>NW_015374020.1:3857634-4194543 GCF_001272555.1 Dufourea novaeangliae | reverse complement strand
CGCTCTTCAATTTGCATAATCGTGTCGCTCGGTTCAACCCTGATAACCGATGAATTTTTCTTTTCGCATATCATCGTTTATTAACCTTATCAGTGATGGGCAACAACGTGCAGCATACGGGCATATGGCAGTGGTGGGTGAAATGTGCGAATGAGAGCACGTATCTATCATTTTCTTCACACACAAATATGTCGCGAATCACGACTCGTGAATTTATGCACATATTGTTACAAATATATTGTAAACTCGTACATATATAAGTAGTATTTAAGGCAATTGTTGTGAAATTTATTCAAATACTATTGTAAACTGTGTATTTTCATCAGTTACCAATCACTGCCTGAAATTATTAACGTAACTGTCCAGGAATTGATGGGTAAAGACAAATACACTTCCTCCCGCCTAATAATACTTCAAAGTTATAATTTATTTAGCCGTAACAAAAGTTATCGTTATAATTATACTATGTAATAGTGTAAATGTGTAACAGTTATATACAGTCGCACCGTGTGACGATCCAAGTGAAAAATCGACTTTGGAGTATGTATCGTCGACATGAATTTCGCGGAACATTTCCGTACGGATTGCCCCCTTTTTGTACCCTGACGACCATATATTCACACCATCATACATCCTTTCTACGAAGCTCATCCACACCAATTTCGATTTTTTGTTACAAAAAAAAAAGATGATGTCACAATCATCCGGTACATCGTTATTCATTATTTCATTTACGTTTACGAAGGCCTCGTTTCTTTATAATTAATACAATTTTACATGAAACACGCAACGCTGTTTTAAAAATATATAATACGTTCGATGAGCATTTTCGGTCGGTCCGAGTATCCGAGGAAAGGGACGCGAAATACACGTCTTCTTTTATGGTTTACTAGTTTGCCAATTTGCCGATCGTTACGTAACAATTCTGTTCTCCAAGCTATCGAGTCAACAAAAAACCATAAAGCCTTATTAACTACGAGTAATAACATTCTTGGATTGATTCTACGCGTTTCTAGATAACAATCTTTAATAACAACTTTTTTCAACACTTCCAATTCAACGGGAAGACGAGATATACACTTTAACCGAATAAAAACTTGTCAGTCGAATAAAAATCTAATGTAACGTGGCTCGTTTTTGGACGAATCTAGAAGCTAATACAAACAACTCGCGGAAGTCGTTTTCATTCAAATTCCAACGCGTGAACGTTATGTAACAACAACATCCTGAAACCGTCGACGATCGACGAAAACAGCATTGAGAAGTACCGGCGTACACAGAACGATATTTTTAATGTATAAAAGAACAAAAAATTCAATTTTTCGTCCCACGTGAATATGCATTTGTTCGACCTCGATATCCGTTGAACGATATAAACGACCGCCTCGGTGAATTGAGGAAAATTCATCGTCTTCCCGCGTGCTTTTATCCAGCTCCGATCCAGATTCGTCGCTAGATCGCGTTAAACTTATCCTGTTCAGGGATTCGATCACCCTCGTCTCTGCTCGACCAAAATTGTCCGCTTCGAGCGATACATAAAGTTATTCAAATCGACGGATATGTCCAGCTTTCGTTCCGCGTTGAACGAAACTTTTACATTAAAATACGTTTGGCACACTCTCACTTACGCATCACATATACGCACACATACTTGTTCTTTACCTGTATGAAGGTGTATATACGATAAATGCAAAGAAAATACGAATGTTGTGTCGTTTCCGTAATCAACGACGCCAATCGTCAACGACGACTCGACGTGTCGAGTGACCGCGAATTCGATCCAACGATCGATGTCGAACAAGAATACGGTCTTTGATACCCGACTGAACCGTATAAGTACAGTCCCCGATCGATCTAAGTTGTTTAAAATGAAAAGGACAATGCGCCGACAAGTCCGTTCGATCATCGATCCGCGTGCGGTGCAGTAACTACTAACAATATGTTAACATTATGTTGAACGTTTGCTTAAACGCGCGATTATACGGAAATGTTGTTCGAAGAAGAAAAAAGAACAGAATCATTTGAAATACTAACGAAATTGGCTAAAGCGCGTAGCCATTCTGTTGACGGTTGGACTAATAGTCGGGCGCGGCTTTGGCCACCGCCGTTTTGGATTCAGTGAAACGCTAGTTCAACGTAAGTTTCCGAGATCAGGGATCTTATTCTCTGATCTTCTATAGGTTTGTTATCTCTAGCGTTACTTCGAGTCGTCAACAGAGTCGCTTCGTACTCTTTCTCTTTAAACAGTTGAAAGAAACAATAATATTGTACAAGTTCCATAAAAATGTCACCGATTTCGCTCTACAGCTGTGACGGTACTTTATCCTAACGCGACTCTACGCGATCGGTTGAAAGAAGTTGGATCGAACATGGAAAATACATGAAACAGCTACGATAAAATCAATTAGAAACTCGAGAGACATCGCCGTATCATCGTTGGAAGTTCTCTAATCCTCGAAGATACAGAGACAATGAAATTCGATGAAAGGATTAGTTGTACATCCTGAAAGTTTCGTAATTGAGGAATTGTCCCTGAGCGTATGATTGATCTTGATCCAACTATGCACATCAGAGTAGACCAAAAACGTCTCGACTCGTATTGTCAACACATTACCGACTGCTATTTAATAGGTTTATTAAATAGTTCAATCACAGTAGAAACTTACATTCGTTGAAAAATAGCAAGAACTCTAATAGAATAACGTGACAATTTCTTCTTCAACTCTAAGGATAAGTTAACAGGTTTCTCGTCTATAAGCACTGAAATTTAAAAGTCTATTAATAGGCTATTTGTCAGTAAAGTGTTAACTTGTTTGAGAATTGGACGATGAATGACATGGTACCCGAAGTTCGGTCCCAACGATTTTCAACAGCCTCGTATCTACGTAATTCCCGCACGGTTAAAAAAAAGCAGGAAATAAAATTATAGAATACTATAATTTCAAGGAATTACAGTCTTCATCCGTGGAAACGTGTATCCTCTGATTCGCGCTTTTCGCAAGCCAGTCACCCTAGACCAGTTGTCGAAACGATTGCAGAGTTCGTAGTTGCAGGAACACGATTTCTTATACCGTTACACTTTGTTCGATCCTACTATCGACTTAAAACGCCAACGAAAAATTCCCCAAGGACAGACAAGTTTCCACGAATCTTCGAACAATCGCGCTTAAAATAGGAATGTGCGCCATGATCGTCGACAGTTTGCCTACCTAAACTTCTTCAGCACGTTGACTGCCAGACTAGAAAATGTCTCGCAGAATCGAAACCTCTTAAAATGCGACGATACAGTGATCAATGATTTGTCGCGAAAGTTTCAATTTAAAAGATAATTTAAAAAATTCAATACCAGAACCTGTTTAATTTTCATCTCCAGGTTCAAAGACACAAGCTCGGTGTCGTCACTGTATCGATCAAATGGCAGTCAATGTGTTAAATCGTTCGTAATCGCGTCGCTCGAATAATGCTATCGATCACAGAAACGCCTGTAAACGCGAATAATGTCCAGTAGATCGCCGCGAAGGATTCTAAACTGCGTTGTTCTCCTTTCTTCTATCTCTATTTTTCTCACGAAGAACGCGAGAGGCATTACTCGTCAGAGATAAGTATCGATCGTATCCGCGGAATTTCCGCACGGAAATCGCTCGTTCCGTCTCTCAAACCAAACGATCTATTTCGTATTGTCGCGAACGAACGATCCACGCGAATTATGTATCTCGATGAATTTCCTTCGATCGGTGCGGCGAACTTGGAACTCGTTCTCGTATGTCTATCGTTTAAAGACTTAAATAATAATATAATACGGCGTTAAATATTTAAATTTTCTGGGGTAGTGACAAACGGAGGACCGCTTGGTACCCTCTCACGTATGCGAAACGGCTAAGACTTACCGATGGGATAATAAATACCATATATTTAGAAACTACGTATTATTGCGTGGATAGGAGGCGAAACGGGGACAGATTTAATACCTGCTTTACTACGATCTTCGTTCGATGAACCTACGATCTCGTTACTTCACCGGTGGAAGATAAATAGAACGCCTAGTTCACTGTTGCCGGCGAAATGCCTGAAAAGGTTCAACCTCATTGTTCGTTTCTAGTACTATTATAAATTTTTCCGAACCTGAACTAATTGTATTATGAATCGAACTTTTATCCCGAGTGTTTACAAAATCTACTTAACCCAAATGATCTACTTGTAAACATTTTTTATAGTAATTTATCTTACACCAGTCTAATAAAAATCGAGATCGTCCGATTCCGTCGCCGTTCAGTCCCCTCCTTCTCTCCCGTAATCGACGATAACATTATTGCGTCTAACGCAGGTTCCTTAAATTGCTAGGTAATCGTGAGCGTGTTTTTCGACCCGATCGTAAGCGTTCATTAGGCCTCGGATGTATCCCCATCCAAGTGACAATAGGGGGATCGAGGGTCGCGATCACGGTCTTTGGCAGTATGAAGATGTATGTGTACTTAAACGGGGAACGGATGAACGGCTGACACGATATTACGGCCAACGTTTAATACTGCATTCACATCTTTCCGGACTCGAAGTCCGACACCCTGGGGCTCACGCCGTTCAGCTCGTCCTGGATCTGTTGGAGGTTCTTGCCCTTCGTTTCCGGCAGCACCATCACCGTGAACACCACGCTGATCACGCAGAACACAGCGAACAACCAGTAAAGCGTGTAATTGCCGAACGATTCCGACAGCGTGCCGGAGAATTTGGTGATGAAGAACGCCAGCAACCAGCACATGCACACGGCGATACTGGACGCCTTCGATTTCACGTTGGTCGCGAGCATCTCGCCCATCATCGTCCACGGTAACGGTCCCCAACCGAGGCAGTAGGTCGCGATGAAGATCACCAGAGACAGGATCGGAAGGATCGAGATACTCGACACGTCCGAGTGCAGCGCGTCCTTCAAATAGAAGTAGGTGCCCAGAGCGCACTGCGACATGAAAAGAACGTTTTCAAATGGAGAACCACCGGGGGACCATTGGATCTCATGAAAAAGGAGTGGTGTGGTTGGATGCTTTTCTACTCTGGGAATCGTAGATCCTTTCCTGAGCAAGTAATCCTGGGGATAGCGGACTTTTAGAGAAATTGAACAAGATTGACATTCAGAATCCCGAAAAAATTCAATTCGATCTTCTTCCGACGAGTTCTCGTGGAAATTCATATTTATTTGGGGTCGAGCTTCCGAGGGGAATCGAAGTTGAAGCTGTCGCGAAGCTTTCTCGAATTCGGAATCCAGTGGCGTTAATATTGTCAAGACCTCGGATCACACTGTTCAAGGTTAATCTTCCAGAAGTCGCCTACGAATTTCGAATTTAATCTTCAGAAACCACACTCCACTTCGGTATAGGTAAACACCACCCTAGTGGGAATTTGGATTTGGAATTTTTTATGATCAAGAACTCGAAGGAAATAAACGCAAATTACACTTATATTTTTTACGGAAGAATTTCAGAGTAATCTGTCAAATTCAACAGAATTTCCATGCAGTAACGATTTATTGGTTACGCACCGCGCGCAATCCGTCAGCGAACGAAAGCGAAAATATCGTCGATTGTACGAGGCGACGATTGATCGATGAATTACAAAATTAGCGCGAATGGTAATTAACTGAATGCCGACTGAGACGGAGTTTTTCTTATCTACCTTTGTTCTCTTCGACGATCGCGTCATCATGAAATTAAGATGGCAGACCACGAAGCAACGATCCGTCGGTTACGTGACACGAGCCTTTGGTACACGTAACGAGGCATTGACATTGACTACCCGGCCACCGCCGCCGCCGCTGGATCGGTGCAACAATCTGCGATGGACAATTAAACGCGACCTCATAATTCCGGATGGATGAAATCATTGTCGGAACGACTAACCACGCGTGCCTGTGTGTACGGAAATTTTCTGCCACGATTAACTGGAAATTACGATTAAGAACGAGGAATGCAACAGGAATCGGTGGATGTAGAATTTGGACCGATTAACCTTCGAAGGACGGGCGGGTTTTTCCATAAGTTTTTATATTTTCGATTTGGAACTTGTATATAGAGTGGATTCCGTTTATCCGAGGTTAATCGAGGCAGCCGTTTATTTGGGACAAAGCTCCAAAAATAAAATTTGATCGAACGTACTCTGAAATTTATTGCAGATCGAACACTGTCGAATCGACAAGGCGATGGGGGCGTGCACGATTGTTGCATAATATTCCCGAAGGAATTTTTTTTCCGTGTGACATAATGGATCCAAAGATGTTCTTTACGTGTCAAGTTCACAGGTTTTCGGGAGAAAACGCGCGTGAAGAAAATCAGACGAAGGTCTAGAGGAAACGACCTCGACGCATCCGTGTGCACGGTGCTGCGAGCCGCTTGGAATGCGGCCGTTGCATCGGGAGTGCATCCGCGCGCGAGCGAACGGACTTGCACGTTCGAGAGGTTACATAAATCGATTTGAATAGCCGCGACGGCAGCAAGGCCGCGATCGATTCGTTCACGGTTAATTTCGCAATACCCGTGAAACTTACGCGATATGGACAGTGGATCAAGGCTGCGAAAAAGTGCGTTCATCCGCGATTCGATACGATATCCTTTCGTTGATCTTGCACCTGCGCTTGTTTACGATTGACGAAATCTTGCATTTTTTCCTTCTCTTATTTTAGATGTATTTTTGGTTCTTACGACCGATTCTTCAATTTCGTGCTATACTTTATTCTGTGATTTCGCTGGAAATTGGAAGAATATTTTGTGGAGAATCAATCGTGTGATTTAGGAGCAGAAGCGAATTTAAACGTGGATACCTGTTCGATCGCTTAGGACCCTGTTAATATTTGGTAGTCTATCTAGACTCTAGAGTATATCTTTAAGTGCTGTTTGTACCTGGAAGGCATGTTTCAAGTCCACGGAATCTAACGTAGATTGCAGATTTTCTGCATTTCTAGTGGGCAGAATTGTGCAGAAATCAAGAGCATTATTACCTTAATAATGATTAATATTCCTAATGTATTCCTAACCACTTATAGTCGTTAACAGGAAAAACGATTGTCAGTTGAATGTTAAGTCAGTCTACTAATTCTACGACTGATCCAGTTCACGAACGAGCATAACCCATCCAGTACATAAATCTCTGCGACACGATGCAGCTACAGCTACGTTATATTATAAAATTAGATACCTAGGTAGAAGAAGAAATATTGAGGAAGAAATTACTAAGGAAATCCCTGGACTTCCCTTGCATAATCAAGATGTTAAAAAACAAAATGCAATAATATAAACTGTTTGAGAAAAAAATATTGCGAATGAAGTGTTGCATTAATGCAACATCGGTCTGCAATGGGTTAATCGGTGTGTTTTTGTATCGCCGCGTTACGTTACACTCCCACGTCCCGATGCAACGCGTCGTCGTCATCGCAATCGTGTTCCCGTTCACCGAAACGCCAATTAAACTTTCGAGATCGCTGAGAAAATTACAACCCCCTTGCTCGGTTGCTTCTCCCGTGCTGCGCGGAAAAACAATATATTTTCATCGAGTGTTCGAACGTCCGAGAACAACAGGGGGATTAATTAATTTCAGATTGAATTTCGAGCGCGTTCAACTGATTTTATGTCTGCTACGACAAACCTGATACCTCGAAGAATTAATCGATAATGGAGGAATAAAGAAGACGAATGATACGAAACGCCAATTTTCGTTTTTGAGATTTGAAAATGATGATTTGATTCGAAATTAGTGTAAAACTCGTCTTAAATTCAATAGTTCGAAAGTACTGATTATGTCTCGTTGAATTCTTAGTTCCAAAGTTACCAGGTTTTCACACCTTTGATTTGCTCTCCCCTAAACTTTGAAAAGTATGACCTAATCCATTCTAGTTCTAGGGTGTAGAGATTAAAATTTGACATCTCGAGACACTTTCAATCTACCAAAGAATCCTTGATCGACAAAAAAGCAGTACAGCACCGTTCGATCGATCGCATCAATTCAGCCAAAGAGCCTATATACACCCTCGATCGAACAATTAGTTCAACGTTGACGAATAATAGACATCACGAACTCTCGATAGATAAACATGGGGGTGGGGGGTGAAAGGAATCCAGATCTGTAAAAGATGTCGGACTAGCACACACTCACCAAAGTCACGATTTCTCCGATACCGGAGATAATGAGCAACAGCTTCCTGCCAAGCCTGTCAACGACAACAGGCGTGACACAGGAGGCGATCGTCTGAACAGCACCGACGATGATGGTCGCGACCGAGGTCGAGAGGGACGTGCCAGCGCTGATGAAGATTCCCTCCATGTAGAACAGGACCACGTTAATACCGCTCAGCTGTTGGAACATGGCTAGAAGGCTGGTGTATACCATCGCCTTGAAGTTCGCTTTCACGGTGAACAGATCCATGATGCTAGCTGCTCTTCCACGATTGTCCAGGATTTATTATTATTTCGAATAATGTTCAAACATGTGTTGAAATTTCTCCTGATATTATCCCAATGATTAGTTGAACCATCGATATCTTGGTACATCCATTACTATCTACATATTCACTGTAATGTTGCACTAAAGGAACAATAATTATTCTCACGCTCGTTCTTTAATGTAATATCAAAGGTGCCTCTAATTAAAATACTACAACAAAAGGTGTTTCTCCGAAAACATTTCTCTAGTACTGTCACTCATCCATTTGAAATTTCCATTATTCTACAAATTCATAAGCCAACTACAATCATAAATATCGTTCATGAATAGAACACTGATATTATCAGCGTGTGGCCAGATCGCGGTCGATCTGCTCCGGAAAAACGAATGATCGTAGGCGCCGCGTGACACTTGACACGAGAAAACGTGACCGTTAATACATATAGCTCTGTTGACTCGCGCGATTCACCAGCGTCGCGTCAGGAAGGCACGTTGTAGGATCGTCTGTCATTGGCGAATCAAGGAACGACCTTACCCTCGTCATCGTTCTCCGAACGTGACCCGAACGCCAGATTGCGATACCACCACGCGAAACATCGACGACCGATCCCGCCGCGTTATCGTTTACTCGTAGCGATTTCGGTAAAATTCCTATATTTCCAAGGGGAGATCGCGGGCCGACTTATCGCGCGATTTCTTCCATTTATTCTTCTCTTTCTTTCTGCCTTCTTTCGCTATCGAACCGTTACAGGCGCCGATTAGCGATTGGAAAAATCGGTTGGGATATTATTACAATTTATCGGTTATCGATTCGATTTCAGTGGGTTTTAAGAATCTGCCCCGACCTTATTCCGCGGGATATCGAGGAACGATCCGGTTTCGACGACCTCGATGAGGTCACACGGCTCGGCCAAGCCTCGACAGGCGTCGACGTTACGAGGATCGTTCACGTGTCTTTGACGGGCGAAGTGTACGAACGTGTCCTCTCGTGTGGACGTTAACGCGATTAGCTGGCCATTATTCTGGTCGCGAGAATCTCATTCCCGTGATTCACGACAGGCAGAAATACATAGTATACATATAAGATGGTGGTGAAGAAATTGGTCGCGTGCCCAGTCGTGTGTCTTGTCGATAGGCGATCCATACACTTCCATAATTACTATTATAGTTTTTGTTATCTCGTAAGACGTTTCTTACTACAATTCCAAGTTACCTGCATTTCGTCAGCTTCCTTCTGGACGCTAGCAGGAGGCAAGCTTCGGAGTCTGGCCAACGAAGCGATCGCCTCTTCTCTCTGGCCGATCTTCAGCAGGTAGTACGGTGATTCCGGCATGGTTATGAAGCAACCGAAGAATATGATCGGCAGGATCCCGCAGAGGATCCATAACACCGTGTACGACACGTATGGGCCGATCGCATACGAGTACAGTAGACCAAACGTGATGAACAGCTGCAGAAAGGATCCAAGGGCTCCTCTGACCGATGTCTAATCGAACGAGAAATACGATCGAGGGTTATTTCTATTGTTCTCTCTGGCTGCGTTTCGATCGTATATAAGAAGGATATTTACCTCCGCGATCTCGCCGCAATACATAGGAACGACCGTGAAGGCGAAGGCCATAGCGAAACCGAGAAACACTCTGGCCACGCACAATTGGATCACCACCTTCGCCGAGGCGATTAGAATCCATCCGATCGTGAATGGCACTACGGCGGACAGGAGCGTCCGTTTTCTGCCGAATCTACGATTCACGAAGAAATACGGTGGTTAGAAATGAGGAGCAAGCGTGGCGATACACCGTAATACCATAAATTGGGGTGACTCGGTTAGGGGTAACTTTATCCCAAAGATAGAAAATGATTTACGTGAAATACCTGTTAAAAATCAACTCAACTTGGCTGGAAAATTTAAAATGATCATTTTCTGACTTGGGACAAAGTTAGCCTGACTGAGTAAAAGTTGTCCCAACCTATGGTACCTCTCTGTTTCTTCCAGTAATTAGGAATACAGTGGGACTATGGTCGAGAGAGGTATTTGCTTTAAAAATTAATTGCTGTTATCTATCGTTGTATGACTGATTTATGAATACCTATATAGGGGATACGAAAAAGAGAAACTAAGGAAGAGTGAAATATACAATAGTTTGATTCTAGGAGACATTATTTTAGATTCTTCTTAACTAATTAGATTGCCACGTGAGTTTCGATGAGAATCCATTAATTAACAAACGTACTTCTCTGACATCCATCCAGCTACGAAGCAACCGATCATCGCTCCTATGGCTACCAGAGAACCTATCCAGGAGTTTTCGTCTTGGTCGATTGGCCTTCCAAGAGGACTGTCCTCGGTATTTTTCATCAGTTTCGGCAGCACGGGACTCGTCCATCCCAACATAGCGCCGGCAGCCATGGTGCACAGATTCGCTGAAATCACAGGTCAATCCCAACATTAATATCATTTTATCCCCCCGCATGTTTCACTGTTGATTCCTAAACGACACCTTTTATTCGACTGGGAAACCAGGGTACATCGGAAACTGCGATTAACAATATTTTTCTTTGCGTTGGAGTAATTCCTTTCCTCGATTTTTATGAAAACTACGGAACTTTAATAAACACAAAAAGAAACAACGAGAGATCAACGTTGTTTATTTCCGTTGTAAATGTCCACTAATACGCCCAGCAACAATGCCAAATATACAAGTGCAACTTTGTCAACAGTCTAACCGCGTTCGTTCATTCCGTTCAATTACATAATTCCAGTTTGATAATGGCGACCAACCCACACAACACGGCTGTCAATCATTTCTCGGACGATCGAGAGACTATGCAGCTGAGATTATTTCGCTATCCTTATCCTTTGGGAGGATAAAATATCATTAAGGTCTGATGCAAGACGATAACAGTGACATTAACACCGAATATCACCTGTTTCGATTGCTTCTTATCCGCTCGTCAATCTCTTAACAGTTTTTCTTTTCTTTTTTTTTTTGTTTGGTTTTTAATTCGTCGTGGAGGTTGGAAATTGAGATTTAATTGCCTCGATGTAAAATAAAGTTCTCTCGATTACGCGCGAAATAATTGGTCGTACGAAGCGCGATAAGGTGAACGCGAGTAAATGATAACTGTCGAGCGTCAGATAAGAAACTATTCGATCGAACAAAAAAGATTATGTATAGTCCTGTAGATCATCTACGTTTTACATATTGCAATGCTTCGAAATTTCTTCTTTAACGTCGAAAAAAATTATTTCTCGCGACTAGCTAACTCAAAAATGTTCCCAATGCGTGCACCTCATTTGTATTTTCACGAGAAAACCGCTGAAAGATGATTGTTTAGATGTGGCGTATACGTCGCAATGGGCATTACAGGGTTAAGTATTTTATTACATTAAGAATAAAATAGAACACTCGTTGCATTTAATGAAAGTTTAGTCTTTTCTTGTATTTCAAAGAGATCTATGAGGTATAAATGCATAAAACCCACATAATAATAATAATAATAATAATGACAATGACTTTCTTGCACTGCACGAAAAGATTATGTGCTGAATTTGAATCCAAAGAAGCAAATCTAGTGCAGTTCAGGACCAAATAGACCGAAACCGAGAGAACGCAGAAATCACTCGCGGAATCGGAGCGTGCGCGCGCGCGCAATAGGTGCGACAGATTCCGTGCCGCGATATCTTTATGGACCGACAACCGAGAACAGATAAAAACCGATTCGTGTTTTCCAATCGCGGTGCTCCGCGGACGTGTAAGTCGGTCCTTAAAACGCCAGTTACGGAGAGCATTGTCGTAAAAACGGCGGGTAGTTCATTATTCAGCGTTCAAGGATCGAAGCCGAAGGCGTTTCCGCGAGCGAAGAGACACTTTGCATGATTGCCAATTCCAGAGGCGAGACTCAAGGATCTCTCTCGGCACATCTGCTGATACGGCGAACGCGGAAAGAATTGAAAGTAAAGCGACGTCCGAATTAAGTAAATTGATCGAGAAAAGTGGAGAATTGCTCGTGTAAAGTGATCGATTCATTTTAGATTCGGTAAATTCAACATTTTTTACACGTTCACTCTCGTGGTGGGTCATCGATGAGCATTAACGCTGGAACTATCGATGATGAACGTATATTTGTTTCTACCGGAACGATAAATATGCCGTATTTTCGAAAATACACACATTTATAAATTAATACTTTGCTGGCGGAAGGGTTTTTGTGTTTACAAACATACAACGTTCAGGTGTTTTAAAAATATTCAGAAACTACTACTTAACTTTTGTTTGTCAAACTTTACATATAGGAAAAGCGATTTTTCCTCTGAGTTTTTGCTCTGAGCTTCTTCATTTTCACAATGGAATAAATGTTGTGAATGACCTGAGAAAATGCATTATTGTAACATTTTAATAACCGTTATAAGAATGTATGTTACCAGTTATTGCGACTGCTTTGAGTTAAATTGTACGAAAAGTTCAATTTCCTATTTAGACAATTTCCATTACGTGGACAGTCTTGTAAAAAGTAATCAGGGTAGGATGTTGATTCAAATAATGAATGTACAAGCTCGCACGTAAAAAGGTAAACAGTTATTTTTTATCAGGATGCTGTCTCGGTAATGGAAACTTGTTAAACTGATAGAATTTGATAATCAGAAATTCATTAGCTACGCTGATATGGATTTTATCAGTGAATCTAGTGGTTTACACCTTAAGCGGAATGTACAAGATTCGTATTAACTTACGAATCCTGAATCCTGTGATTTTATGATAATCTGTGTAATAAAATATAATAAATTACTATTTGCACAATTTGACCTGCGATTCAGGTAGAGTTCCATTATTTAAGATTGTCGTCAAAATAATCGTCGGAGTTATTAAGAAGTACAACGGAATATCTAGTAAGAAATAAAGTATACCATCTACTTAGTACTCGACAAAGTGTTCTCATTAGGAATTCTCAAAGTAACGAAGTGGAAAATCAACTTAAATATCCGGTACTTTGAAGGTTGTTAAACGACACTTCAAACGGTAACATATTCTCAATGAAGTGGAAGTAGACTTAGGTAGTCAGACATCTACAGGGCGGCCGATTTAAGTGGAACTGCTTCTACATATCTTTCTCCACGTCTCGACGTACGTCTACTATCAAAACTCTTTCGTGAAAAAATGTACAATGCAACGTGACGACGAATCCCGCAGGTGAAAATATATTTTAGGTGTTCTATCGAGTGCATTTCGCAGCCAGAGAACTCAAACATCGCGTTCGAAAAACGCTTGGACAGCGAACGGCGGCGGGGATAGTCAAACGCGTCACGTTGCGTTTAAGTAATACCGGGTCTTTACGTAATCCCGGCAAGATTACTCTTATATCATTCTATCGCGTGCGGCACCGGAACAAAAATAAAAATAATCTCGTGCGTTCCGGCGAATCGCGTTCCTCGCGGCGACACGGGGACAAAAAAAGCATTCCAGACGCGTCGTTCCATCGAACCGATAAGCAATGCGTATCGATGACGTGTATATCCGACTAGCGTTGTCAGTGGAACTCGAATAAATAAAGAGTGTCAGGCTAACTGCGAAATCGTGGCAACGAGAGTGCAATTAATCGAACGATTAAATTTGATTACGATGCGACGCGAAAAATAAACACAAAACAAAATAGGACAATGAACGAGGAAAGACAGGAAATATACGAGAGAAATTCTTTCGATTAATAGTTCTCTTCGTTACACGAAAGAATTCGTTCCTTTTGACTTGTTGAAGTAATTTTTACTCGCGAGCATGATTTCCGCGTTTTTTTTTTTGTGTGTAATTACGTAGTCGTGACACTAATTGCGAGAAATAAAAAAACTGTCACCTAATGGGTTAATTGACCGCCAGGAAGTTGGATTCTTGCACTGTCAGGATTCGTTCGCGGTACGATGGTAATTATTTTCTCGAGATCCGATTGAGGCTGATGTTTACGTTGTATTTAATGTTTGCGCTAAAACGGTTTGTGAGTCGAGAACGGCACTAGCGATCTCTTATAGACTCCGTAACGGAGTTGAAATATTACGTTCCGATCCCATTCAGCTTTAAAAAAAACGAGGAGTCTTGTTTCATTTAATTCGAATGAATTGTTCGAAACATATTCGTCCGCCCTCTACTTTGAATAATTACAGTGGAACTTGAAAGCGGGAGGAAGCTTTTTCACCGTTCTGTATTGTCCGAGTGACTATTGCGTTAACATTCATTTGATTAAATTCACTCCATATAATGATACTTTATACGTTGTAATAAATGCACCGTGACCATTATTAACTTCACCAGGATAAAATGGAGAAGAGCCTTTGAGGCTCTCAGTACTGAATAGCTGAAATTAATAATTCTAAAGTATTTCACTTTTTTCGAATCTGTTTATTTTTATATTAATAAAACAGTAACATTAATTTTTTTTATTATTTATTGCATATATTATTATATTTTTAATATGAAATAATAAAAGAGCCTCAGAAGCTCCTTCATCCGGATGAAGGGAAATATACCCTACCATTCAGAAATAATTGTCTTCCTTAATTCTACAGTTGACTTTTGAAAATTTCAATAAACAATCGTGCATTTTGTTTTATTTTAAACTGATCAGACCAGAGGCAGGAGGACGGAAAAAAGTAATGGATGACTCGTAGAGGAGGTTGGCACATAACGACAAAGAGGAATCTCCTCCAATCAATCCAGTTCCATTGACACGTTGACTGGCACAGTGAAAAAGGCAGTACGTAACGAGACATACTTTATTTTCGTTTTGTCTGCGTTTCAAATGTGCGTTCAAAAATGTAATCTAGTATTAATTTGACACGAAAATGTTGTACCAGTATTGACATAATCCAGCCTCTTTGCAATGTACGTGTCACATATATTTGGATGATGTAGCATTCAAACTGTTAGTCAAGGTCCTCGCGACGCTCTATCGCGGCCAGTTTCCTTTTAGCCTCGTTTTTCGACCAGATAGGACCACGCGAACGACGACGACTCCTGCCCTCGCGGAAACGGTCGTAAATCATTCGTCTAGAACGCAATAAATCTGATCAGGGGGGAGGGTATCAATCCAGATATCGTTTTTCTCGCGAACCGGATTACGCGTCGTGTCGTCCACAAACACTCCGGGGTTTGCGTGCACTTCAGATTACGGTAAACCGTAAGTTATCATCCTTAAATCACTCGAAATCCGTATCTCCGTTGCAATTGATAAAATACCGATGACACCGCTAAACCGGCTACCATTCGGCTCTGTAACGCAAGAGGGATGGTGTGACTGAGGATGGATTACATATTTTGATCTCGTAGCTTCTGATCGAGATTGGATGGATTACATCGTTTGATCTTGTAACTCCTGGCCGAGATTTAAACGGATTATCATGGCTGATAACATGCATTTTCTGTAGAATAAATTCTGCTACGAACCGTTGCAACGATAAAGGAGGTGGTCTACATATGGGCTAGTACTTTTACGTTGTGATTTATTGCCAAACCTGTTGAAGATTTTTAGGATGTAACACTTTAATGTATGTAAAACGTGTTTGCTTTGTGATATGGAGTTAAAATAAGTCGTTGTTTTACACTGGTCCCGCTAGACTGAAGTACCTAACATGATCTTGTACTTTCAACTAGCCCATATTTAGACCCTAGCCTTTATTCGGACCATCTCCTCAACTGGTCTTTAACGTTTCTTGGCGCAAAAGTAACGATTCGCTTCTTGATTTTGTTACAAGCAGAAATAGCCTACTTTATTACTGAAAAAGTTATCTTATTTAATACCTGTCTCAGAAGCCACTTTTCTTCAATTTATTATGGAACAGAGTTGAATTTACCTACTGTCACGTTTCGCACAGCGAGTAGCACGTGACCTGAAATCCATTACGATGATGAACCTCATTCAGAATTCTCTTCATCGCATTATACGGCGTTTCAGAATTCTTTCAATGTGCCTTTGTATTTCATTTCCACAGTCATCATATTTATCTTCGTAAATATCTCTTTCTTTATTCTCCTCTGTCTATTCAGCTTATCGTGTTTGCCCTATTCATTTCGCTACGTGTGTGTTTGGCCCGGATTAGATGTGTCTATTTACTATACATATATCATGTGTTGACCATGATACACACCATTCTTGAAATTATCATTGGTAGAACGAACTAGCTTTTATGAATGATCAAGCTACTGTTTGGAATATAAGAAAACCGGACGATAAAAGAACAATCGTTAATTATCCGTTCATCCTCGAGAATCCACGGAAGGAACAAATGTAATGCATCGTAAAAATTTAAACCAGCTTTATCTATGTAGCATAATGATTTCTCGTTGACGGAACTACGTCTGTCGATAGGATATTGACGAGCACGTGGTGGGAAGTTCAGTGAACGGTTGAATGGAACGGTTGCGGAAGAGTGAGAAAAGTGTAAAGAAAAGACAACGGTCGACGGAAACCATTGAAGGTTCTTCACTAACGAAGATAGGAAATTTTCCATTCTGATAAGAATTTTCATGAACTTGAGAACGGTTACGTCATACCATCGAACGACATGTTTCTGTCGTCCAGCGATGAATATCGCTGGTCTCTTGGAACTCGACGAGAAAAATCACGAAAGTCTGCAGGTGTCTCACAAAGATGTGTATCTCGAGTACAAGATACAGTAGCTAACGATCGAGAAATATTCCTGAAGCGAATATAAATTGTGTAAAATAACATTATTATTAACATAGAATAATTCTCTATAATAACATCCTTTTTTTTCAAACCCTTAGGGTAACAGCATTTTCTGCGACAAGACTGACATCGTGTAAACTTTTATTCTCAAATACCCTCGGAATATAATTATTACTTGTTTGGTTTCTCCTATTGCGATATTTACGTAATCAGAAAATGACCAATGAAGACAAGCTTGTTTCGTTAGATATAATAATAAACATATTAGTTTCCATTCCCATATCTCGCAACAACGTCCCATCAATGAGTTCCAGATCCATTGGTCCGTTCATCTACAGTGATAACACCGCACCCGTGTTTACAAAACATTGCGTATCTGATCGAATTATCGGAAGATACGTCAATCGAATGGAATGAATGGTCAAGTGCAACGCGTTTATAGCTCAGCCAAGCATAGCTGTTGGATCTGTTGCAAGAGTTCGGACAATCACTTCTCCATCTCTATTCATATACCTTCTCCGACTCTTTACAAAACACTAGCTCCATAGTTGCGGCAATAAACGATCCAAAGTTTCCAACAGACCTCACAGCTCTGCCTTGTTTTAACTCCCTCAACAATTAGCTAACTGGACGCTATCCAGACATTAGTCGAGGCTGTTAACCATCTACTGTCCGGTGTAATTTTGAAGTCACATACCAGTTCGACCATTATTAAGCAAATGAGAATGTTTTCTTTCACATTTCACCCATGTAACTCGAGTGTTACCATATACACTGCGTGACATAACTATAAAACCACTTTAAAATCTTCAATTCCTCTGTGCTGCGGTTAAAATAAAAACACATAAAAATATGCCATGTCTGAAATCGTGTTGAGAAACAATGTTTCTTCAGAAAAGGATAGATTGTATTCTCTAGAACAAGAAATGTTTCTTTTTTTTTAACCACAACATATAAGGAACGAAAATTTTAGGGTGGTATATAGAAATAAAAAAATTATTGAACAATAACAATTAACTTGGGCGGTAGAGGGTTAAATTTCAAATAACTTGCGTTTCCTACGAATAATAGACAGGCTTCTCGTATTTACGAAACAGTCGGTTAGTTGTCGAGTGTCAATTCTCCCCGTTAATTCCAACCGCGATTAAATCGGGTGGGTGTCTGCGGACGAATCCGACACCGGTGATGGACGATTGACTCAATGAGACCAGGGAATCGGGATCCATTGGGCCCCGTCTCTCTCTCTCTCTCTCTCTCTCTCTCTCTCTCTCTCTCTCTCTCGTTACCAAAGCAGGAAACAAAAAGTAACACGAATCCTTTTGGGCGCAACGACCGTGATTGCCACTTCGCACGGTGATTCATTCTCTGTCTAACACTTCCCTCCGGAACTGAACGTTAAACCTTCTGATACGCTGCACGGTAATTCGATTAACCCCTTGGACGATGTCCCATTCAACGTGTTCTCGCAATTCAAATTAATCGAAGACAATTTTGTGATGATACAAGCTAGCTTCGGTATGCGAGAAAAACGAAAGCTATTATTGATGTACTCGATGAGTGTTCTAATACTTATAAGCGAAAATGTACGTGTACAGCGGCGGAATACGACACTAGATATAAGAAAACGAAAAATTCTATCTGTATATCGCTTCCTGTCGATAGTATCTCACCTGTAACAGGAAATATCGATGTCACGAACGTGTATACTCCATTATCCAAAAGCTTTGTTTATCTACACCATCGCGTCTAATAGTCTAACCAATAAAGTTCCATTCTCTGAATAGAAATGTATGTGGGTACGAAGATCAGATTGAAATTTTCGACACGGAAACAATCGATATCAACGACTTTGGTAGTCGCTAGGATAAGAATCAGAGCTGATGGGAAAAATTCTCGGGGCGTCTTCGCTCTAGAATTCCGCGATAATCGCTGAGAACCGTCATCGGTGGGCGGCACGCTGTAGCATCGCTTTATCAAGTTCGATTAAAATGTAAACATGAAACTGCCAACTGAAGTTATCGTTGGCCCGAGGGAAACGCCATTTTCGCGAAAAAAAATATTTCCTCCGTGAGATACCCGCGAGAAAACGTAAACATTTTTCATTAATTCGATTTGCTCGAATGAAAACTTCTAATCTTTGTGTATTATGGTTAAAATAAAAACGAAGAAATTTTTCTTCTAGGGAATATAACCTATCCTTTTCTGGAGAAACATTATTTTTCCACATGATTTCAGGTATGATATACTTGGTTCGTTTTTATTTTAATCGCAATACACGAACATTGAAAATTTTAGGGTGGTTTTGTAGTTATGTATTTGAAAGAAACTCGACAAAATAGAAAGAAACATACTTCATGCAAATACATATTTTGTTCGAGAGAATCGGATTGAAAATCTCTTGGAAACGTGCTCCCGTGTCTGTCCACTACCAGCTACTTCTACTTGCACCAAAGTTTACAAACACCAATCATGATGCAGTATTATTTGTTTACGAGACCTAATTCCATAAATACTGATAATTCGAATATAGTAATAACAAGCGTTACCATCGTCAATATTTATCGCAAATGTAAACAACGAATAATAAACTGACAGCAATCTTCCGTATCGAATTCGTCCTCGGTACATCAGATATATGTATTAATAGCCGATTAAAAAAGCACGAAGGGAAAATCGTCGGACAATGGAAGAATTTATCGCATCACAATAAATCCGTTCCGATAGCGATGAACAGATTAAAGCGAAATGAAGCGCGTGACGGTTATCGTCGACTTTTCTTTCGCGCTCGAGATCTATGAGGCAATCCGTACAGCTATTCCCGTTCGATTTTTTCATATTCGACAAGAAAAGTGTAACGAAAGAACCAACAAAGCGTCACCGACTCGATTTTTACAAGAAATCACAGTAACGAACTTCTTATCAGGGGGACACGAGACGATATTTATGTGCGGTCCGAGGGGAATAGGGGATCCACTGAATGCTTTTCGCTCGGAATTGCGCTCACGCGCGAATTGTACAAACAATGGTCCGTATCGTGTACGCAACGGTCGAATTACGAAAGAGCCTCTTCGATTACCTACCGATTTCGACACGATCGAACGAAAATATTTATCAACGGGTGACGAACGTGTCGCAGGTCTGTGTCTTTATCGCGACGAAAATTGCTCTGTGTATCTCTTTCTATTCGGAACTCCTCTTGTGGAGGCTCGCGTCGTTTCGGCCGTTTATCGAATCGTTGGAACGTAAACAATGAGGAGATCATTAAAGTGAACGTTGTACTACATAATTCGAATTGTACAGGTCGTGATTCCTTTTTCTTTTCGACAATCAAAATCTACATTACCGTTCAAAAGTTTGGAAGCAATTAAGTACAATCTTAAAAAATTAATGCTGTAGATTTTTTATTACAAAGGCTTATCTGTATAGGTATATTCATTATACATGGCAAAACCAAAGTAACAAAACAGCTTATTCTTACAAATTTTTGCCTAATCAAAATGACCACTTTTATAAATAACTACCAATCAAATTCTGGGAATTGTATTTATTGATTTCTTAAAATATTCTTTAACGAAACTTCTCCCTTCTGCTTTAAAACACATCAAGAATTGAACACAAGTAACAGAATATGATAAAATAAAGAATTCTTGAGAAATCTGATTAGGAAAACGATTTTTTTCTACAGACTGGTTGAAATATGCAATAAACATTTTTACAGGCGGTTGCTTTTAACAAATTAACAGATGATTCGTTTAACTAAGAAATAAGACGGCTTCCAAACTTTTGAACGGTAGTGTATATCATGAAAGCTATTTCGTTAGCTGGATGTAGATTCCACGCAGTCGACGAAAAAATTTAAATTGTTAACAGGACAGCATCGAATCGATTCCAAAGAATACTGCAATTGACTCATCGCAAATTGTACCGTCGATCCAATTGAAATTGCAGTCAGACAAAAGCCAACGGCTCCATCAAACGGTGTTTCATCCGCGGAATTAAAGCGAGTGTGTGTCATCCTGAATGTATCGATTATCTACGTTTTTATCGGTGTAGTACCTTGAAATCCTTTCGATTATCGACTATGAAAGCTGATCGTTATGTAAAATTCCCAGCTCGTTGAAAAGTAGTTATCTTCAGCCGTGGATAAGATAAACAGCATTGACGTAATTCTGCAATCGATCGAGACGATAAACGATCGATTGCGATCTTGGAAACTTTCTCTAAACACCAGAATGCTCACGAACTATCTCATCTTTCATCGATCGAACGGTATTAAAAAAAGGAACACTACAATTATAATTTTAAAATAACGTTTTAAGGATCTGGGCCGTTAAAGGGTTAATATCCCCTAAACAATATTTATCACTGACTTTCTGACAATAAAGAATTCTTCAGGCATTTATTGCATATTCGATAAGCGTCCTAATACCCATATGACCGAGGAATATTTATCACTGCTCGTTAATTTAATCGCAAAATTAAATCGTCGAGACGGATCGATCCCAATCGATGCTCTCGAGAAATACCCACACGGTCCTAGAACGGCGGAAACGTCGTGTCGCGCGTACGATCACGAGACTCCTCTCGGCGCAGTAATGTTGCTTTAACGAGCACTTCGTCTTCGTTTCAATGACGAAATTTAACGACTTCGTCAAACCGAAGGACACGCGTCACGTTTTCGTACCGCGACATCGATAGAAAGATAACCGACACAGAAATTTCTGGTTCGCCAAAGTGAAACGACCGACATCTACGGCTCGGAGAACCGTCGCGAAGCCTTGATTTTGAAACTGAAAATCGCTAGGGAAGGAAAATATTTCAAAACAGTGACGGTTACTGTCTCGTGATCAGAAACTCCAACACTTGAAACATATCTACTCAGAGTTTTGATTATTTTGTTCCATTTAAATGGTACGTTCGATTATCAAACATGGAATTATGCCTTACACAGTAATTTCTTTAATATTTTTTATGACACAGATAGATATATTATATCTTTATTGGGCATCTTAAGAAAAGATACAAGATTCTGTTTATAATTCCATAGAAGCTACGAAAAAATTGCATATATTAGGTGATGCAAATTGAAAAGGAACTGATGGTTTTCCAAGTACGGGACGGAATCTCCTTCTTCTATTTCACGTGACGAAACCACCTTGGAAATTTACGTCACGTTTCTCACTTTTTCGTTTCGACTTTTTACGCGAAGACTACGAAAGTTCCGTCTCGAACGAGGACCGATTCGAGGATCAAGAAAGTACACCGTCGGGGGATTTACTTCGTGTTTCGAAGGGAGGCCAAATCTACGCGTAACCGAATGATCGATGAACGTTAATGGATCGAGCGCGACCGGTGACGTCCGTGATCGAGAAGGAATGTGCGGAGGAAAAGAGATTTACGTGCGAGCAGTAATCGCGGGGAGTCCACGAGCCGCGTCCTCGAACACGGCGAATATTAAACGATTCGCATCCGGCGTTCGGCCGAATTGAATCTTGGCCGACGAAGATCGCAATCGGCTCAAACTACATCCTTATTAGCCGCGTAACTGTGAGAATGAGACATTGTTTCAATTCGCGGTGAATCGATCGCACGTTCTCCGCTTTGGTTTGGCCGAAGAGGCTTCTTTTCCTCGAACAAACGTCATTCTTTCCTCTCAAGATTCTTCAAATTTCAAAAATTCTCACACTCGTAAATTCTCAAATTATCAAATAGTCTATTTATCAAATTCTCAAAGTCTCAAGATTCTCAAAACTTGATACTTCGACAGAAAGTATTGAGTTCGAGAAATACAATTACAGCAACATTAATTGTTTGGAAAATCCTGACTGGGTTAACGAAAGGATACTTAAAGAGTCAAACGTGGCTGACATTTTTCAGTATATATAGTTTCATTAACATAAGATAAGAAAATCGAGTGAGACTTTCTGAGCACCGAGCAATCTAACGCTCTCGAGGAATCCCACGAAACCTCAAATTTCGCCGAGGCAGCTCCCAGTTGGCGAGGCTTCATTTTCTGCGATTATCCAATCCTCTGTGATTACTACGATCTCGAAGGAGACTGATTGCACCGCTTCGTAGAATTTTCATCTATACAGAATCAACGAAGGAATTTTAACGAAGGAAGACGCTCCTTTTTCTTTGAAACCGTCGAACGGGAAGTTTCTATTATAATTTGTCGTCCAAAGGTTTCGAGATTGCGTTCTACAAAACTAATCGAGAATGTTTCAAAATTAATCACGAAAGTGATTTCTTTAGGAGGGATTCTTTACTTTTGAAATAGGACACAGAACAAAGTTTATTTCAAACACCCTGAAACTCATTATATACAAGTCGCGAACTTCTATTCTATTGCGAGCCACGGTTAACACGATTTCATACTTCCCAAATATAATTTCGCGGGGGAAATTAACCCGAACTTCACCGAAACGTTCTGCGAACGCTTCCAGCGAATCTATCTCTTACCAGTTATTACCGGTGGTTTCGTTCGTGTTTGATGAAAACAGTCGCAGTCTCGGTCCAGAACCACGAAAGCATCCAACAAATGGCAAAAGTTATCACAATAAGAATATAGAAAAAGGTATACAGTCAGTGGACAAAAAAGTACCAGCGACCAGTTTGCGAGCGATCTTTCTTAGTGTCTGCCACGGATGGAAAAGGTTAGGGACCGATATTTGATCAATAATAAAAGAAAATTCGATTTATAAGCAATATAGAAAAGTTGGTTTACAATATCTGCTACTTTTACAATTAAATAACAGTGGATGAAGTTCTATTCATTCATTGTGGTATTTGAAATTTTGCTTTGTCTGGATCTACTCTTCTTCTAAAAGTGAAACTAAAGTGAATCGCCCGACTGTCACGCGTGCCGAGCCAATGGCAAGTTCACCAAGTTCATTACACGCCGCTGGTTGCATTCGTAGATCTCTCTATTTCTATATTTAAACCGCAGCCTCGGAATAGATTCTCTTGAGACCGAAACGACAAAAGTTGATTAGTCCTTCGCAAACCGTTCTCTGCCATTGAAATTGTTCCATAGAAATCCACCAATTTTCAAAGAATTATCTTCTAAGCTGTTTTCAATTCAATTCTAACGTTAATAAATTAGACATTAGGAAATGACTTGAGAAAAAATTCTTCCAACCGTTAGATGTTCCCCTTGAAATAGTTCAATTTTATCTTGACAAGTTTTTTCACAAATTAGTAAATAAGACAGATATTTATGTGATCCAATTTAGCTGAGACACCCTGTACACCATAGTTATAGGTCTCTGTGACCCACTCACAATATGACTAAAAACAATTTTAAACTTCATCGATTATAAATATAAACAGTATTTGCCGACAAAAATCGTAAGTACACATGACCCGGAATCAAATGAATTTACGATGTGTGATACAATTAAACCCATTGTTCAAACTCTTACGATGTTTAAAGTTCCTAAGAATCTTAAACCGGTGTCACGGTGATTATAAATCACGTCAAAATCAAATCACTTTGTCTTAAAACAGATTCCGACAATCACGTAAAAATACATACGTGTTTCGAATGTCGTCCGCTAGTTTTCAAGTCACGTAAGGCAACTCGTTATAAAGAGACACACACACTACTGTACGGTTTTTTCGTTCAAGAGCATTAAAAAGGAAAGAATCTCGACCGACTTCCGCCAATGTGTGCACAATGATTACGAGGCCAAAGTTCGGGAGACATTAAAATAAACGGGTGAATCAACATCGAAATACACAGAGGAATTGTCTCATCCGCGGTTAACGAGAAAAAACGTTCGAAGGAGATACCTTTCCAACAACGGAGCTTAATCTACACTCTCTGATGAGGTGAAATTTTAATCGATACATGCAGCCGGTCTAATAATACATGCATTATTAAAGTAGACGGAAAGGATCGTACCTGAAATGATTTAACGAACCTCACGAATTAATCACGGAAAAGCACATTCTGAATCGATTTTATTCCTAATGAAATTATTTATTAATTTTATGTAGAGATCGTGTCGAAATATCAAGGATTAATGATCCTCGTTGTTAGACGGTCCGACCAAGAAAACATTTTTGTTTACGTGAAATATAAAAGGTTCAGACCCAAGTACTTTGGCTAACCTGTCCGACCGTTACTGACCGTTTCTACTTACCGCGAGAGAGAGAGAGAGATTCGCGACTCATCGTAGATCATGTTTATTTACTCATCCACGTGATCTGCTATTGAGGAAATCGAGCTTTATCGTTTGAGGAAGTTCGAAAGCTCCTGACATTTTTCTTCCGTTAAACTATGCTTCAAAGTATTAAAAATATAATTATCGGAAGTTAACTGTTCTTAGATATTTCCATCCCTTTTGAAACGGAGGAGAGAGTATCCACAGAAGAACTTGAACTTTTCTACTCTGAACCGCCACTGAAGCTTGCGTGTTTCGAGCCAGAAACGTTTTAAAACCGACTCGACGAAATTCCACGGATTCGTTGATCGCGCCGCCGTGTTGTTTACACGCCGGGGATTAAAACAACAACAACGAAATCGATTTTTATTTTTCCATCGACCAGTTTGTTGATACTTGCTGCAATTTCTTTTTTGCTAATTCTATAATTTTTTATTCTTTCTTAACACAATGTGTCAATCGTATTTGTTTGTTTTATTTAATTCATTTAACGGCAACGCAATTTTAGGATATGATTTAGAGAGGATAAACGATATACTACAGTGACAGTTCAGAAATTTCTGTATCGAGACATAAACGTAGTTTGTGTAGAAAATATAATAGGTCTGCAATTTGCACGCCACGTGTTGCCATTAAGGAAAAGTAAAATCGTAAACATAGTGAAATTATTCTGTTGCCTATTCGTTTACTGTCATTTTCGTGGCTAAACTACTAGCGATAACAGGATCGACACCGTTGTATAAATTTTTCAAATTAGTGTCTTCTTTTAGCCTGCATCGACGTATTTAGATCCATAAAAGTTATAGTAAAACCATTTTAAACGAGTACTATAAATCATCAAATCAAATTAATGATATTACTCTCTTGTGAGACACTATGAATACTCAATTACATTCTATAAAACGTTTAACTTTTCAAAAAATTTCGAAGGCTTTAGTGTTTAATAAAATTCGAAATGTCTTGTCCTTTTTCTTTTAACTAAAGGTACTTTTATCGAAGTTTTAACCTTTGTTTTTTTTTCTATGGGAAGAGTTCATGCATTACTCGTTAAAATATTGAATGTATCACAGAAAATATAAATACGAAAAAAACTACAACGTTGACTAATCATTAACAAAACCACGTTCATTCGTAACCTTATTAAAGGTAAAATATTTGCATTTCTTTCATTACGACTCGAATAAATTACTATAGATCGCGTATGAAAATTATTATAGTGTCGTTGTGTACGGTATTCCCCAGAGAAAGCCGTGCACGAACTACTTCCTGGAATTGCTCGTTAAAATGTTTGTAAGCACTTGTGTTTGGCCATTAATCAGGACCATTCGGAAGTTCAAATAATTGGGAAATTCTGACGGGCGTTCGCTTATCAGCGCGAAACTCCGTGTTAAGTCGTCGTCGAAATAATTCCGGCGCGCTATCGCCATGATTTCGAAACGAGTTTCGACTCCGAATCCCCAATTTACATCCTAAAGAAGCCCTCCTGTCGTTCAAATTAAACGGAGCATCAAAGTAAAAAGTGTGTCTCGGCGGCACGGAACGAACAACTGTTCGTTGTTGACACACGTTCAAACGTCAACCCACATCATCCATCGATCTACGTGAAAGATATCGCGCGATTATCGACTCGTCTATCGATAAAAACGAAAAAAATTCCGTTCTATTATTATTCTTTAATTCTGTTTAATTGCGCCTCGTTCCGGATCTATTATTGTTCGTCGAGGCTCGATTTACCGTTCCGTGAATAATTCAACGAACCCCCGATCGCCGAAACATTGGAGAGGTAAGCTCGCCGAGGGAAATAGAAATTGGTCTGAAGGTTCACTAAACCCATCGTGTTCTATCTACCTGGTATTTAATTAAAAGTAAAAACGTGACTTAAAATATCCGTCCGTGAGCTCTCGATAGAACAATCGAGTGTAAACATTTGTACACAATCTTTATTTATGTATTCTCACTGTCTTCACTGTTATTGTCGTTTTTTGCGATACTTTTGTCTGAATTTCGAAAGGAAATTCCCGGTTTGGTAATTTGCTCAAATAAACGCGACATAGTTTTCCCTGAGAAAACGTAAGTCGCTGTAAATTGACGGTCTTTTATTTGCAATTCATCGGTCGAAAAAAAATTCAAACATTTCTGTACGTCGAACGGAAAATTCGAAACATGACAGTTCAATCAGCGAAGCGTAAATTTCATAACCTGTATGTACACCGTTAAGTAATTCCAACACTATTACCAACCGTATCAATTTCGATTCATTTCTGAACAATTTCGAAAATTAATAATGTTATAAATAGACTGCGGATTTTATGCATTTATAGTGTTCAAAATTGTCTAACGCTAGAACAATCAAACCTGTCAAAGTGACAGATTTCATATTTCTTGCTATACAATTACTGAAATCATGCAAGTGCTTCGATTAGAATTTTACACAATATACTACGTCATACATTATATATGTATATCAATATATTACACAATTTACGTTTAATATACGTATGCATTTAACACTAGTAGACTGTATCCGCATAGACATCCGCAATCCACTTATAAATAACCACCGGCCCGTAAACCGAAATTTCGCCCGAAACACCTCCGGAATACGTCAACGTTTCCCGCGCGAGCGCCACTGGTTTCCAAACTGGCTCCATCGTGGTACGCAGGTGTGTCGAATGGGGAAGCTGTGTGGGGGTTACAGGGTCGCTCGAGTATACGCGGAGCAACCCCCCAGACGTCGTTGAACTTGGAGAGAACGTGGGTACGACTCGAGTCTTACCTGCGGCTGCCGCGACGTACTGGAGCGTCGTCGAGCCCTTCTCCGCCATATTGTTCACAGGACACTTGCCGTTTACACCGTTAATAGTCGTGGAACCAAGTCGATGGTCGTATCTACCGGCACCGTTTCGGTCAGTATGTCTGTCAAGGGTGGTTGTATCGTGCACTTCCGTGGAGGAACTCGCTGGCACGGGGCTGTAGGCATACGGCCGCTCTTTATACGCTTTACGCTCTTTATACCGCCCCTCTATTTCCTCGTCGCCGTGGGTGGGGGCCATTTCACTCCCTCCTCTATCTCTATTACACGCTCGATAAACAGCTGACCTCTCTGTCTCTCCCTCTCACTCCCTTCCTCCTTCCTTCCGCGACCGGCCGATTCGGTTGGTTCACACACAAACAGTGTATGTGTGTGTGTGTGTGTGTGTACTGGAGGCGAGTTCCTCGCGGCGAGAGAATGACCACCAGGAAAATGCAACGACCGTCGTGTCCTCTCGTGTCCTCGACCCTGCAACCAATCATCGTGTCAAGGTCACCGCTGCTGGATTCGACGATCGACCCTCCGTCCCTTTGACGGTTCAACCCTAGTACGCGACCTCGACAATATTGTACGTGGGAAATGGGAAAATTGTATGGTTAGTTGGTTTGTTGGAGCATCGATGATGGAGTGGTAGCCGGTGGGTTAGGGTACGGAGAACTATCAATGGGAACATTTTTTTCGACGGTCCGATTGGACTAGTTTTAGCCCAAGGGTTAAGTTTAACTAGGTTTTGTTGACGGTTGGAAATTGCATTCGAATTTCAACTTTTGTTCGATAGATAGATCGTGAATTTTATGCATTTATCATAAATTTGTGGATGCACAAAATAACGGTAAAGTAACAATTTTCGTCGAGATTAGCATCGAAGCATATCATAGACATAACTTAAGTTCAATAAAGTGATCCATAGAAATTTGAATTGGCATAAAGATCCGCAGTCTGTTGATAGACTTTGTATTTGTGATGGGATTTGGGATTTTTTAGTTATTCTTGTTCTTTGAGGAAATTGAATTCCCTGGGCACACCTTACTAGTTGTCTCATCGTGTTATCAGACTGACAGGATTATGTAATAATAATTACACGCTCTGTTATCTGGAAACGCAGCACTAGATCGCAGTCGTATATAATGGCGTGTTGGCAAGAGGTGGGAAGAAACGGCGGAGAATCTTACTGACAAATGAATATTCGTGTCAACGTGTCAATCGTCGAGTCGCAATTGGGCCAAGTCACGCAAAAACCTACCAACCCTTAAAATGACAAAAAATTAGTCACCACAATACAGATCCCATAACTTTATGAATTTTATTTTGCAATAAATTACCAACTCTTCTACTATACAATTATTAAAACTACCAAGCTATTGTAACAATTACTCGAAGCGAACTCTAAGTACCACTTTTGTCCTAATCGCTACTAGGAACCTACTTCGTGTCAAACTTGACAATTTGAACCTGAACTATATAATTTGAAATTGCACTCCAATTATAACACGAACTTTCCCTCCCACTCCCCATACGTTTCAACGTGTGTATTTCTAAGTATTCACTCCCACTTTTACTCCGCCTTTTACCGTGCACCCGGTACTTATACAAAAAAAAAAAAAGAATCAGCTCGTACCACTCCCATTCTACTCTATTTTGGACATGCAAATTAGTGTCCGTGGTATTCGAGCCTCAGAAGCGCAAAAAGGTAACTCGCGTAAAAGTTCGAACTACTACTGTGATTCTACCATGGTCAAGGTCGGATAACCAGTAGTGGCGATCATTGATGATTATCAATGTCAAAAGTAATTAAAGCCTACTTGCACCAAATACTTGTACGACTCTCAATATAAAGTAATGTAACATAAATCAGTCATCGTCAATGCGATAATTTTATATAATGTTTTATTGATACCAGAGATGAGCAACTTTGTTATCTAGATGAAGACTCTCGAATAACGAACAAAAGATAAAAAAAGTACTTCGCTCTTTTTAACTGATTAAACGTGGAAATTCCAACATTTTACAATAAAATAATGCTTCTTCAATGAGTAGACACTTGGCAAACGATTGTTTACTCTCACTAACTATTTAAAAATCACGATAACGCTTGTAGATACTGCTCTTTTTTAATATTCCGTCTAATTGTACCCTACATATAATGAAAATTTCGCTTCGACTGAAAAATTGGCATTTTTTTCGGAAGAACTAGTTTCCTCGCCAATATGGCTATAAGCAAGCAAAATTCACGATCGTTCATTGGAAGTTTCCAAAATTGAATTGAGGAGAGCAAAAAAATACTGAGCGGCGGCGTGTGAAGATTGCATGGCGTTCAACGTGTTAACCGACAGTTTCTTTATTGTCCCCCGAAGTCGGAGGGATCGGATCAGCCAAGAAAATTTGATGTTTTTCTTTGCGGTCGGCAAGAGAATTTCCACCGAACTCGAGGCCGTCGTAAGAAGGAATTGATATCGGGGCCATTCTGCGCGAATCCATTTACCACGATGTAGACCACCTACACGGATCGGGATAAAATTCCTCCGCGAGCTTGTTCTTATTGTGACGTGTCTGAATGAAAAAAAATCGATAACACTTGCCACGGAATATTTCGACGAGCGTAATTAACAGTATCAAGCCGTTTCAATAATCCTTACGCGATTCGTGTTGACTTTCGACAGCTCCTGTAATTGCTAATTCGCGAACTTCAATTTATTGGTATCGTATTGAAGGCTGTCTTAGATATTCAAATGAATTTAAATAATTAATTAAAAGTCAGTTGCCGTCTGATTCGATAAATGGCAATTCTTGAAAATCGATTTGTATAAATTTTTCGCAACATTGACTTGTAGATACAGGACACAGCAAAGAAAATTCGAGGAAGATTAATAAAATAGACCGACGGATTTTTGTAGAATGGATATCGATACAATTGATTCAATAGTAAAAGGCTATTTTGTAACCGTTCAACAACCGCTATTTTTATATGTATATTATATTTCGTTTAGATTATGCAGCAAGTTCACGGAAGACCGAACAAATCAAAACTTTTCCATGTTTACGAAATCGTTCCCTTTCCTGCGTGGTTTCCTTGAGGAAGGTTCCATTAATTGTGACTTTGATAACTTCGAGAAGGCATTTTATCGCGCAATCATCGACGATAATTTCAAGTACAGCTGATGCTTGTCGAGTAATGGAACATGCGTATACAAGATGCTTCCATTTGTTTTTATCATTCCCGTCGATAATGGTAAGCAATCAAATGAAATACGAATGGGAACTTCATCGGTGGAAACACGCCTGCGCGAGATAAGGAAACGACGAGGAAAATATTGGTCTATCAGGTATAAAAGGACGAATTAAGTTAACATTTTCTCTACCACAAATGATGAAACAACGTAGTTATTTACAAAGAATCCATCGAACTGCGTCAGTTGTCAACGTTTAAATTGTGTATTGCAAACATCACTTCAACCAAATTCATTAGTCGAAATAAAAACTGTTTCGTACCTTATCAAATTTCACGCTTTGATTTAACCTGCTCACTGCATTTTTTGGTATCTTATACAAATATTGTTTTTCTCATAAAATTAAGTACCAATTTTAGGACTATTTGTAACATTTAAACATTGTTTTATAAACAGTGTGCTTGCTCACGATAAACAACGAACTATAATAGTAGTCCCATGAACATCGTCTTTCTAATGTTTGGATGTCATTTAAAGAAGTTGCGTACTCTCGATTATGTAAGAAATATTCCAAATATTAGCAGGTTAACATATATATAAATACTGATAAAAATGTAATGGAATATATGTATGGCCTCGAGGAAACAGGATACTCGAAATGATCAAGCTAAATAATATTATAGGAGATCAATAAGTAAAAAGAAAACGGTAACAAAAATGTCAAAGCAACAGTCCAGTTTCTCATTTCTACTTTCCTGAATAGTCTCGCTTCCAATTTCTGAAATCGTGTCCCCATCCAATAACGACGTGTCCATGATATTTCCTCCGAGAGCAATCTACTTTCTTTTCCACCTCTATCGTGTCTCTGATATTGGACGTCATATTTTCGCAGACATGCACGGCTTTTACTGTCATTGAAAGTACATTTCTCCACAGAAGAGCCCTACGGTGAATTAAACGAACGACCGCGACAGGTTGCGCGACGAACCCAACAGAAGCACTGTGTATCAGTCGAATTCGAACAGATTCTTCGTCACTGAATATTTTCCATCGTGTCAACAGCAAAGAGTTGGGAAAAACGTGGATAAGGATCACCTTAATTAAAGTTAGCTACGAAAGTGATCGATCAGAGCGGGAACGATTGTTCGCTGAATACGTCACAAGGAGAACGGAGACGGTCGTGAGGCGGCGGATCCGGAACGTCGATCCTGGATCATCTAACTTCAGAATTCGTTACGCGCCGTTGGGAACTACGCGAACAGTTGACGATTAATCTAATTGTTGCAAATTGTAGCGAGAAGGAAAATTCTTTCGTGATCAACGATTATTTTAACATCAGATGAATTGAACGATGCCTATTGAATTATTTATCTGCGATGTTTGCACCGTGATGAAGATGGAAATAGATTGCCTGTTGTTAAATTTTACGAATAAATCCTTCAACTTCCAGTGTTGCATCGATCCGACACTTATTTTAAAAATACGTCGAAAATTCTGTCGTCGATTAGTATCTGACATTTGCCAGCAAGGATTCACTCATGTCAAGTAGATCTTCACATGTTCAGTTGGAAAATTCAAGTATTCCCTCTAGAAATCAATAAAATCTAAATAACGACAGAAGAAAGCGATTGTTTGAATGTTATCTGGGACCATTTTCCTTCGTCATTTACATCCCCAACGTTACGAGACCCCGAACACACGATCCATCGCTTCGTCCCATCGAGTTCCCTCTCGCGAAGCAAGAACAGAACCGGAAGAAACATCTCCGTGAAACTCAGTGAAACGTTACAGGATTGAAGATACCGACTTCATTTTTCTCCGGCAACCTATCCACCCACCGATCGACAAAAGGCAAGGGAAACCGTTGGAAATTCCAGAACCGTGGCTGTCGTCGATTCGTTATCGAGTCGAGTGAGTTTCCTCGCCTGCGAAAAAGCCGATTTTTCGTCGGATCTAAGGTTCCACTTCGCGATAGACGTGATCCAAGAATCGATAAAAACGCCCCTCTTGATCTATCATCCCCCACCAACCACGACCACCACCACCACCATCATATATCCACACGAATGAAATTCAACGATCCATTGATCATCAAGGATGATAATTGCCGATAATGACACCGTAATCGGAATTCACCGTGCGTGAAAAAGGGGGGAAATGAACGGAGAACCGTATAATCGATCGACAAAAAAATGACACCGATCGGAAATTTCGAAATTACAAGAAAAAAGAGAGACAAAGAAATGAAAGACTGATCCACTTACCAGCTAGGAGCGCGCACTTTGTCAAAATGGTATTTTTCTCTAAGAAACACCTGTAATATAGGTCCCCCGATAATTCGTTACGCAACGGACACCAATTGACTGTCGCCTCGATTGTGTGGGTGTGTCATTCCGCCCCTCTCTTCTCGTATAATCATCCACGGAATGCCATCAGATGTCCCGGCCGCGCCGGTTGGACCTCGATAACAGCAGACCGATCGGTCGATCGCGATCTTCGAGTCCCCGATCGGGGAATTAAATCGTAATTATCGAGGGGACACGCCCGTGGCCCGTGCGAAAAATTCGAGTGTCACTTTAAGTCGTCGAAGATACGAGTACCTGTAACTATATTGTCCGGTCAACAGGTTGGAGTAGCTTGTTTGGAGTAGGGTGGACTTAGATTAGGGTCGAATCGATCAAAATACTGAATCATATACAGTCACTCGAAAATTATCTTCGCATATCCTTTAAAACAGAACAACTTTTTTAAACCTGGACGAAGTAACTTTTTTTGTAAGGTTAGAATGATTAGTGTAGTAAAGGATGTGTAAACAAAATTTTGAAAAAGTTGCATTTGATCGGAATCGCGCAGAAAATAATAAAGGATAGCTTTTTGAAACAAACATGATAGAAAGATTTGCAGCAATGCCTGCGTGTACCTACTGCATAATTAGTATTTAGATTCTCATTTATGAGGTAGAATGAAAAAAAAAACTTCATCTGAATGTAAAATACAAACATGTAAATACCGAGGTAACGTCGATAGGGTCGCGCACATTCCGATTGTCGAGTGAGAAAATCAGGTCGGATCTGGGGAACTGTGTTGTTCGAGATATCGTACCTTTAATCGATCCCGTATGTTGTGTAATTTGTTAACGATAAACTTCGAGTTTCTGCCGATAATTCTATTTGCAATTCACCCACGTCGAACTGTTATAACATAGATCCACTTCGGAGCACACACGCAGTACTAGATACAATTTCTGTTCGAAAGTCGAGGGTGAAAAACAAATTACGTTTCACGACGTGATTTAACAAAATGTACAATTTAAAGCCTCGAGAATGGAAAATTCGTCGACTGCGCAACGGTAGCTGTATTGTTCGAGCAAATATTGGCCATTTTGCGTGTTCCTTCTGGCTCTTAATAACGAAACGCGCGAAAATGTGAATACAGGTGTTCCTTTTAACACGAAAAAACACAATATCAAAGCCAGCCGCCCATCACTTATATGACTTCTTCCGACAGTTCACGATCGTATAAACCTCGCTGACTTATATTAATACCTGGTGTATATCGATTTCCAAACAATCTCGACACGTCTGAGCCGTTTAATTACCTAAATCTCGTTTCAATGAGCGCGATAATATTATGTTTACTCCTTTATTCGAGCGTGTAGCGCCAATATACTAATATTTACGTGTTCGGTAGATCAGGATGTTCTCGATTTTATTCCCCGTGATTTTTAGGCGAGGAGAATTCCTTCGATCGAGTGGTGACTACAAGAATTGTAGACGATTTAATGGAGTTTCGTACACGATTTGGAATTCAAATTTCAACGATCTAATTCGTGTTCAAAATCCAATTGGCAGACACGAATTTAAATATAGGAGTTCATGTATCTACGATCAAATTCAGATTCTAATTTAAAAATTACAGTATAATATATTCTGAAAAGTTACGTCGACTTAAAATGTTTCCTGTTCCAATTCAAATACCATCGATCGAATTCATAATCGCGGGCTCTTTCAATCTTCAACTGGTGCCACATTCCGACAAGCATAAACACCGTCTTGGAATTTGATAACGACCAGAACAGTAACACAAAGACAAATTAATCCACCTATATCTTCGAACCAATTAATTGAATATAAAAACCATGAGATCACCCTGTTTACACCTGCTCTATTCTCTTGTATTCGCATCATCGCGCATTCCAATGCATTTACGCAATTGCATCACGCAATAATCACGAAGTTTCGATAATATTTCGTCTGTCAAGCGTACACCTTGAATCATAAATAGGTGAGAATATATCCAACATGATTTCCCCAATACTACCGCTAAATGGATAAATTAAGATGAACGAAACGTGAAATGAACGTTCATATATACTTTACTGACAATTATTTTTAGCCGAATAAGGAAAAATCTTTCTTCACTTTTTTTACTTACTATTGTTTGCGAAGTTGCGTTAATATTTCGGGAACATTTACGATTTACAGTTGCGTAGATCCTTAGCGAACAGAACCCATTACACCACCAAAACCACTGAGACAAGCATTCACTTAATTTCCTACGTACCATAACTTATATTAACGTTTGCACAACTACTGTGAGAAGATTACAATTAAAAAATATAAGATCAACGATCATAAACTACACACAATTTCACGTCAAAAATCGAAAGGATCATATTTCGACTCCCAATTGGCACTACCACAAAATTCTCGCGATTTATAATAATTTCAATACCAAATATAACAAATAATGTTCATGTGGTAAATTTAGCGGAAAAGAATCAACGAGATACATATATTCTGAAACTGTAGCACGTAAGATATGTATGTATAAGATTATGTGAGACACGTACGATGGAAAAATAGCGCGACGTTCCCGGATCGTGGTCGGAAAGAGAACTGACCGACGATAAACCAAATGGGAAGGAAAGCGGTCACGGTGGGTCGATTAATTTAAGTTATTTAAAGGGAAAAAAGGTGTTTTGAAACACCGTCCTGGTCGCTGGCCGGATGAGGTAGAGTTTGATGGCATCTGTGCGTACCTGAACGTAAACATAAATGATGTCATTGTGCTAGAACAACCAAAAGGTGTGACCCGTAGGTATATACAGAATGATTCAAAAGCACAACAGGATCTGCAAATTTTTTTTTATTATATTCAAATATATATATATATAGTTTGTATAATATATAGTTTTCTATTATGCAGAGTGTTTTTATATATAATGTGCATTTATTGGTAGCATCTATCCTTCTATGTAATCTATAAAGTAGGCATATATCTTCTTCATTTTATTTCTTATTCCCTCAGGTTTCTGCCAATCGTCCATGAAAAATTACCGTGAACCTCTTCATCGTTCCTTAAATCACGGTAAACCAATCTGAAGCTTTCTAAGATTTTCAACAAATTGTCTTCCGCAAACAACGACGGCGTTAATGCGTCCAATTGCATTCAGGCACACGATCTGTTCCCCCAGATTTTCGTCGTGCATTTTCTCGGAACAATCCTCCAGGCTCGTCAAACTTGCGCACCGTTTTAAGGCCGTTTCGACCGTTAATTGTGCGGAACTGTTTACCAAGAAAATAAGCGGAACGCCCGACGACGGGTTCAGTACGGACCCGCGACACAATTTGCATAAATATTTCCGCTGTTACAGAACTGGTAAGCTGGTTATAAAACTCCAACGATATCCGTGTAATCTAATCGAAAAGATCCGTGGAAATCGGATTTTTCATGGTGGATCTTTCTGTAAACATTGCTTTGTGCGGAGTAATTTCAGCAAGATAGGATCCAAACAGGGATTTCTTATGGTTTTATAAGTCCTCATAAACTACACAACACCAAACAAAATGAATTTTAATAAAATTAAAGTCCCCCATCTTCCACAAAAATTAAGAAACAAAAGATTCAAATCGTAAACGATATAATCGTCCCGATCGAATACACGATCTTCCAACATCTGTGAACATTAAAATATTATTCTTATCCTGTTCCCCGAAGAAAAAAGAGGTTTCATCGGACTTCCGTCCAATGATAAATCCTTCCCGACTCAAAGAGACGTCTCCTCGAATAATCTCCTCGTCTTCCTCTCTTTCCTCTGTTTCCTGGGGATTAAAAAGACGTCTGAAAATTGCGTTCCCGTCCACCATCAGTTTTTTAACGAGAAAACTTCGGGTTTAATCGCGTTCATCCGAGAATTCGAATATCCAGAATGAAAATTTAGCAGCTCATGCATTTATTCAGCTCGTGCAATCAAAAAATTTGAAACTTATATATTTTATTCAAATTAGAAATATGAATGACTTAGAAATATGATATAAATAATGAACAAATTATTATCATTTATATATTTACGGGTATTATGCGTACGTTATCATGGACTAGCAGTGTTGTCAATATTATTCATGAAAGTCTGAATTTTTAGAAAGTTGTTGAACTGATTGACTGTTTTGAAAGATAAAATAAGAACTATGTTTTTGACCATTTAAGCAGCTGAAGGAGAATGATAAAATGTGGTCAAACTTATGGTCCTTCTGACACCTGAACTATTAATAAGACCATGTGCTCCAATGCATAATTATTGTATGCATTCCGAATTCCTTGGAACATATAGAAAAATGTCTCGTTAATAGTTTAGGCATCGGAACAACCATAAAGTTGGCCACTTTGAATCACCGTCCTTTTGATTCTGCATGACTGTGTGGTGGTGGAAAAACGTTGACGGATTCGAATTGAACGATAACCCAGAATTAATCGATACAGCCTGCACGCGCCGCATGGCGATTCGCGGCTACGTGTGTGTGCAAATTTTTAATTCGCCAATTATCCTTCGACGCAGGCAATTACTCCATTAAACGTGTGCCGCGGACAGGCGTTCGAATTTATTTCTTCCCTGACGCCGACAGGCAGGGAACGCAGAAAAAAAAAAGAAACGAACGCCGTAGACAAATCGACTACGACGTTCGATTTTCTTGCAACTCTGCACGATTAATTGCTCTGTTTGCGGCAATCATTAAGTTTATTTTATATCTGGTGTTGATTTCCAGGTATTTTGATCCTGTGACGGAGGATATCTTTGAAACTACACGTGAACCTTGAGGTTTTACGATTTTGCATTTTCCTGCTGGATATGAAACGGTATTAATGATCGTTGTTAATGGAACTGTGCGAAAAGATACGAGGAAAAAATTGGATCTCTTTATCAGTGTCTGTATCAGGCTGAAAATAATATAATTACTCTGCTAAACGTTACTGGCGTTTCTAGTTTATTATGAATTATTTATGCCAATAATGTGAATAATCTAATACTGCGGTTAAGTGACCCCAGTACAAAAGGTCAAGTTTTCTAATTCTTCGTCCACGAAGGAAGTTTCGTAGGTTCCCATTTCACGCATCCTCGACTATAGAAACTACGCTTTAGGGCGTCGTTAGGCGGTCGCGTGTCGCCTTGAATACTAAGAACGGTCGGGTCGAAAATGGAACGTATGTGTGTACAAATGACCCAAATGTGAGGAACGACGGTGAATCCCCCTGGATTTTTCACGGTACACCGGTTCTCCACGCGCGTGAAAACAGATGCGTCACGGGCGTCAGATTCGTGGATTCCCGTCACGAAGTATTCGAAGTAGCCCCGAAGCGGTCGTTCACGGCGACCAACAGATCGAGAAAGATTTGCGTGTGTCCGGTCACTTCACGGCCACGGGCGACTCGAGAGGAAGCCGAGTAGCCGCGAGCGAGCAGGGTCAGCCGCAATTGGATGCGATCCGAATGAGAAAATCGTCGTACAATTCGCGGTGACTGTTTACCAGTTCCCCCTGGCCTGTTAAAATGATCGATCTACGAAGTATGTATGAATATGTCTTTGAATGAATAATACATATAATGTATAGAGTAAAGTAGTCGAATATGAGACCCATTTTTTTAAGCACGCATAATTCTCGATTAAAAATACTTTTATTGAAATACGATACACATTTTAAATGTAAGATGTGTACACTTTATAGAATTCTATTGTAATAAAATAAAAATGAAAAGTATGCAAAAACACAAGGATTGAAAGTGGAAGACGTGGAAGAAAATTGTGTGAATGCTACAATATGTAATCATGTTATTGCAGGGACTTATAATCGACTGATAATTCGTTAGTGATAATATTATCCTCTTGGCATGAGTATAATACGCAAATAAAGTGAAACGAGCAATGTCTCCAAGCGTATTATTTAAACAAGAAGTCTGTGATTTTAGTAGGATCAAGATTTAATAAGAAATATGTATTACACAAGTAGCTGGGCATGCAGAAACAGTATTTCTCGAGTATAAGCAAACTTTCCTGCTGTTCTTCGGAGAAACGTGTGCTCGTGAGATCCCAATGTTTAGAAAGCATGACTTCCAAAGAATCTTTAAAGTACGTGACAGCTCATTATGAAAATCCTAGGCACTCGAACGTTGTCCTCAAATTCCCTACAGTTAAATACTAATAAGATACCGTGAACTTTCTAGGTATGTTTGCGTCATCTTGAAAAAAAGTGTACCGACACGATTGGTATAGCAGTGATTCACTGATTTTCAGGTACGGAAACACGTTAACAATCACTCCCACTTTAAGACACTCATACTTGCGTCAGAGTTTAAAAGCCCCAACCAACACAACGAAACGATTCCTATTAAACTCGTGCCGGAGCACCAGAGAGACAAGGATACTCCAAGGGTCGTCAGGACGACTTAAAGAATCTGTAAGACCCCTCGAGAATCTCTCGAAACCCTCAGTGACCTCCCCGAGGCTTTTAGAAACTCTCGAAGGATGCCCAGGACCTTCCAAGGGTCTACGAAAGTCGTTGAAAGGTCCCCTGAACCCTTCAAATACCCCAAGAAACGCCCAAAGGCGTGTAAAAACTCATTGAAGTTCCTTCTGGATCCTTCAAGTAGCTCCAGGAACCGTAAAAATTTGGAGTACGCTATCCTGAAGTATTCATTCTAATAATAATTCGATATTAATGAAGGACGATCGGATATACAAATGAATATCTTTGCCACTCAAACTTCTAAAAACCAATCGTCGAATTCCAGTTTATCGAATCGGTAGACCTCTATGTTTTCCTTTACGCTACAGCACGAAGCGTTTTTCTCCATTTAGTTAATAAAAATCATCTCCAATTGTCCAGACAAAGCGTTGAGAAATTCGAGGCAATATCGTGCAGCAATTCCCGAGCGTAGATAAGACCGAATGTTAAAGTTCATCCAGACTTCGCCTTTTAATTACTGGGTGGATCGAAACCCCCCGTCTGATAGTAACTTCGGTGAAATTTATCCGACAATAAACCTTCGGAGCACTTTTAACAACGAAGATATAGCGAAAAAAAAAACGTTCCAACAGACCTATCTCCCACGATATTGCATAACTTGTTACAATACGATTCTTCGATAAAAGTCACCGCGTAACTTTTACTTCACCAGAAGGGACGAATTATCGCAGATGATAAAGATTCCAATTTCTGAATTTCGCAAAGATTTCCCATGGTTAATCATCGGCCGTTTGAATTGTCTCCGTCGTGTAATGGTCGAAGCGGCGCCACTCGCTCTCGATAATCGATAATTGTGAACTTCCTTTTCGCCATTTTCCAGGAAAATTTCGATTACGCGCTGAGATTACGATCGACGAATTCCGTTCGCGCTATCTCGAGCACAGATTAACTTCGATTCTTTAACCAGAGTGACGTCAAGCCGCCGACTTTCTCGAGTAGTCCTCACAGCCTTGATCGAAGGTGGAAAAAGAGCGAAACGATCCTCTCGAAACCGGTTGCATCATCGACAGGTGAGCTATTATTATTCGTCGAAATTCCCGGGGCGATTGCGTCTCAATCGTCGGGATTATCCGACTTTGCGATCGAACCGTGTAGGAATCTGTTTGTTTACTCCCGTTACGAAAGCACAGCCTGGCGACGTCGAGACCGGTGATTGCTTTCGATTCATTATTCTTGGATGTCGCGCCGGGGTAACGATATCGAGGGAACCGGACGCAAACAGAAACTACGAGAAATCAATGAATAACGGGAATAAAAATAGTGACTAAACTAATCTGGTGTTTACACTTTTATGACGTTACTTTTCGATAATTCCTAAACGAAAAACAAAGAAAAAACGCACTGGTGAAAGTGAAGCGTATTGTCCCTGGCTAGAGATGGAGTGAACTGCTACTTGTGAATCACGAATGATTCGATCACTATAATGAAAATCCTGATAATTATTCGGCACAACTTGCACACACGTTGACAACATCGACGACAACGTGCCGATTTCTGAGTACATAATCGCGAATTCGAGGTCGTAATTTTCACGATGGTTTAGTACAATCTAGGGTTAATTTAAAGGTTAGAAGAAAGCGTGCACAAAAATGACGCCGCGTCAAATGGTGACCGTTTGTGGGTCGTTTGTTGGAAAACTCGTGAGAACAAAAATACACGGTCGATCGTACGGCGACTGGTCGATAGCCTCAATCGTTATCTTTGTTATCCAGGCACGAGGCACTCGTACCGCAGAATAGAAAAACGAAAAAGTGAATTGTGATGATGGCGTAGTTGTAACACAACGAATACGTCGAACAGTCACCTGTGCATTGGAAATCTTCCAATTTTAAGGGAACAATCATAGTGATTATCGCCCACTTATGATACCCGACATCGTGAGAACGAAACTGTCTTTACGAAATTACGATCGCGATTCAGACTTGTTCAGACAATGTTGGATTGTGCCAGGCGTCATAATTAACCTCCAGTCAATATAAAATTACTGATAACTGTAATGGAAAAAATACTCATTTATTACCTGAATGGAATATTTGGCTCTCTGTAATTTTTTGAAGGGATTTCTGGTACACAAAAGAATGGAAAATGTAGAATGAAGTTTCTTTCACGTGCGACCTCATTTTCACATAATCGAATTTTAATGTTTCCCTGCCTACGTGCGCACTTGAATACAATTTGTCAGACGTCCATTCGTTACTTTCTGATTCTACTTATTGCAAGCACTAATGATGGTCAGACTCACCTGTCAGATAAAGTTTTACAGTCATTTTTCTCGGAAACAATGCCTAGAATACGTAAATTTCACTTCGTCTCTACCATTTGTTATTGTGAATAATTATTATACGTCTATTTGTTATACGTATAAACGTAGTTCTATGGAATGACACGTCCATCTAACGTACTTTTATTCCTAGAAAAGCATAAACGTAGACGGTGACACGAACACAGTAACGACGATTAGGTACAAAGTCGTTTATTTTTCCGATACTTTTACTACATCTTACACCTAGTTCATGGATTTTATGTATTGACAACAAATTGAAGGATGCAGTGCAACGTAATGAAAACATGACGTGGGAAGTGGAAGAAGGGATTACTTAAATTTCATATAAATGCACTTCACTTGTCTGAAAAAAAAAAACAAGAAAACCGATGAACACATTTGTCAATGCCGTTAGAAGCCATTATTGACATAGCAGTGGATGGTAATCAGACACATCTCCAACTGAACGTTGTCATTCTTCCAATATACATATTCAGTTGCACACTACTTATCGTATCGCCCAGAATGTCATCTAACGGCGATCCAGCAAGATCGAATCAATCAAAAAATCACGCGAACGGTAGGTCAACGATAACTCGATGAGTGTATCTCGTCAATGAAATAAACGGACGAGATGCTGACCAAGGTTTCTCTCGATTGACCCTTGCATGACGGACCGTCAAAGCTGATAGCAGGGTCACTCGTGACCCATAATAGACGCTACGTATATTCTACATAAACAATTCACATTCATTTACAAAACTTTGCAAGAAAATCAATAGAAAATATGAATTTTTATAGAAATAGAAAAATCACGGTATCCTGAAAGGATTGTGTCCCAGTCACTGCCAAGCTAGATTTAACCGATCGATCGACCTGGTACTAGGGAATGTATCGTGCATTTGCTGCAATAAAAACACAACTGAAGAATCACGATTTTTCGGAATATAAATTTGAATGTTGGCTATCATTTTGTACGGACATTGTATATTATTGACTGACCTGACGTGGTAAGTTTTGGAAGCTTACTTACAGGATTCAACCGGTGGAAAGTACAAAAAACAATCGTTTTTTTTATACTAATAACTCAAAGATTGCAAATTTTGAGTTATGTCATTGTTGCAGCAAATGAACGATATGAAAATCACGTGAAAATCGAGTGGAATCTGTCGAATGATTAAGGAACGGGTTTGATCGGTTGAACGCCACCCTGTAACTCAGTCTGAATCTCCTGGTAAGTTTTCCCTTTGGTTTCCGGGACGAGGAATTGCGTGAACCCGGTCGCGCCGGCCATGATCGCGGCGAAGATCCAGAACGTCGCGTCTGTACCAAGCTCGTCGTTCATCGCGGGGAACGTTTTCGTCACCAGGAATACCATGAACCAATTCAACATCACCGCGACACTGGAAGCGATCGCTTTTGTGTCCGCTGAGAATAGTTCTCCCATCAACATCCACGGTACTGGTCCCAAACTATATAGAAGCAATAAGAAATTGATGTCAATCGATGAAGACGAAGAATTTTCTATAGATCAATTTCGTGATGTTAAATTAACTCAATTAATTCAATTAACTCAGTTCACTCTGTTAACCCTTCGACGCCAAAATTATTTCTTGCGATTAGCTAACTCAAAAATGGTCTCTAAGGTTTGGACTTCTTTGTCGATTCAATCATATATCACCTGTAGAGCATAAAGGATACCTACTCCGTGGAAACGCGTTAACTATTACGAGTGATCTCGTCAATCTCGATAAAATCACCGTGAAATTTCTGTCGTCGATCCGTCTGTTCCCACTCACCCGATCGAAAAGGCAACCATGAAGACGATCAGTGAAGTCAATGGCAGCCAGCCAAGGGAGCTAACGTCACTTCCGCCGTCTTTCTGCTTGAAGTAGTATCCAAGAGCTATCAGGCTGACTGACATAACGCCTGTGGAAATCATGAGCAACGGCTTCCTTCCGGCTCGATCCACAATCAACGCCGCGACACCTGACATTACCAACTGCGACGAATAAAACGTACAACGTAAACATCGTTACCAAGTCCCGTCTTATCCGTTAATTTACCCTGGTTGACGACGCGATTAAAGTGGAACAAAAATCCACCGACGGAATTGCCCCAGCGTCCAGGGGAACGTAAATATTCGCGTTCCTGTCGTTAGCAAAGACGTTGCGTTTTCAAGTCAAATTACGACCGTTTAAAAGGAAACGATTAGAAGACAGACTATTATCTCGGAACCGGCCGGGACTACTATATCTTTGTCTCTAATCTCTCGTAATCTTCTGCAAACAGGACGTAAGTACCGAGCGAAAATACTACGTAGTAAGTTCGAAGGTAAATATCTTTCATTCTTAGCGACATTAAGGTATTATTCTAGGCAAATTGCTGAAAGATAAACAGAAGCAAATTGTTGCGTTGGAATTGGTCGACATACTTTAGGCTAACCTAGACTTCTTCCCGTTTGTGTCTAACGACTTTCTGAACTGATTCGTTATAAAGCTCTAGAAGCTTTATCGCAATTCTTTAGAACTTCTATTGCAATGTGAAAATAGAGGAATTAGTTAATTTATAGATTTCTATATTTTCCAAAATTTGTGACGTGTCCGATCCGATAAAGATGTTAACCAAAAAAACTACTTACTCATAAGAGTGAACACATTCACAGGGTACCCCGTAAAAGAAATACAACTTTTTTTTTTTTATTAAATATGCACTACTCTAAAGTATAACAAGACACTCCTGGAATGTTTCAATTTACTCATTTATATCGAACGGATTGATTTTATAAAATTTCATAAAATCACAGTTATTCTATCGAAACCTGTTTTATAAGGAATTATCAGAAAAAACGAACCTGAACGAGCGCCACAAGAATGGATGCCACTTCCGGCGCCATCGAGCTCCCAGACGCCTTGAAGATCATCACCGTGTAGAAGATCACCGCGTTCACACCAGACGCTTGCTGGAAAAACATCATTCCAAAGGACGCAAGCATGGCTTTCCTATGAACCGGAGATTTTAACATGTCAAGAAACGTAGTCTTCCTTCCGGAGCTTTGATCAGCGGCCATCTGCATGTCGTTCAATTCTTCCCCGGCATCGTAATCGTCGCCCCTCAGCACAGACAACGCGACCGTGGCGTCTTGTTTCCTCCTCTCACCCTGGAAAACATTAATCACAGCGCGTCGAAACGGCTCAGAAGCTCCACGGAAGCCTGGGATTAATTTCCAGCAATTAATTTCGAACTGTCCCAATGGCAGTACCCAGGGCTTGATAAACGGTAGACGAATCGATCGATCGATTCTCTGGACTCGAGAGTCGGATGTTTGTCGTGTAATAGCCCTGTTTAATTGAGCTCTACGTCTATGATATGTCTCCTACGTGATCAAGACTTTCAAACAGGTGTCGCCTGCAGTTAGACTAACTCGCTGTAATCTCGGTTTAAGTTGCTTGATCGACAAATTAGATAAGTCTCTTGTCCATGTTGGATCACGGGTAGTTTCTATTACGTTCAGATTGATCCAGTCGAAGTAAGTATGTCACTTATCCGTTAGAGGGATTTTCTATGGATTCTCAATGATCGATGACTTGGTCATATTACTAAATTCTCGTGGAGTTTCTAGAGTTTGATTGGAATTAAGATATTCGGACAGCACTAAGGCTGGAGAGGGGAAATTTTATTAATTGTAAAAAGTCGGAACTGGACATGTGGACCTAGTTGTCTGCCTGGCTACCACACATACAATCTTGTTGTTCAATCCATAAGTCTTTCTGAAAGACTGAGGTAGGATCGAACGTTTCGAATGCAGTGATGTATCCTTATGTGTGTACGTAGAACAGTAGTGAGGCGTTTTGTCAATCGAGGCATAGTACCTAGTTTTACTATAAACGATAAGGTGAAATGAAAAGAATAACAACAATAAAAGCTCACCATCAGCCAGACAGGGGATTCAGGCATCCAGTAGAATGTGCCCAAAAAGAGGACGATGATCAGAGCGCAAATAAGAGCGAAGACGGTGTAACTGAGGACACTCCCAAGAACGAAAGCAACGAATATCCCAACGGTAAGAAACAGCTGGAACAGGGCACCAAGGGTTCCCCTAGTCGAGACCTCAGAGATTTCGTTGATGTAGGTCGGTCCAAGGACGCAACCAGCCCCGACACCGATCCCAGCTATGAATCTGGCGATGTACAGAAGCCAGACTTGCGAGGCGATTAGAATCATTCCCCAGGATAGAAGAAACGGTACCGCCAACAGGAGTAGAGACTTCTTCCGACCTAACTTGTCCGCCATTCCTCCAGACGGAAGGGCACCCGCGATGGCCCCCAATGCCAACAAAGAGCTGATCCATGAACCCTGATCCTTGGTCACCACCATGAAAGAATCAGGTAAATACAGCTGAGGAAGCACTGGTGAAGTCCATGCCAGAGCTGTGCCGACTCCAACCACCAGGAAACACGCTGTAAAAGAAATAAGAAAAAAAAAATTTGTCTTTTAGAGTATTGTGTAGTAAAATGTGTTCTATTAATAAGGTTTTGATTTTTTTTAGAGCCTGTTGGAAACCTTAACACTGTGACACCGATGACACCATGATGTGAGTGTCAACTGGTACTTTTTAGATATTCGAAGTTATTGCATTTTTTTTTTTAAGTACACAGGAAATAGTATATTTTCTTAATGCTTGGCGAAAACACTCGGCCATTGGTGAAAGTTACTCGTGAAATTGAAATGGTCGTAATAATATTACTAGAGTTAAAAACTAGAGGATTAGTAATTGGACTATGATTCATTGTTAGCGATTTGAAGAAATAGTGGGGATAGTTTATCTACTGTTTAGTAAGAAATACAGTGTGTCAATATCTATTACCGCGGTGAGTATCTCTGATACAGAGGAAACGGACGAAAAACTGGTTGAACTGGATGGTAAAAAATAGTCATCGTATAGAGATAGTGATTTCTTCGCAGATGGAGTCGCTTCCAAGATACAAGCGTCACTTCTACTTTTTTCTAAACGTTACAAGTGTCTATAGGTAGCGCCTGTTATGTAATATTGATAGAATTATTAATACAAATTTAACGTACTCTTTGAAACTCACATCATCATCGCTAGTTAGATACATTTATAAATTTGATCTCCTGTATTTTTAACTGCATCAGGTAAAATATAAAAGAAATAGTAGGCTCTGTCCCGTGATCATTCCACTTTCATTTCGGTTGAATTCAGTTCGAGAGGTTAATAGTCATGGGAACGTAAGGAACCTATATCTTTCGTAACAATTCGACTATCTTCCGATAACATTACACTTCAACATTACACGTATCTGGTACATTTCAATTCAATTAACGAATTAAATGTCAATAAACCGGGAAACTTCATAGGTTCGATAACGGACAAGTGTCTGCTGAAAGAACTCATAAACGAATTGAGGGCGGGAGATGATTATTTGACAAAATGTAACAGTAATATTGGACAGAACAATGTGTCTGGTCTGTCTTTTGGGGAACGGGACAGTGACTCCGTTGTCCCAAATGCGTACAGTTGAATCATGAATATATTCCTTTTTCTATTATTAATCCACTATTTCTTTTAATAAGACAGGGATATACATATATCCAAGTACAAATTAAATTTTAAATTTGCTCACATACAATTTTCAAATTTATCAAAAAAATAGTGGATCGCTCAGAAAATCACAGTCACAATTTTGCATTTTTCAAAGGATTATCCTAATCGAAAACCTGTGAAATTACTCTATTCATTGCACCAATCTCTCCCCCAACAATATCAAAAGCACTACTGTCCCATAAGACACCACAGATGATCAAGAAGCAAGATCTACCCAAAGGATACCGCGTGCATTACATTCGAAACGACGTCTAACTAATTCTAAAGCCACCATCGTCCCGGAGACAATGCAGAGAGACAGAGAGGATCAAGAATGAAAGATCGAGTGGTTACGGGAAGGTGATGCGCTTAAATACCGGAAATAGAAGCGAGGTACTGCCACAGCTTCCTGCTCTCCTGGCGAACGGTCGTCCCATTAATCATCCCCGTGCCCTCCATTTCCTCGAAAATTATCGTCTCCTCGACAGGCTTCAGATGTGTTTCACCGTGGAATAATCGACCAGGCCAATCGATCCTTTCGTGGACCACCACGATCGACGAATCCTCGAGCGTCTCCCTCGCCGCAGAGGGACGATCCACCGGCGTCGGGCACCTTTACCTCGATCCGATTCAACAGCACACCGGGTCCCGTGGATCAAGTGAACGTCATTATTTCGGATTAAACGCAAAGCCGATCGAAGAAGACCGAATGGGCACGGGAGTAGTACGAGGGCCATGATATATCGCGGTCCCACCGCTATCTTTCCTCCATCATTATCGGACCACGCCATTATCGCTCTACGATCGACGGTGGAAATGAAAAAAATTCATCGATTAACGGTAGGTAGTATCTGCTTCCCGCTCGGTTGACTCGAAAATCCGTGAACGGGACGCGTAGACGCCTACGATGAGACCGGAGTGATGTTTGCGCAATACACATCGGAATCGTTCGATCCGGGGAACAACCGTGTACATACGTATATGTACATTGTCGTTCATAAGTATTAGGACACCTTGTCTGTACGAGGAGATCGTGCTGTTTAGTAAAAATTGTATATTTATCCATCGAGATTTAATATTCTCTAGACGATCCTTATTTCAGACATTCAGCAATCTCGTAATGTCTTGTAACATTTACCGCATATTCGGTATGTGTTTAAACATTTTAAATAGTCTCAAATAGTCTATTGATTCTTGATTTTATGAAAAACATTTTTATATAAGATACTGAAAAGATGCAGTGAACGGGTTAACATCCCCTGAAGAATATTCATTTGAGATTTTCAACACTTTCGTAATGCCACGTTACATTTATCTGATATTCGATAAGTGTCCTAAGATTTATGAACGGGAGTGTCGATGATCAACAATGGGACCGTTTGGGAAAGCTGGAAATGCCTGTCGCCTGACTTACTTCTAGTTCTGAGTAAAGTGTGAGTCATTCTTAATGAGGTGAATAACCAGAAACCCCGAAAACTTTCCAACTGTTGAACGGGGAAGCCCAGGTCACCTGTAGAATTTGATCAACCGTATCTTGGAATCACTTTTTCTTGTCTTCCCTATTTACGTCATAATATTTCCGTATTAAAGCATCGATCGCGGTCGCCGTTCACCTCTGTCGTTGGCAAAGATGGATTACTGGGTTCCCCCTGGTCGCAGCCCCTGACTTAGAGAAGACTTTCCTAGAATACCGCACCAGCTCAATCATCTCTTTGCTCGTGACTCCTAATGGGCACTTATCAAAAGCTTCCCGAGACACCCGAAGCGCAAAGATCGCAAAGAAAGCAACTGAAACAAATTCCAAGACGTGCAACACCGTGAATTTTTAATTAAAGAAGATCGTCCTCGCTGTAAGGATCTCCTGTGTAAATTACTCGACAGTTGAAAAGCTTGATAACCTACAAGTTCAACTGCAGAATTTATCTGCAACGAGTTTGAACAGTCTGTTTCGAGCGCAAGTCCTTTGAGTATATAATTCAGGACACGGAAAGTGTATAACGCCAAGAGAGAGATTTTGTTACGCGATAGAATATCAGCCCTCCAGCTGCGTTACTATTTATCGAGGACACAAGGATTATGGGGATGACAGGGTAAGCCCATCGAGGGATTAACGAACGGGGGCGAAACACATTTTGTAATGAAGTTACGGGACCGTGAACCAGATGGCCGATCGACGTAAATCTAAACGTAAAATATTATATTTAATCATTGGGCTGCCTGGAATATTCCTTTTGGAAAATTGACAGAACTCGAGATTCAGCGCCGTGCATATGTTATACAGAGTGAGTCAATACGAAGTAGTATCTAAACTAACTCGTTATCTATTGGTTGTATCAAAAAAGGTTTCAATGAATTATGTAGCATTTTTTTATATCTTATTTTTGTTCAGATATCAAAGTAAACTTGAGTTTTCTCAAGGTCAATGCATCTTTTTTTAATACATATAATAACATAATTCATTAAAACGTTTTCTGATACAACCAATAGGTAACGAGTTATTTTAAATAGTCTTTCTTATTAACTCACCCCGTATATCCACATCAATTTTTGGTGAAAAAGATCACTTCTTTATGAAAAAAATGCCAGCAGTCTAAAGGCTAATGACGTATTCGATGGCCATTAAGCGAAAGTCAGCTGTTTAGACATTTAAGAAAATTAAATCAATTTCGTTTAACGTTCGAGAATCTGTCAATCATTCGTTGTTTTTCCGTTTCTATGACGGCCGATCGATAACGCTCGTGATATCCTGATGATGATCGGCTTATATTCCGCTGGACAACATGTTTACGATTCGATTTTACGATCGAAGCTCCGCAAGACCTTCCGCGGGGGAGCAAAAATACGATCAGTGGCTTCCGTGTAGCTCTTGCTTCTGGTATCGCAGAGATTTTTGATTCTCGCGGGAGTTAGATTACATGACACCTGTACTAGATTATCAACGTGAAATCCAAAGGTACGCTTTCCTTGTCTGACTAACAGACAGATCGAACTACTGGGAATATTGAAAATGAAGAAATTTTTGTTTGACACCACTTCCCATGAATTTAGCAATAATACTATATATGTCCATAAACATCCACAGTCTAATGAATGAACTATTGAACTATAGCTACTAATGCTATTGAGCTATTATAACTAATGGCTATACTATTGACAGTTTGGACAGCAGCACTAAATCCACGAATTCTCCAATATGATATCGCGCGATCTGTTTCACGCCGAGACAACTGATTTAATTATTTATAATAACCTGAATAATCGATCGATTCTTGACGTTCGAGTGTCCCCCTTCAGTATTTAATCCCGCCACCTGAAACGACCTTATCCTGCCATCGAATTTTCGAGCCGCTGTCAACCGCGATCAACGCGTATCGAAACGAGGATTTTGCTACCCAGTTGCACAGCTACCAGAATTACGCTGGATCTTCAATTTCCATCCGAGATCCATCGTCACGAACCGGTTCGACAGAGATCGCTGGTCGTTAATCGTCGAATGGTAATTCTTGTCGACGATTAAAAGATACACACGGGGCCTATCAATTTGTTAATTATGACTGGAAACGACGTGTGGATCAAGAGATAAACTAGGACCACCGTCTCGACACGTTATCAGGGATAATCGGCTGAATAGACGAACCGAATGCGTTGTGATGTCGCAGGAATTTAATTAATTCGAAGAACGGTCTAACGTTTCAGTGCCTCCTCGTTCCAATAGGGCAGACGGAATGGTTATTCAAGGCAACTCGCAGAGGGATTCAAACTTTCGACCAAGAACATTGAAAAATTGTAGGTGAAACACGAATTTAAATTTGATATTCTGACGAAAACGCATGAAACTAAAATATTAAAGGGTTTACTGAACTGGCGCAGAATCATTAGTTTCGCGATCTAACGAGCTATCGAGGTTTTGATTACGATAATTATGCACTAGACCGCGGATTTTCATGCAAATTCAGATTTTTGGAGCATAATCTATTGAACTGAAATTAAGTTAGATATTTATTTGCATTATTAAAAGTATCCTTTGGTCCAAAATAAAGTAATATTTATATTGGTCTTGGCTAAAATTTTAACCGTATTGTCCTTTGCATATTCATAATTATGATGAATGCATAAAATCCACATTCTAATAATTACTAGAACTTGGATGTTTGACCATGTAGTATACACACAGGGAGGCATAAAAAGGAGAATGAAATGTACTAACATTAATAACTTAAAAGCTTTAGTTTTTCTTCTCTCTGTAAATTAAAAAAGCTTATAAACAAAGAAATAACGTGAGTTGATCCGCCATATTGTAGCGTTACGAACGAGAATGAAATGTCAATCCAGTTCCTTGAGTAAATTACACCAGAGAAATTTGAATTCACGCAAAAGTCCACGTTTTGATAATTATCAATATGTACACGCCAACTCAGTGTCACGTGCAAGAAAGTTGACTCCATCTTCAGTTGACAAGCATCCCCAAAAAAAAACATAAGCCACCGAAAGCAAGACATTCATTAATCGACTCGTTTAATTCAGCCAGAATTCACGTGAATTTTAAATTTACAGCCACCAAAAACTGTCTGTTCCGAAAATAGAAACAAAGCTGGTTAATCAGTCGTCGACGTGTTTGTGTTATCGCCAAATGTATAATTATCGTAGAGAATCTCGGTTCCCAAGCCGGAAGAAACTTAACAAATTTCAATTCAACGATTCGTGCAGACAACTTTCCCCTCTGTTTCGCGATGCAGACACCACAAACGATCCAGGAGCTGCTCGCTTATCAACGATTCGTCTACTATATTTGAACAGTTTATTGCGGGATTTCGATCGAACGAGCAAAAGGATTCCGTCGAGTGGTTGACGGGCAGGAATGATAGACGACTCGGCGATAAATCAGTTGGTAACGGAACTTATCTTAATCGGCGCAGTGTTTGGCGAGCAATGGCAATGAAACGGTGCCAGTAAATCAGTGAATGATCACGGCTCGATCTACGGGGCGATAGCGAGACATTGCAATTCTTATCGGTGGATCTACCGAAAAAAAAGAAAACGGTGGCTTGATCGACATATAATAACGGCTGAAAGTTTTAGGGTTATTTCTTCGATTAATGATATAACTCGGTTCTTTTAAGAGCACATTTTTTAATAAAATTGCGCCTATAGGAACGTAATAGTTGAGTTTAAAGTGGCGTGATTTCCAAAAAGGAGAGATTCATAGAAATAGGTATTTTATGTGGAAAGTGCTATTATTGTATAGAATTGTTGTAATTATCGCCTTCAGAGTTACTGTCGATAGTGTAGGTAGACAAGGCTACGTCCTGAGAAGCCGTGAAACGTTATCAGAGACTGATTTCCTGCACAGATTAGACCCTTAACTGCGATCTTACCTAATCCAGCGACGTGCAAAAATTACATCAGGGGACAAACGGTCTGTGATGAGGAAAGTTCGATTTCCCGCGTTATTGCCATCGATTCGACTAGAAATTGCAGAATTTAAACAGTTATTTAACGCGTTTACATTGGTAATTAATCCGCTCACTGCATTTTTTTGGTATTTTGTACAAAAATTTCTTTTTCATAAAATCAAGAACCACTAGTTATTTTAAGACTATTTAAAACAATTTTTAAAGTATTCGTTTTTTTAATAAACAACGTGCTTGCTTATAATAAATAATGACTCTAGAAGCCACAGATCGTTAAGAAATGTTCCGAATATTGTCACCAAAGTGATAAAGTAAGCGTCCACTGTGGTAGACAAATGCAGTTCCAATTAAAAAGATGAATGTATTTCAAAATGGCGACAACAACGCCGTTTTTCCCTGACGGAAAAAAATTCATTTTGAACGAGTTGAAGCGTACAGCTTGAAACAATCTGTATCGCGTGTTTTGCCGTTGCACTTTTAAATAATATATAACACGTCGATGCCTCGTATGTCTATGTCAACCAGGCGCTGCGATATTAATTTATCGCGAAGATAAATTATATGAAAAGCGCTGGTGCACCGCGACGAAGAATCAATCAATACATTATGAAATGAATGAAATTACGAGCCTTTGTTGTGAAACCATGCATATAATATTGTATATTGACAGCAAGCTTTACGAGGAACATTAATTCGTCACTATGATTAAAAATAATAATGGATTCTTGTATATGCAATAGACAGTTTTTGTTGTGTTTGCCACTAGAATAGTGAGACACGATAAATATTATACGAAAATAGTTGTATTGTTTGTTTTGGAAGTGCTTGTATAACGCCATATTTACTTTGTTATTAATACCATCCCCAGTGATTAGCTGCAATCTGATAGACCCAAGATTAGAGGAAAGATTAACTCTATTCGCCTATCCCCTTCTAGGTCAGAAACGCACAACCGTTCTGGAAATTCAATTAATTCCGAAAATTCAAAAGGATAATCAATCAACGTGCCTGAAATTCGATACAACGATACCAGAATTATTATCGTTACACACTGTTCAGAAAACTCGCCCATTATTATAAACCACATTATTTATAGGGTGACCCAATTTTCAACGATTGATTCGCATCGCGTGGGATCCAGCGAAAAATCATACACCACGGAATCGCGTGGGCCGGATCCGCAAAAGCCTCTGAAAAGTTATTAATTAAAAACGAGGAGACAGAGGAACGAGGGACGAACCGGTTGGCAACGAAACGCAATTCCCACCGATGATGGAAAAAAATTCACTGTCGGATTACCCCCTAGTCATCTTTCTCTCTCTGCCTCGTTCCGGCCTATCGTTTCACGAAACAGCACGACGATTTCATACTGGTCGAGGGACAATAGGGGGATAAAATCGTCGAGCACAATATTCTATTCGAAGCGGATACCATTATGGGGATGTGAATTAAATTAACGAGTAGCAACGCCCGATTCTGAAGCGAACAATTTTCCGATTTCTACCTCATACAGAACATCTTCAACAGAGTATCCCAGTTTATTTATGGAAATATTGTAAAGACTGTTCTGAATGCCACTTTTATTTAGTACAATATTTTAACCCTCCGTGACCCCCCTGACAAGCGAAATTTCGCGCTCAATTATCTCCAAAACGAGAGGATTGTGGTTAAAAAAGCCTTTCAACATTCAACTTTGTAAACTATTGCATCGTGTAGTCGTGGGAAGTATCCCTGGATTCTTTCATATTTTTTGGAACTGTATAAGATAAAAAAAGAATAACTCTGAAGCAGTAAAACAGTAACTGCATTTACGTCATTTTAAACCTATTGCAGCTGAACGTTATTGTTCTCTAGACTCTCAGATATATCTTACCTGCTACATGTGTAAAAAAGGCATGATGGTCGAATATCGAGGATTAATTTATCAAGGGGAGGGTAGCTTAAGAATTTATCAACATCTTCGACCTCTATAAGAAAAAATTATTCAGCAATCTAGGACTCCTAAAAGTTATTCTATGATCTTTTATTTTGTGAGCAAGTATCATCTTGTAGTGCTTTTACGAATTTTGCCATATTTCATAAGTAAGATTCATAGAGAATCATGTGGATTTCCGGTAACGGTATATTCTCGAGGTGCTAGCTTCTTTATCGAGCCAATGTTCTCCTCGCTCGTGTTTTTCAACGAGCTAAAAGTCTCTCGTGTCGAATCATACTTCTTCTTTCCTTAAAAGAGAACGGAACAGTGAAAAACGTGCTCTTGCTGTGTTCGAGAAACGCTTTCCTCTCCCAGTACCTTCTTGCCCCTGTTTCCACGATTTATTCCGAACTTCTACCCCTCCAACAAAAAGACAGAAAAGAAAAGAAATAAAAATTCTACCCGGTAAAAACGTGCATCCCTCGAGCGTGAAAATTTCCTTCGAGTGTACTAGCTTAACACTCCGATATAATTCTTCGAGAAGTCCGTTCGAAAATTCTACGCCTATATACGAGAAAAACAGCAACACAATTTTATCGATGAATTATGGTGCTGTTTTAATTTAAGTTTCGACCATTCGCAGTTCGATGCATCAGCTTAACGGCAGCTCGAATGATAGAGGTGGACGATGAAAGGGCTTCAAGGAAAGTTCAGTTGGAGATTCGAGATAAAGAAGAAAGAAAGTTGAGGTGCCGACGGGAAGAAAGGGGACGCGGTAAAGAAGTTCAAAGAGAAGTAGGACGAAGCACACAATCTCTCAAAGTCTTTGTCTTTATTGTTCTCTTAAGGGATGTGGCCAATTCTTCTGGAATGATTTCTGCAACGGTCTGGGGAAGAGGGAGGCTAGGTGTTTGTTCGGGAATAAAGAAGTGGGACGAAGTTGCGCAATTCTTAGAAGAAACTGCAACGTCAAATTTAAGGAAACCAATTCTTTTTTCATGGAAATGAGGTTTAGTGCATGGACAATTATTGGTACGAAAAAGGTTCCGATTCGAAACCTTCAAATTGGAATAAGGAATTAGCTTCAATGAGTGAAAAGTCCCGCATACATCGCAAGGAATGAAAAAATGTACATGTATGTTAAGAATAAAATTGTAGATTATACATACCTTTAGTTGCTGAAAATACTTACGTAATATATTTTTGAAGATTGATGGCTGAAAGATATTTCTACTTCTCCTGCTAGAACACACAATGTCTATAAGAAGAACGTTCGAACGATAAATACGGAATACTAGAGGTACAAGACACACTGACAAAGTCCAACAGCGAAGCCAGAATTCTTCCAAAATATCTACCTTTATTGTTCTCCAAAAGAATCCGTTCAGTCCTCTCCGAATGAATCGTACAAATGTTTCAGGGTCCAGAAAAACGGGCAAGAAACATGACCGAACGATCGGAGAACTATGTTCGACAGATCTCCACCGTGCACTTATTAAGTTCACCAGTAAGTAATCAATCATATGAAATTCAATAATTACGTATCCGTGAAATCAGAAGACTGTACTGCATCGTTGACATACATTCTCTCTAACATCCTCCGCCATTTTCAAAAATGAAAAAGGGCACAAAGGATATTCTGAATTCGACCCACAGTTATTATTTTGCAAAAAGAAAAAAATAATCGATCACTTACTGACAAATCGCGGACGAACGATGAGCGGAGTCTGTGAACGCAGCTGTGTCCATTCTCGATCGATAAGCGACAGGTCGCCGGAAAATATCGAACTTCCTTTTCATCCGTATAAATGTCGCATGCGACCGATAACGACATCGTCCACCGGAAACAGGAACGATTACTTTTCTCCAGGAGGAATGATACACGTCTCGAGTCGGCTAAATGTTCCGTGACCGCGATCTATCGGGCGAAATGATCGTCGATTGGGAGTAATAAATCCGCCTCGATCCCGGTGCCCGTCGAAACGGCTCGTTAAATCCTCTGTGAACTTCATCCTGATTCGGAGTACAATTAAGTACTACAGTTGACTCTCGATAACTTTCCGCTCGATAATGTTCCGCACACGAGAAAACTCGGCTTTCGCTGGGGGAAAAAGCAGAGCAGGGGTAGGGCCTCCTACAACATGGTAAATATATTTCAAGTACTGAAATAAATGTTAAACTGAATATTAATTTGGCATAAATTTCAATAACACCCGAGACCAAGTGGTAAAAGGTCCTTCCCCTACGCCATTTTTTCCCTAACAGAAGCTGAATTTGCTCGTGAGGATACTTTCCCAAGAGCAGCTATCTTTCCAAACGTTAGTCTATTTCCGTTTTCAAAAAATTTCCCCTCCTACAGTCTCGAGCGCAGAAAGTTATCGAGAGTCCACTGTACCGCTGTAAGTGCGACGCCTATGTCCCGCGAATATACGTCGCTGGGACCGTGTATCGTGAATCGAGTCCTCGAAGGGTTACTTTATCCCCGTGTGACGAATGAAAATCGTTTCCTCGATCCGTGTCGGAATGTTTTCCGGATTATAGTAACATGTATAATCACGTTTAAGTATATAATATCTGAAGGATCCTCATCAGGCAGCAAAAATAATGAAACAAGTGGAAATAATGATTTCTGACTTTGAGTTATAAGGTCGCTGAAGATTCATGGAACAAAAGAGACACTTTGGTGGAATGAACGAAAGAGGGTTAGATTATTCAAATTTGGACGTTCTGAACGAAAAGGTATGATTTTAAGGAAAGCACTAGCAGAATGTGTACCAGGCAACAGAGTAAGGTCGCCCGACTAAAATGAATAAAACAGACGGAACAAAGTACTAGATGTACTAGCAAGTACTCCACTTTGGTTTCTAACAGAAAACCTTCCTGATTTTCTATTTAGTCCGAATAGACGTAGAATATTGAAATTATACCGAGTTATTTCGAGAATAAATACAGAATCTCACAAAAAAATCGTGGAATACTTATCGGTACACCAGATTGGTCGTATATTGGTACACCTAACAGCAAGATACTAGCTAGATCGTCATCGTAAAAATAAAGGAGTGGCAGTCTGGACGAACCGCGAACTCGACGGGAGAAAGTAACCCCCGTTAAGCCAGATTTCCACTCGACAAATGCCTGCTTTCAAAAACTCGTGGAAACATCTCCTCAATCTGTCCACTGTCCTTCAAAAATAACTTTAAGAGTTTCCTTCATACCCGAAGAACCGTATCAAGTGTATTCTTCATTCCACCTACAACCAAGTGGAACCGTGGCTTAACGAAGCACGCACCCGATTCACCTGTATTCTACGATATCTCGGCTAAATATCGACTTACGTGCTAGTAAGGCCCGTGGTGTAGGTAATCAGAGTAACTCATTATCACTGCGACAGCTCGGTTTCACGACAGAGAGTATCTTAACGGTTCGGGGGAGGGGGAAGGGTACGTCGAACCGCATGGCTGTCGCTTGTTGACAAAAAAAAAATCAAAAATAAAAGAAATCTACATCGTTCGTAAAAAAAAAAACGTCCCGGGTGTCTACGCTGGCTTAACCGCTACTACATTAAAACGGAACCTAGGCTAAAATACGAAGTACGAAACTAAACACCACTTCTCGCGTTTCTCCCACGATCATCTCTCTCCACATCCTTTTTATTCGGTTTCCCTTTCTTGTTTTCTTTTTTGGTTCACTTCCGTAAGGCGTGCGCGAGCCCTAACGCGGGAAAGAAAGCGAGATTCGAGATCGATCCGACACACGCGTCGGAACTTCCGGTCCGCGGGGAGACTAAATACATACGGGCGCCTTTGTTACGCGTGAGAAACAGATCTCAGTCCTTTTGTCACGTGTCCGTTAAATCGGCGCCGACGGGGAACTTAAAAAAAAAAGAACAAACTGATATCGTCGATTACCTCTCGACAAAAAGTGGAAATTGTAAACGGGCGAAACTAGAAATTCGTCGCGATCTACGGATAAACTCGACTTATTCTACGATCCTTGTCGGAGGGATGGAAGAGGAACGTATTTCGTCCGGAAATTGAAGATACGTTCGAATGGTGCACGGATGTGGTCTTCCAGGGACGAAAACGGGATTGCACCCGTGACAATTGCAATCGTTTGGTCGCTGGATGAAGGTGGGGTACACCGTTGTGATCGAACGATCCTCGATTCTCACGGTGAAATATCGTTTCTCGTCACGATCTCCTTGTATGTCCTAGGGGACGTAGAACGGTCCAGTGTTGAAAGCTAGTCTGAGTCAATGTTCAAATCTTAAGCAACGCGTTGTACATGAAGATCAGCTTCCCGGTGTCTGTGGTGTGCATCAGTTTGTATCGTCTGCTAGTCATCTTATCGATCAGAGTCTTCGTCTCCAGCTCGCTGTGATGAGGACTCCAGCGTATGGAAACAACGGATATTCTCGTCGTCTCCCAGGGAATCGTGTCGAGCACCTGTGCCAAAGGAAATTCTAAATGTTTCCCCTGGAAGCATAATTGATGGTGATCTTGAGAATCGAAATATTGATAATCTACCTGGCCGTCTTGGGCGTCTGGACTATCCAGACTCAGATAGTCCAACGTGGTGGCGCTGTAAGCCAACAGGACGCTGTATAAAGGGAAACATTTCAATCTTGTTGTCGGTAGACCCTCGTCTGAAGACACTAAACTGTTTGGACCCTCCCCCAGTTTGGTAACTTGGACCTCAGACTCCTGGTGATAAGTAATCTGTAATTCAAATAATGTATTCTGTGTTACGGGGGCCTATGACGCTCGGTTGAAGAACTTTCCAACTTTCTTGTCAGCTGTCTCAATGTACACAACCGTTTTGTTGCAGTTTCCCATTAAGGTCCAACGTTTTCAATTGCCCAAAGTTGCATAAACACAATATTTCATTACACAAAAAGTACCGATCCAAACATTTTTTTTCATAGTACTTACATTCTTTCTTGTACGCTTTTATAAGTACTAAATAATTATATGTATAAAAATCGCCCTATTTCACTGCTTGTGACTTATGTAATGAGTTAATATTGAAATAATGCTCACTGGGTCCACTTGCCTCTTTGGTATCCTTATCGGTGCTAAGACAAGCATGTAGAACCTTCGTCTTCGAGTTCCTCGTGCTCCTATGAGCCTCGAAGAAGCTTCTAGGATCGGTCAGCACGAGAACACCCCGCCAGCTAAGGTTCCGTTCGAGCCAGCCTGTGCTGGAAACAGCTCCTATCTACACAAGATTTACAAACCTCCATAATGTCTCGACAATCACGAACTATTAAAAACGTTCAGACGTTAATTTCAGAAGAAACGTAACGATACTCGGAAGATACTAGGATTCTACAAAATTAAAAAGAATCAACGGAGTTCTTCTAGCTATGATCATAAAGTAGATGTTCCGATAAACGTGTTCTACCCATGTCTACCAGGTACAGCTTATTCTACTACGATAACTACGAATGAACAATTTCAACGTTGGAATTTCCTCCGTTAATAAACATCGACGTTGAATAGAGACTAATCTTAACCGACCCAGAGTTTACGCAGTTCATACGTCAAGATCTCACGCCATATTTCTACGTCACCGATGCTTGTTTCCGGAACCACGACTGCTTCAGCTACCGGTTGATTTTACAAGCACGTTGTACCCTCTGTTGGACCAGCAATTGCTCGGCCAGCAATTAGACGAATTAACAGCTCGTTTCTCACCCTGCTAATGTACTCCACGTAGACACCCTCGCGTTTCCCCTCTGTCAAACCGGCCACGTACTTCTCCTCGGTGGTCTGTGTCGCGTTCAACGGGTCCTGTTGGGTGGTGGACTTCAATTGGACCTCCCTGATGTACGCGACCAATTCTGGATTGTCCATCGAGACGCTGTTCAACACGTAGTCCCTGGTCATGTTCGCGTCGAACGCCTGCCTCCTGGAACGGGTACGTCCGCTTTAATGCGCCCACGATCCTGTGCAGTCTCATTAAGCCTGACACATACGCGTACGTGTGACGCGTGTATACGCGGAATTGGGGTTGACACAGGGAGGGTGAAAATCGCGGGGTTCGTCGGTGATTACTTTCCCACCCTTCGCGGAGAATTTCGAGATCCCCTTTTGCGTGATCTATATTCACTCAATAAGTACCTACACTTCTTTCGTATCAATTTTGAGATACCACGAGCCCCTTTTGGATGAGTTCATTCACTCAAAAGGTAGAAATATTTCTTTCGTATCAATTTGGAGATTATTTCTTGGATTGTTTTCTATATTCACCCGAAAGGTAATGTACAGCCTCCAATCATCTTGACCAACGATAAACAATAGAAGCTATTACGCCTGTAATCATTCATTCGCTTCTTCCCAAACAAACATTTTCAATCAGTTACCACGTCGAACGTGTGAACAACTCATCAAGAGCATTTCATTTCATAAAGTCACGGGGTCCGTCTGCTAATCGTAATCGCCTTATAATACTAACAAGCCTCGTTGAACGTACTTTTTTTCCGGTAAGCTTATTGTCGAGCGACGTTAATAGCCTTTCGCGCAACCGCCACGCCGTCGTCGGAGGGAAAGGATAATCATCGAGTGACCCAGTAATTAGCCACGTCTAACAATTGCACTCTCTTAGGGTCTCTTGGCGCCGATCTCTCGAGGAAAAGACAATACCGCTTCGTTGCCCAGCAGACGCGATTCCGCAGACAGCAATTTGTCCAGGTAAGAGGTAATTGGCTGAGACTGTTCCGCCGAAGGAATGTTATTAATGGTTTATTTATGGAATACACTCACTCTGCGGTGTCTAGCACCGAATAACATAGTATTACATTCTGTATCTCCGTGATCCGATCCCGAGAATAAGCCACGTAGCGGTAGATCTTTATCATCAGATTCATTCTAAACTTTATCGACAATATTTTACGCGTCTATGGCAGACACGGATGTATAAAACGAAACATCAACCTAGGAATGAATCCTTTAATCGAATATAATTCTTATTTTATTCGAATCTATGTATATTCAATTGTCTGGGAAAAATAAGATCATCAGACTGCGGATGTTTCTGTAAATATTTACGGGCTAATTTATAAAAATTCGAATGGAAACTTGTTGCCTCGACGAATGCTTTATTGGATAAAGAGTTCGTTGTTTTCACTCGATGATATCTCCCATAAATTCGTACAATTGAAAAATGAACCGAAATAAGAATCGACACAGTAACGAAAACGGTGACAAAGGCACGAATAAATCTCCGTTTACTGCTAAATAGTATGGCTATACGTTCTTGCCAATTGATCTTCGCAGACCAATAATATTGCATGTTCTATTAAATCAACAGGATCGCCCCGGATTATGTCTGTCAACAAGATATCGGAACTACCGTCCACGCGCTAAGCACTTTGTCGCGGTTCTTTGTCGAAAGCTACGGTCAAATATTTGGCTTCCTACGATGCAGCCTCGATAACGGTGCTTGCGTTAAGCTTTAAAGTCCAAACGATTATTCGTGAACTTGTTTAATCGGATTGACACGTATCGCTTTGATTTGCACCCTTCATCATCGGTGCGAATACGGAAATCCATTCGAAAAACTATTCGACGAGAAAAATGGTAATGAACGAGAATGTACGTCAGTTTAACGTGCGCGTTTGACCCTCATAAACCGTTCATCTCGATTTCCCACGAAATGGAACACCCCTTTGAATCACTTTTCTCGCATTATAAAAGTCTATAAACGAACTATACCTACCGTACACGTAAAAAATAATATACTTTTCTCGTTGGATTTTAGCGCTCGCTCGACGTAAATTCCTTCTCATTTAATAGAGAGCATCATAAACGACTGAGACCTACCACTATAGTAATCTCTGCGCACTCGAGTCCTCCAGTTTTACGGGACAACAAAAATGTTTACGTTCCCTCCCCTCCCCGCGCGCTTTAAGAAATTACGAAACCGTGGAACTTCCCAACAAAACGGACTCTCGAGACGCAGAGGGGGAGACTTTCTTGAAAGAAGAGATTCATTTGAAATGCTTAAGCCTCTGTGAACCGTAACTACGGTACCGTGGAGTAATTACTTCATTCTGGACTTATGTAATCTTACAGAAGTCTTCCCGGTGAAATTATACTAGAAATCCGATTAGAATCGAAATACTTGTAGTGTGGATACGTAAAATTTGATCGTAAATACTTGCCTGACATAAAACACAATAGAGTAGAAAAAGTTCCTTCTTCTTGCATTCGTGACTTAATCCATTTCATCAACTAGAATTTTTGTAACATCCAGTTTAGTGAGTAAACGTCATTCAATCGTGATCACAGCCTCTAAAGTTTATTTCTAATTAACCCTGCTACATTCTCCTCAGGCATATATGACCCGAAATGAAGATTATATTTCAATAGGTATTAAGTTTTAAAATATTTCTTTTTAATATACAACGTACCTTCAATGTTTCGTATATTTCCCATTTCTTAAAAACAAATCACTTCAAAGTTTGCTATAATTTTATTCAAAGGAATAAAAACGTGAAGAATAAGTGAGGACAATAGCAGGATTAAAACTTCTGTGAGCACCAAAGTACATAATCTACAGCGTATGTATTTTCATAACCCAAATACTTTCGAATACCCATTATGGAGGCAACCTAACCAGATCATTTTAACCCTAATTAATCGAGACAGAACAAATTTCCATCCTAATTATCCAAAACAGATACAATCCCGATTTTCTTCACCGTCAATTAATCAAAACGAGAGAATTCCATGGAACAACGTCGACAAAAAAGCAGTCTCGCCAATTTTTTTCTCCGCAACGCCTCCAAACAGCAATAAAATCGGCGTAGTTACCTGTACGCCCCCCACCCCGTCGCGCCATTAGCGAGATAAAGAAATTTACCTCAAGGCTGCAGCTTCGCTCCAGACGAGAAGCAAGGCCATGGCGGTGGAAAAAGCAGCGAGAAAGGCGAGGCAGGGGGCCACTCTTCGCCACCAGCTTTTCTTGTGGCTCGACATCGTGGACCCTGTCAGCGTCGAGCCCGTGGGTGGTTGGAGCACACCGGTGACCGGCGGCATACCCGTGGCCGCCATTCTAAAAACACACAAAAGCATCTGGGTTAGGTTTGTTGTCTCCGTTGATCGTTACGCTATAATGTAGATATTTGCTACGTGGGAGTGGGTTTATAATTGCTAGATAAAGGATAACACACCCAAGAAAAATCTTTTCAGTTACCCCAGTGATCACACCTCCTGACGGTTATCTTTATAGATAGACCTCGAATATTTATGAAAATATAGATTTTTATGGTTTATTTCACCAGAAAATATAGATTTTTATGGTTTATTTCACCAGAATTATATCAGACAGAAATTCGCTTATTTTATTTACTATTTTTCCAGTATCGAACACTTAAGGTACAGTTTCACTTGACAGTAAATGTTATGGCTTTTGTTGTCGTGACACTGTATGACAATGGCGACCAACATCACGACAACACGAGATCTAGTTTTTACGACGACAGAAGTTACAATAGTATAGTGTCATTTTTAGTATCATGACTGTAAAAGTCACAATATAGTGTCACGTGAAAACGTACCTTTGGGTATACTACATTCTGGAGAATCATGTGATTCGAGGAGGGAAGGTGTTGGATCTCACTCAGGAGAGTAGAATGTGTTAGCAACTCAAATTTCAATTCGAATAGTTCCAGTTTAGTTTCAGTTGTTTCGGTGGTTGTTGGTCCTCAGGGAGCATATGTTACGAATTCGCTATATCTTGTACAATAAATTTAACACTCTGTTGTGTAATCCGCCTACAAATTATCTTTTGTTCTTCAAGTAAAAAGTAATGTTCGTGTTAATATTTTAACCAAAATTTATTTGTTAGTGTTAAGGTTCATGAGATTCAAAAATGCAAACGAAACAAGATCAGAAAATACCCAAACAAGGTGTTTCTGTATTCGTTGTACCTAAATATATCATTGAACAATAAATTCTATCACCACCTTGCAGAAAGTGGAAGTAAACGGGTCAAAAAGGCAGAGACCGACAAAAGAATAAACTCGAGGAACAGTGTCTCGAACCACATTCACGTAACATTCTTCCCTATGTTTCCTCGATAAAGAATCACCCTTCGACGAGTTTTCAGGGTGATTTATCGTCAAGCCGATTTCTTCGTAGACGTCTCAGCCGACGTTAGCCACACGATACGATCGCATAGCGTGCACAGGGCCTTCGAGTTTGATTCGAGTTAATGCCGCGTTTAAATTCAGCCGCTCGTCGGCTAAAAGCCTGCATGCATATTGCATCGGTGGTATATAATAACAAGATAACGGGCACGAGATCCTGCCGCGATTCGAAAGGGAATTCCGATCGATCGTTCCAGGGAAGATAAACGCGAGGAGAACGGTGGAGAGAAGGTGAACTTCTGTAAGTTTCCTTGTGTTCATATACACACGTGTTCGCGGGGACTAAGCTAGCCGAAGGATCTTCCTCGTTCGTTCTTCCTGACTCTCTCTCTGTCTCGCTGTTTCTCTTCTACGGCCACCTGTCCCTTTTTCCAACGTGATAGAAATAGAAACGTGTTTGTCTTCGGTAGTTTTATTGTTAAGGACGATTGACTTTTACTCAGTGATCAAAGACACTTCCTCGACGAGGGTATGGATTATCTTGTATTTGATGGAGTGGATATAATAACTTTGTATGGAGTTGTAGGGTATCAAAGACTAGGTGTTTTAAATCGACTGCGGCCGTCAGTGCGGCTGAAGGTTCAAAGAAATCATGGGGGAAAGAGAAACAGGCATGCTAATAACAACTTCCTTATAGGTTGGATGTAAAAAGATTCTGAAAGAAATGGAAACCTGATTAAGTTGAAGTGGATACATACAGTATCTAGTAACAAATCAAATCAATCAAAGGACATGTTATCTAATTACAAGATAAAGTTCTTCACCTTTCGTTCTCATCCATACTAAAAAAAACTACCCCAAAACATGTAAGAAACAGAATGCTCCAAAATTCACTATCCATTTCAGTGGTCATGGAAATGTCAATAAACTAACAGTTCACCATTCCATGGTCAGTGGCTTTTGGCTCTGTACAATAAGACAAACATATTCAGTATATGTTCACGAACTTCTCACCAGCAGCCGTGTGTGACCATGAAAAAAAAGTAATCCAAAATTCTGCCCAGGCATACAGCAGAGTATCGCGTAGAATCGAGGTAACTTTGCGACTCGCTGGAGAGCCAATGGATAGTTTCTAAACTTTCACGCGATGCTGTAACCGTAATTACATCTGAAACTTGCCTCTGCTCCCCGGTACAACGATCGGTGTGTAACGCGCTCGCGACCCCGTTCGCGATCGATTCTCGCGTAACATTGCGACATAACGACGTTACCAGGCGATGGTGGATCACGGGCGAACGACGACAACCGCGGAACAATTGCGGGAAAATTTTGATCGTCTTGTTCTGTACGCGCCCAAACAGGCTGCGTACGAAACTGGAAAAAATGATTTATCGATAGCAACACGACGGTGGTCGTAGTTAAGAACGAAGAACCGGATCGATGAGGCGCGATACGGCTACCAGAGGAACGACGTAACATTTTTCATTCGCTGCCTCCCCATCCGTTCGTCAGGTTGATGCATTATGCAGTTCGTTGGCTGGCTCGCGAGGGAAACTTCCAAGACGCGACTTTTTTCATGCATTTTTCTTCTCGTACATCCAGTGGAAAAATATTCGAAAGCAAGCACAAGGGCCACTGCTTCTTGTACCGACCGTAATTAGACGAGACAGAGAGCTAACGAGGAGAAGATGTTGTCGCTGGTTACTGCTACGAAATAAGTGCATATCCTCGGTTCGTTATACATTCTGCGACTACGTTCCCCGTTGCGATCGGTAATATGAGGATACTGGATGATTTATAAGATGTACGATATATTTTAATGTTATCTTTAGATGATAAAACGTCGAAGGAAATGGATGATAATAGTGTATCTGATGGGCAACATTCTAGTAGAACCTCCTTTTCTAATCATTATATTATAACTCTAATTCGTTAATGGGAATCTGGACCGATCTAAAGTCACCAAAGTGTTCCTTACAGAAATCTATAATTCATCAAGAATAATAGAATCGTAGATTCGATTGGAACATCACCTGTCGAAAAGGCTATAAATTCGATTATTCTGCGCCATCATCTTATCCAAGTTGCTGTAATTGCAATTCTAATTCCTCAATTCACTTCATTGTCTCGAAAACAAGATTCAGTTACGATTACGTGGGCTCCTTATGAAGAACGTTGCTTTCCTCGAGAAACACGCGAAACGGTCCGAGCGTTCCATATTCCAGCGAGCGTAAAGCATAAAGTTGTGCACGCGAGTCGGCGCGCACTTTCTAAGCGATTTTTTCCACGAGCGATCGCGCGGCTACACCCACACAAGTTGGAAACAACGGAAGGGGGAAACGAAAAGACCGCTGGCCAGGCAGGATTTCCGCGTCCTCTCAGAAGGATTGTAATATACGAGACCACCGTGAACAAACAGACTCTCTAGCCCATCCAAATGCGATAGTTTCGGGTGGAAATGGGAAACAAGATGAATAGTGAACGTCCGGGTACGTTTTACCAACCACGAAACGAATAAAGAAATCTTTTGGTATTAACCCCCGAACTTTTTCAATTCGTTGCACCTGGGTCTGAACGTGGAATTCTGTGTTTCTTTTCATGGATTAGCACTGATGGTCCGCAAATTAATCGTGGCACGTAAAATTATTTAGAACTCTGTATAGCGAAATATTTAATACGATTTACTTTATTTGAAACCTGACAGAATCCTCGACAGATTACAGAAATTATTCTTTCGACGAAATTTCTGTGAATTACATTTGGATATAGGTCAGTCCAAGCACAGAAAATAATTATTTTCGATTTTGCTTTGATATCAAATGCATTTTCACGCAAAAAAAAATCAATTTAACAATTTACACAGCTATGATGATTATTTTCTGTCTAGGGAGAAAGTCGCACTGAACCAAAGTTACCCCAACTTAAGGTACTATAATCAACCGTCACAACTGTGTGCACTAAAGATTAATGAACACACACGTCGTGTCTTTCTCTTTCTACATTCCAATATCCGTCGAGAAACTCCATACATACATACGTGGAAATAACGCCGTCCGGCGTACATGGAAACGTAGAGCCGCGGCAGCCTAATTTCCGCGAGAGGATAGCTACGAAGACGAGAACAACCAGCACGCCGTTGAACGCCCTTTAAATTAACCGACCGAATTGTTGGCGTCGCTTAACGCCCGACTTCAATTTCCACCGACTACGACGACGACGACGACCAGAAAGAAGGTCTGTCGCCCTGGTTCGAAGCGTATACATATACTTATATGTATATGTACCGTTGTTTCGTTGTGAGGAGAGCTTCACAGCTCGACGACCTTTCATCCGGAAGAAAGCTCGGCTTTACGGTGAAGCCCAGGAGGCGGTTTCCGGGTTCGACTCGCCAGAAAGACTGGGTACACCGTGGCGGGAGACCGAGTCGACGGGAATAAAAGGGGAAGGGAACGGGCTCGAAATAATAGATCGTATTGGCTTAGAGGACGCCGTTCAGAGGGTGCCTTTATGCTCGTTCCATGAGGACGCGATTGTTGCTCGAGAACGACTGCCATTGTCGGTCTCCGAGACCTTATTTTGCGAGTTTTATAGAGTGTTGGATCCTAGACTTTATTTAGATTCTGGAGTGGAGCACATAAAACCAACCTCGAATGAAATATTCAAAAATATTTTGTGTTTAAGGCCGGTTTCATGCGCACCATTCTGTACTTTTATTAGCGTCGTTATTCTTTTACGACTCTATTACACGGGTATTGATGAGTAGGGAGGGAATAGGTGATGTAGGTTTGGTGATTCGACATCTTTTTAGTATAACAGTAACACTTTTATTTTCATAAAAATATCCTCAGGAATTGGAAGTCTCTGTGTATTATGAAAATGTAATGAGGTGTATACTTGGTATTTGTTAGTGTTTGAATGATTTATTTCTCGCAAAGTTAAAGAAAGACATCCCGCGACATCATAAGTATCTAAAGAACGGAAGACTTGGCGAAGAGGTTCTTGATAATGTAATGCAACTACGACCACGAACAATAAGCGGAGAAAAACATGGGCACAAGCGGCCAGAATTTTGATGACCAAAGTTTTATGAAAAAGAAGCAAAAAAACACCTGAAAATCCCTCGAGGCATTTCAATGCGAATTACAACCGCGAGGTTCTATGACAGATATTACAAGAATTGCATCATTCCCAGTAACGTGTTATTCGCTTTCATATTTCCTCGATGTTCGATTGTTTGACCACCGACAACTCCATTGTTCCCGTGGAAACCAAGAATAGATGAAAAATTCTGTCGTAATAACATCCAACGGAAAATAAATGACTGGAGGCGTTAAAATTTTTTAAATGTTATAGTTCTTTACGTTTCAAATACCTCGATTGACATACTATCCATAATTCATTTAAATAGTCAAAGATGTGTAGAAGGAATCAGCAAACATCAAAAGTTTACACATCACAGAAATTGCAAAATCAGAAAATGAGGGCAACTTTGGAATCTAAATGCTCTGTCGAGCTTAAATATTCAAAAGCTGATCAGTTTTACAAGCCTGATCCACAACTACCACATTCGCAAATAACTGGGACTAACCCAAATACAAATACATAAAGAGTAATTCACAACGTAGACAATTTGATCGCAAAAATGGCGACGATATGAACTGCCTTTTTGCTCCTGCATACAGATTCGCATACGAAAGGATCGTGGATGCAACGACAAACAAAGCGATTAGTTTTATCGGGGATTTCCAGTTCGTTTCGTCGAATCGACGATAAAAGACACAAAAAGCGACGTAACAAATTGGTCTCTGTGAAAACCAATCACCGCGTCAATCTGTAATCAGTGCAATTCAAAGGGACAGATAAAATAAACATAGTTGACAAATTTAACAGACGGAGATTGGATTTTATATGGGGCAATCATTTGCCGAAAAACCGTAAACAAATTCGTACAGCTAGAAATATACAAATGTACGATAACACAGAAACTAAAAATTATAACTGGGACTAACCCAAATGCAAATCAATAGACTACGTTACACGCAAACGTATTTTCATACTTTCCAGAAACTGAAAACAAATGCAAGATCCGTTGTCCATTAAAAGTTTTCTAGAAATTCGAAAGAAAATATAAACTCCTGGTTGAACTTTGCAAAATACTCGTTATTATGTCGGATTTTCGATAATCTTGCGTACCATTAACGCATTAAGTTCGCAATACAACGGTCGTTAATTGCACCGAATGCAACGGAACCAAATTCTATCCGAAACAGAGCAATGAATAACCCAATCGACATCACACACTCTCGCGGTAATGAGACCGTAAATCCCGAGTAAAAACCGATTCACTTGAGCGTGAATCGGGCTTTACGAACGAGCGGATCCTCTCGAAACGAGCAAAGTTCCATCAAGAACAACACAATGAGTGGCAGCAATTCGTCTTTCTCTCTTCCCCGCCCAGAGTTTCGTTCAACCAGTTCACGCTACCGATCAAGTTTCTCGCGAATTATACAGATCACTTTCCGTACGAATTCCCAGGAGTCTTGGAATTTTTAAGGATCGATCGACAAAGTGAACGCGAACTCTCGCGACGTCGCACACTGGTTCAGAATCAAAATTTAGCAACTGATGCGGTCGTTTAACTCAAATAATGAAAATTTGGGAATTTTTTGTTCTATATTTGATTGTGATACGAAAGGAAAACAACGCATGGGACAAAACTTCTGTGCTTAATGACCAGTTGACATGAGTTTTGTGCTGAATAAAAGAAATTTGTTTTCGACCATTCGAGCTAGTAACTTCTGATTTTGGAGCATTGTGCGTCCAGGCGTCTCGTAGAGGCGTGTGTAACATGAAATACAATATTTACGAATCTAGCGACCGACGAGAATGAAAAGTCGTACCGCGAGGCAACAACTTCTTGCGAAGCTGTTAAAAGTTATTGGTAAACTCCCGCTCCATTCATCGCAGGTCACGGTGCCGCGGGCACGAGAACGGTAACATGATATCGACATCGGTGAAAACGAATTTCGGAATCGGTCCGGGACGATTTCTTTCAGAGTCACGTCGGCTACCTACCCAGAGGTCTCGACGAGGATCAAGATCAAGGGAGAGACCTTCGCCATTAATCATGGACGGTCCGCTTTAGGGAGCCTGAATCGCGAAAATGGTCCCTTTCCGGAGGAAGAGGGAGTTATGCCGTTCGAAAACGTGGAAAGTCATGAAACGAAGGAATTAGATTAAAGCTCTTTATAAAGTAGAAGGAGAGGTAGGAGGATTCGAGACGAAAAGTTACGCGCTTCATTTTGGTCCCTCCAACTTCTATTTAGTGCTGAGAAGTTGCTCACGTTCTGATGGTACCTACGTTTTCAGAGAACCTTAATAAACAAAGAAGATAGATTTTGTATAAACATATACGAGGGCTAGAGGAATAACAATCACTCTGCTAAACCTCATTGAAAAAGGTTACACCTGGGGGTCTATCCTTGTCAGTGCCGAGAAGCTTTAGAACACTCATGGACAATTTACTGTACAAGGTGACAAACAAAGAAAAATACATTCATTGGCCTGCAGAAATCTTTGTCAAAGATTGGAAAAGGTTTCGAAGAGTTTCTAGAAGGGGTCTACGTACTTGGTTTTCACGGGCTCCATTCCGGTCCAAAATAATTCGCCCGGCGGGAACGAAGGTTCGTTTGAGTGCGGCATTCACGTGGTGGTTCTGTCTCGCAGCCCGTCGTGACGCGACCGTGTCGTCCGGAAGACATTAGCTGGTGCTGTCTCACCAGCGGACCTTGCACATCCTCTGTGTCGCGTTCGGTTGTACCGTCAACGGTCACTGCACTCTCCAGACCGTGGTTTATTCCTTCCGCAAACGTCGACCTGGGTTAATTCGTTCGTAAACGATGAAAGCTTCGTCGTGGGGACGGGTCTTCGTTACTTAATCCGTTCGAGAACCTGCGTTCCCTTGCAGCCACTCAACCGAACAACCTTGAATCTTTTAAAATGTCTCTCTTCATTGATGCACCAATAACTTCTCATAACACTTTATAGCCACATCAGTATACACTATTCCGACACAACCTGTCGTGTATTCTCTCGTGCCCCAATCGCAATCTATTTTACACTGACACACTGTACAACGTACGAGAGCACAATTCTATTCTTCCTTCTGTTTACAATCTAACGAAGGACTTAGAAGAAACGCATCCGACTGCCCAAAGCCATCTGACGGGACCTGTCCCAGGTACACATCCCAGGGTACTTACTAAAGTTCTTCCTCACCAACACACGATACATACGCTATCCTCAGCAAAACACACACACACCACACACACACACACACACACACTGTCCAACCACGACTGTGCTCCCACACACGTAGCCCCCGTATGTCTCTGACACGCGCGCGAAGAGTTAAACGATCGACTAGCGTCCCCGTCGATCGACTGGCAGGCGAGCGCGACTCTCGAGGTCGAAGGAGTCGAGGGAACAAAGAGAACGCGCTGCGTCGGCCAACCGCGTGTCTACCGTGGTCGGGAACAGAAGGAGAGACCGTACGAAAGTTTTATTAGCGGTGCTGCTGGGGCCGGATAGGGACGGGAAGTCGTCGTCTTCGTCGCTGCGTGTGTTGTTGTCCGTCGAATGTCGCACTGCAGACCGCCTCGGGCACACGATACACACGGCCAGCAGGCTGCTCCCCTGTCGCCTCTTTCCCTCTTCGTCGGCACCGTGTTTCCTTTCTTTCTCGCGCCGTCTGGCCGGCTCTCCCACTTGGCGCGTATACTGTGTATGTATCACGCCGGGTGTCCCGGTGTGTGGACGTCGTCAGCCGGCGGCGGCGACGGGCAACGATCCCCGGCTAGAAATGCCAGAAGGCGGCGTATGTCGATGTTCACGCGTTCGCCTCCCGTTCCCAATGAACAAGGAAACCGAGACACCGCAGGGAGCTCTTGTGGCCAGCCTAGGAACTTCGCGCGTGCCTCCTTGACGTATGTCACGGGAACACAAGGTACCGTGTTGTGTGCAACTTTACTTTCATCGGAGTCTTGTGGAGTACTTGATGAGAAATACAGGTTTCGATTAAATTTCAAGGTCCTACAAGTCTACTCAGGACACACCTGGGGTTTCAGAGTGAACGTTTGTAGGGCGGAATGGTGATGGAATGCTAGGAGACTCGATCTGTGCTCGCAGGCCGCATTGCCCATGAAGCAAAGGCGTAAACATTCACTAGGATGATGACGAGGATACAGAACAGTGAGTGGACTTCGTATATGTTTAAGCATTCGAATTAACAATCGAATTAACAATATACAAGGAAAATGAAGTCTATAGTGGCTCTGTTTAGGTAGTCTTCTCTAGTAATAGGTAGACGATCAGGTTAGGAACGCTAAACGATGCACCGTCTCATGTTCGATCTTTGGCGTCAGCCCACGAGGTAACAAACAAAGACTCTACGATCTTATCCGACGGCGTTTGTTTTTTCACCTGGTGTCACGAAGTAAACGTCGTCTGGTGAACACGGTGTATCGAGTTTAGGGAGGCCAGAAGGCGGCCGTGGAACGTTCCACGCGATTTGAACGAACGATCGCCCGCCACTGACCACGGACGAAGGAAATGGCAGCACTTGTATGTATATACTCGCCTCGTGACGAGAGCCGACTGCCCTCTCCAGTGCACCTGGAACCTGGAACGGCACACGGTAGAACCCGGGTACAATGCCTCCTGTGTGTCGTGTGTCCTTCTTTAAACACCGTCCCGCCGTCAGTCTGTTCTCTATCCCCTTCAATCTAGCCGTCTCTTTCGCTCCCGAGGGTATACCACGAGGACATTCCGTGCCACTCCGTTCTCCTATTAAACGGCCCAGGTAGAGGGACCAGAGGCTCTCAACCGGCCAGGTGCTCCGCGCCGTGTCTCTCCCTCGATCTCTCATGCCAGGCTTAGGGATGTTTGATTCCGATTCGATTCTTCGGAGGATCGATTCTAACACACCACTGCCACGTATAACATATACACTACCAGGCAAAAATTATGGCACCAGAATTCACCATTTATAGTAACTCTATTACGATAAAATAACAGTTACGGGATCGGTACATATACAAATCACTTCCCTTCAGTTCTAATACGTTACCGCCCATTAACTCTTTGTAGAGTAATATAGTAAATCTTCGATGAATGTTCGAAGGCTCCCTCGGCACTGACAAGGGCAGGTTTCCAGGTGTAACGCTGACTTTTTATTGAAATTTACCAGAGTAATAGAGCTTGGAATTCTGAAGCAAATGATATTTCTTTTAGCCATTAGTTTATGAAATATTTAATGATCGGTGCGGAGGAGCCTTCCAACACTCGTCGAGAATTGAGTGTATTTCCTTCTTTCTTTAACTATCAGACCTGGTTCCATACGTTTGGCCATTAGTGTATATGTTATATATGACAGTGACGTCTTAAAATCGACCTTCTGAAAAACGGATGCGGACTCGAGCATCCCTAGCCAGGGTGTTTCGCGCGCTGGCCTCCGAGACACACACCGTCGAGGGACGCACGCTGTGCTCTCCTCGGTCATCGAGCCAGCACAACACACGCTTCTACATACGTGTAGTACACGTCCGGTAGCGTTGGGCGAAGGCGTTATCGATCTTGGACGACTCGTGGCCGCCTTTTTGCTCCAACGTTTATACAAGCTGGTCGGCCGACCAAACCACCGGTGGGCTCGGTTTTCTTGATTGATCGAAGGGACGGAGAGGTATTGCCGATGACATCGAGAGGCCGTCGTGATTTTTCAGACGGTGACCCACCACCAATGGGTCTTTCACCGTGGTTCTGTTCTCCTTTTCCCTCGAGGGATCTCGTTCGTGGGGTTAGAGGGTGACGTTGGTGTAATTTTGCCGGAGCTTTGGGGCCACGTTATGTCGTTCACGAAGATCGAGTACATTCTGCCCTTGTTATGTAACCCTAGGGGAGGATAAGCTCGGAACTCGGGTCCTTTTCTTACGATCACGTGCGGGTTACACCATTCGTCCTTGCCCCGCAAGAGATACCTAGAATCGTGTGACTTTCGATTTTCTGTCTGTAAAATCTGTGCACTGATAACCGAGCCTGTCAGACTAGTTCAGAGGAAGTCATGTGGCAGATTTATTTCTTCGCCTTCGAGAACGGTTTGCTTAACCTCTTAACTACGGTACGCCACTATAGTGACTCACCTTTATATATTTATTCATGTTATATCCTGATTAAGTTCCATATTCTATTGTGCTTTTCAGGAATTTTATGACACATAAATGCATACCACCCAGAACACACTACCACCGAAATGATCAAGCTCGATCGCGCGATACTCAGTTTATACCATATTCCGTGTGAAAGGGCCCTTTGAAGAGCGGGGCAAACGCCCGCTGCAAAATGCACTGTAAAACGAATCGTCGCGAGCATTTGACCCGTGAAACTGACGTGACACACGTTGAAGCGACAATTTCTAAGAGCACTCCCGCCAAAACGATGCAAATGTTTCCACATCCTAATTAGAGAGTATTAGGTTCTCGAGAAAGGGGTGACCAGAGATCTTCGTTGGCTTCGCAAGAGTCCCTTTTACGCATTAGCATTTCTTTCTTCCAGCTAATCGCAATATCCCAGCCAATTCCTGCAAATGTTCATAGACAATGGAAAGATAACGTTCCTTTGAGGGCGCCAAGTTCGTCGACGTCTACATGTTCTTGGGCCGGATTAGACTCGGAAGAGAGAACATGCACGAGACTATCATCGCGACCTTAAAGCTCTTTGACCGTTCAAAAGACGGCTTACCGAAAACAGAAATGCGAAAAGCGAATCTATTCTAGTGGAATATCTCGTCTTTTGAAAGGAACCTTTCCGAACAAACGGGCACGCTTTTCAAATACATATACTCTTGACACGCCCTATTTGCAACGATCCTCGAAACTGTGGGATCGCTGGTGGTTTACACACACCGTGCCGTAACAAACGGTAACATTTTTACGGACTAATGGACAAGAATAAATTCTGCTTTCTATATTATAAATGAACTCACGAATTTTATGCAGTGGTTGCATATTTTATGCGTTAAAATACACGCGGTCTATGTATGTTGACAGTGAACGGGACACCTTTTTTACTTTCCGTTCGATACTGTTTCCATTAGGCCATCGCATGTACAATAACTAATTCCAAACTTCATCGCTACATTTTTACATTTCGTGAAATTCCAGAGGAGAAGAATCGTGCAAAAATGTATTTCATGAAAAATATTCCTGCGACAAATACTGCATCTGTAGAAGGAAATTCGACAAAGTGGATGCATTTTCTTGCACGTTCTACCGAAACGTTCCTTCGGCATTGCTACTTCTCGTGCAGACAAAAGACTGTCATCGCGGATACTCTACCGCGTACGTAGACGTTTGACCACCCGTATACGTACATAGCACGAAGCATACATTAACGATCGTCTGTTTGGTCGGATATTCCGATGAAATCCATGTTTCACAAGGTCGACGATTCTAAATTGACCATCCCGATGGACGGAACGGGGGTGGGTGGTGGGGGCGAAAGAGGAGACGAACACCTTCACCGAGTTCCACTCGAGGCGAAACTGCAAAAATAAATTGGACGCGACCGTAAATAATTTCTCGCATGTCGGACTTCTTTAAAATAGAAAACTGCCCTGCCGATCCTTGCAACCGTGATGTTTTATACTGTACACAGTATATATGTACATGGTACCCGTCTAAAGACCAGAGTTGGACACAATTTTATAAGAACAATACATAGCGCAAAGTAGCAGTATCTAAAAACGTCATCCCAACCTTTAAACAGTTGACAAAATTGAATAATTGTTCGCCATGTGTCTACTCGTTCAAAAAGAAGTATTATTTTATTATAGAAATTGTAATACGTTTAATCAATGGAAAAAGTGCCTATTTTATTTTTTATTCGTTATTCGAAACTCTTTATCTAGGTAATGAATTTGCCAATCTCGACACATAAATAGCACCCGTGGGGTCCGCCTCGAAAATATAGCTACTATAGAGGATCACCCAGTGGAACGAAGCTGGTGGCTAGATTACACGTTCCATTTTTACGTGTCCGTTTATGATAATTTATTAACAAAACCGAGCCAACGGTGGGTCGGAGTTTATTAATAGCTGGAAGGATCTTCAGGCAGTTAATTAAATTTCTTAATAAATCGATGAATCGCCGTGGATCTAGCTGGTAATCCCTTTTATCTATGTACTTAGGGTGGTCTATGTACTTCGGAACCTGACAGTCGAGGCAACTGGGGCTATAGAGGTCTGTAGAAAAAGATTGTAAACACCGCTTACGTTTATATTGAGAATCTGATAGTCGATACAGTCTGTACGATGCATTTTATATTTTGGTTGTTTGCATTAACCTTTTAACTCCCAGTGTTGCACCGGTGCAACGTTCATTTTGAAAGTTTGACAAAGTCTGTTACCCAATAATATCTACTTACTTTTTCATATTTATCAATCCGATACAAATAGATATGCGTTTATTATCGGTAGTTCTAGTGTTAAGGAGGTGAACAACCCGTTAAAAGATCAAGTAACCAACTGTTGTTTAAATTATGAGAAACTGCAGTGGAAATATTTCATGACACCATCAATACAACATATACCCAAAATACTGTCCTACTGTCTCCCAAAACTATCAAGGATCACCAAAGACCTGCCTGATCGAAAATCAAAATCGATTAGCTCCAGAGCCCACATCACCGTCGCGACGAGTTACCCAGTCAGTCACCCAGCGCTAAACTTTCCGTTCACGCCTCGTCGGTCACCGGATTCGCTCGTCGTTTCAACGGAAAATAATCAAATCAGCGGAAAATCAGGCGACAGCCGCGTCCGCCAGGTTGGATACATCAATTTCCGGTTTGGGGGTGAAATCAGCGTACCCGAAGCGTGTTCATCTGTGATATGTAGGTTCAGCTTCCGTAGACGGATGACAGGGGACGACGTCGAAGAGGAAAAGTCTTTGGGTCCTCGACGAGAAAACAACGACGCTTCGCCAAAGTGAAAGGTGTGTAAATGAACGACGAGGCGACGCTGAACTCGTAGGTGTAAGTGATCGTGGGCGGATGAGAAAAAACAAAAGAAAAGAACGATTCAATTGGCTGCTCGGGACAGGACGTTGCGTTCGTTGCGTGTGCATCGTAAAGTGGGAAGCATTAGGAATCGAGCAGCTGCGACAACAACGGTGGGAGGGGTGACAGGAACTTTGTTACCCGGGGCCCTTTGTTTATTTGCCACCTTTCGGAGTAGCTTCGTCGTCGCTCGAGCTTAATGAAAGCCGCAGAATGTGCTGGGGTACCGATAGTAACCGGCAGCCATTGTTACCCGCTGCACACAGGGAGAAAACCTTATTTTGCAACTGCAATGTTACCTTACTCGGGATTCAGTTGCCCTTTGTAACGTTAATTTCATTGCATGGTTGTTATCGTTTCCATGTCGAGCGAATGCAGTTTGCTGGTGAAAAGTCAACGATAGTGGCGCAAATAAGGATCGCACAATTGGACTGGATTCTTTGGAGCAAAAGCATATATATACTCGGTTTAATGATGTCTTCCTTGGATAGAGAGTAAAGTCTAAATTCACCTTTACTTGAGAGGACCGTTTGTGAAGGCGACGCCTCTAATTGTTTCTGACTCGTGACCCTTGTTATCGTGTAGAACATGTGGTCTAGAATGCGGACTGAGGAGATCAGACAGAGAGGATACTGATAGAGGTAGTTACCAATTTTTATGAACTATAATATGATCGAACTACGTAAAACATGATCCTCTAATTCTTTTGAACAGTGAATATGTATTAATTTGATGAATGGGAGCAAGAACACCCTATACTAGAGTTACCTAGACGTTTCGTTAGTAATTTAGAGATCCAGGGTTCGGTCGTCCCTTTAATCTTGTTAAGTGCATTTAATGAATATTGAATTTGCAAAACATTGCGAAACTCTACACCAAATATATCCTGTTAATCGACGAACAAAGGAACCACACTGCATCTTTCCGTCGACTACTGATTACTGTCACGTCACAGTCACCTCATTAAACATTGTAGTCACATTGATGGGAGAACAATGGTCTCGATGGTGAATCGATTTATCCGAGCCATTCTACCAGGAAGACGATAATTGAACTGCAGAACATCGATTTACGTACATGTATCTCGTGTACAGTTCAAACTTAACTACTACCGCGTGCTTGTAATGACGCAAATGTTCGAAATTCAGAGAACCAAGCCTACTACAATCGGTACCAGCGTGAAGATCGATGAAACGAACACTGCTTACAATATCTACGATCAACAGAGTACCTAATTCTCTAGCATGGGTCAACGAGACCAGTTTTCCTGGAACCGTAAGGTGGTAGATTCCGCGAATCGATTACGGGTAGCAACACCTGTCGTTCAATACAGACGGTTCATAAAAGCACGGGACAACGAACTTTCCACGTGTCCTCGTTCCAACTGTCTAGACTACGCGAACTTTAACGAAACAATAAAGAACTCGCGAAACGATAAGCCCTTTGACTGGAATATTGGAAGAGGTGTGGTTCTGCCTTGAATACATCTAACGATCCCCAGACACACCTGAATTACGTATTAATACCTGATTTTTTTGTTCACCGTCGGAAACCTTGAGCGTGATACAGCATTACTGAAACGCAGGGAGAATGATACATCATGAGGGGAAGGGAGAAACAACGGACATTAATTTGAATCGTTCATGACGGTGAGGAAAGTGCGGTGAATAATTGTCTCCACCGTGTATGCTTGAAATAAAGCGTACGACGGAAGTTGGAGCACGAGATTGTCTCGTTTTCAGTATACTCTGGATATAATTACAGTGTTTCGTACGATTACAGTGGAAACTCCCGTAAACTGTAACCAGAATACGTTGTTTACTTAGGCAATGCGAATCTGGTAAATCGTGAGTAAAATGGAAGGATAGTGTCAATTGACGAAATATATTATATCGTGATCTATGGTCATCTGTCATTGATATCTACTTTATGCGGTGAGGATGTAACCGAAAATAGGTATTTTCGTTATCCTGTATTAAGTCCATGTGTCAAAATAATTGGATGATCTTTCATCTTCAGTCAGATTTCAAAGAAAATCGATGGATTGAAAAAAGTGTTAAAAGATCTGGGTGGAATCCAACTCTTTAGAGGACCGTTCATCCCTATAGGTATTCCAAAATACCCGTTTCTATTCAGAGTTCCTATCTGATAATTTGGATCCATGGTAAAAACCCAGCGGGCATACTTAAAATGAATTAAATTGTCAATCCCGATTCGATTACCATCCCCTTCGATCTCTCTGTTCAAATCGGATTCCAAAAGTACCACTGAGGACAGAAAAACGAAGAAAGGGACGGACTTGTCTCTTTAAAGCTCTGTAGATCAGAAAGTAATCGGGCGTAACTGTTCGTCCAGCTGGAATTTCGCAATGAATTCTCGGAATCGCTGTTCCTGACAGTTTTATGTCATTTCAAAATGATCCTGATCGACGACACATGTTTTAATCCGGTTTTCTTCCAAGTCTACCTTATTCTGCGATTGTCAAATTCTCGTATAACTCGAATAATATAAGGAGAACATTAAGGGGGCGTAAAATGCGAAACACCAATCTACTACCAGTCGACCTTTCGTCTGCTATTAATATCCTTCGTTGACCTTATGTCCTTAGGTCCTTAGACTCATCTATCAAGCCTACGAGGAAAAACATATCACGCACTTGAAAAAAAAACGCGAGGGTGACCTTCCCCCTGCACAAAAAAGCGCTATAGAATCGAATAATTGCCATTAAATCGAGTTATTCTTCCAGCAACTGTATTTTCTCACAGCAAACTGGGGAAAAAACGTTTCGACGTACCTTTAATTTGATACGAATAAAGTTTTTACCGGGGACAGTGTGACATAACGAATAGAAGTGGTCTGCGGATAGATTTACTTTTATCGAGAATTCGATTGGTCCCCTTTTAAACAACTTTATCCATTTGCGGGTAAATATTAACAATGGAGGATTGATCACCGTTTTTTTGCCATACGACAGTTTTGTGATTAAAATCGGAGGTTCTTTTGACATCGTGACTTTGCTTGTTTTGTTCGTAGGAATTATTCTATCTAATACAATTACTTAACCACCGTGATTAAGAAACAGTTCATCGCCCTCTATTCGTTCGATAAGTTTCCTACCAAAACTGGCGTTTCATTGAAGAGAATCACGTTGTATAATCTAGTACGTATAATTCAAACTTACACCATTAACCCCTTACCTTACAACATCGACTCAGGCACGTGATATCGATTTCAAACTGAATTTAGTAAAACTATATATTATTCGTCTTCTTCGAGTCGACGTAAAATACAGTATCGCTGGTATTAACATGTCAGATTTAGAATAAATGTAACACTTGTCATAAAAATAGACTTCCTTTTGTATCTGGTAAAATATTAACGATAAAGTAATTCTTCAGAGTGAAGTCGTAAAACAAAACGTACGGCAAGGGGTTAATACCTGTAAATGTACCTATAGACATGTATAGTTCCATTAAAAAAAATCAAGGTGGTCTTCGTTCCACCTGCAAAGATACACATGGAACCACTGAAACCATTTCACACAAACACAACATCAAAATGGCCATTGCTACCCTAATTAATCCCAACGTGAAATTCCATATACCAAACTGAAAGTAAACAACCACTCAGTCTATCTCACACGTATTCTCTACCCACGCTCTTTCTATCGACCAATCACCCTTACAATCGCAATTCACCGACCGCGCGCTCTTTACCCGCGACGCGAACAAGCGTCGTCACGCGCACCGCACGCGTGAAAACGCACAGCCGCTCGACGTCGACGTCGACGTACCGGCGCAGACGCCGGGCGGGTCCTCCGTAATACACTTCGAGCACGAGCAAAACCTCGGTTCCGTTGAACCGTGGAACGCCGCGTCGACACTCGTGCGTCGTCCGCGACCGCTGCAACACGTAAACTCGTCGCGATCCCAAATCCACCCCCTCGCGATCCACCGTTCCATCGTCATCACTTGGCATGCTCGATCGAGTCCGAACGATCCACAGGATCACGAGGGACCACTTTCGATCCTAACCCCTCGATCTTCGTAGGTGAAAAATATCGCGTGGATCGAATCGTTTCACACCCTGATGCGTCGTACCACCTCGCGCTACCGGTACTCGTTTGGAGAACGCTCGAACAGGTGAAAGTGGAGGAGAGACTGACAGGTGTTCCGGTGAGAAGTGGGGCCTGGAAGTTAATGTTTTCGGGTGTGAAATGACACTGATGATGATGTAATATACAGCTGGATCATTTGATGCTCGAATTGTGAACTGGTAGTGAACATTTTTGATGGTGAATGGACGTATGTTGGGGGTAGACAGAAACTAGGTGGTGACCCTCGAGCAGTAGTACACGTGAGTATTTTGTATGTAGATCAAAAATGGTAGTACAACTCGAAAGGATGTGAATTAATATATTAAAATAAGGAGAATAATAAAATTTGTTCGCACGATGACTCGTTTCATGGATAAAAAATTTTCAAAAATCATCTAAGATGTATGCTCCCGTTCGTTAGTACGAACGAAAAAATGTTAATCTATATTTTAAACTTATTTTTTAATGTAAAATCATATCCTCTGGGTTGTATCACTATTTCAAAAACACCCTGTATAGACGAGTCGAGTCTCTTTTTTTTTTAATTTTGCTGTAAAGTTAGGACAAGTGGAAACACGTTTTGTTACTCCTTCGAGTCACAGGATTTAGCTTCTGGTAATAAAACGTACCCAGTGTTTTTGGAGTTTTATTCGTTTTTTTATGTGTGCTGGGTTAAAGGAGCAGTAAAACTTTTGTGTTTCATGAGTCACATGGATGACAAGGTTGTTAACCCTGCCACGGTTATTGAGACTTCCTCGACTCAATCTCATTTTCATATAAATTGTTACTACCATGGTCCTACCCCATTATTTCAAATGTATAACTGAATTAGTTGTGAGGGCTGCAAATAATTCAATTTTAAGCAATCTTCATATCTTTTGTGACATTTCATAAATTTCGAAGTAAAGGAAAATTTTTATTTCCATTCATTTGAATTGAATCTATTAAAAAATTACTGCATATTCTAGGAATGAATCAAGATTTCTATCAGAAACACAAGCGTAGGTATAATATAAATAACGAAAAAAGCTATTAAATTGAGGATTTTTATGTTTCCTCTTCCTCCTGTTTATCAGCATCGATTATCTTGTGCCTAATATTCAAAATAGAGTTTCAAACTTGGTACCGCATGAGTTGATGTCGAGGAATCTGCTATATATCGCATCCATTGGCTATATGCACGTTGACTTTAGAGAACCTGCTCGATATTGGTGTTGTCAGAGTACATACATTCGGGAACATTTCTTTCTGTAAGAATCTTTAGAAACATAACTTTGCTGCCGGGAATGATTTGGAAACAATACCCGTTAACGAATCGTTACTGCATACATGATAACCAACAATAGAGCTATTGTTCGAAACGTTAATTGAATTCCGTGAGCGGAATCGTTGAAGAAAACTAAATACTCCGATTTAGATCCCCGATAGGGGCAATCACCTGACGTCCTTTCGATGAGAATATTTCACTAGTTATATCCAGAGTTTTCAAAATAGGGTAATGTATAAGAAAAGTGTTGAAAAGCATTTGTAACTACTCCGACCTTGTCTAATTATACTGTAATCAATTACTAGACTGTGGATTATCCATATTTATAGAATACACGATCCTGTAGAATACACTACAGTGAAGCTATTATTAAAATTTTAAGTTTACTGGGAATCTTAGTTGAGGGGAAATTTGAAATTCTTCCTTCACTTCAGGACCTGTAAATAATTTATTTCCCGAGAAGCTTTTAAGCTCTTCGACCAATACGAACTCGACCTAATCAATAATTACTAAGGTCCGAATTTTTCTTTAAATCTTCGAAATAGATTTCGAATTATTCGAAAATATAAACACACTGTTGTACATATTTGGTGGGCCAAAGTTTCGTTCATCGACCACAGATTCTAGCTATCGACGAAATCACCGGTCGCCAAATGGTAAAACTTCCGATTGAGTAAACTCCATAAATACGTTACAGGTGGAAATGATGTATAACCCAGTCGCCAGCTGCGAGCAAAATTCAATTCACACTTACGCAACGGTGTGAGCATGCACTTCGGCTGCGTGAGTGTTTGTTTATCAGTTAATGTAAACATGCTCTTACAAAACTCCAATGTTGCATGATAGACTTCTATTTCTATGCCGAACATGATCAAATAGAATCGAATACCCCGTCAAATTTCCATTTTGTTTCGGTTGGCATGAGAATTTTTGTTGATAAAGATTGTCCAAGTAGATTTCCACTACTGTTCATAGACATTTGGAATCACTTATTTTTTTAACTGAAAAATTATTGATTCCTGGAATTATTAATCCTGGTCGAGATAGAGGATTGAAATTTTTTTTTCTTAACTAGCTATCGAATGCTGTATCACAAGTCCAAATCGGTCTAACAATAAGTTCACTTCTCGTATTACCCCTTTTTTACCCCCTTCAGTGAACTTCTCAATATATTAAATTTCAGACAAACTAGTATGCTATAAATAAAAAAAATCCACAGCCTAATCTTTACGGTAATATAGATCCATTAGTACAGCTACTATCGCTGACTCCAACGTGTGACCAGTAATTCATTCGCTTGCACGGATCATTTCGTAGTCACGGGTAGTTCGACCGAGACGTGCTATCGATTTTCCTTCGCAGCTTTTCTTTCCGTTGGTCTACCAACTACGTCACGCGACGGATGATTGTCTGCATTCGGATCCGCTCATTGCGATCACACACCCCCACGCCGTTATTTCCCTCGCCAGATTTTCACCGTTAAATATCGTTCAACGTTTTACGGCCCCGCGGCTGTAATGCACCGCCGCGAGCGGAAGATATTGCACGTAATACGACTGTTTAACGTTCACACACACACACCAGCACTCTATCTCTTTCTATGTGCGATAAAGGGTTATATAGGGTGAGTTACTTAACTGTACCACCTAAACTCATAAACTACTTGTGTAAAAAAATGTATAAAAGTAATGTACTCAGCAACAACATCGAATTATCGGACCGGAAATAAAGAGGGTGGGTCAATAAGAAGTACTATCTAAAATAATTCGTTTTAATGAATTATGTAGCATTTCTTTATGCAACAAATAGTTTATGAATACATTTCGGTGCTACAGTTAAGTGACTCACCCTGTATACCTAAATGAAATTTCCACCTTGAAACGGTGGGACACATTACGCTTTTAACGGCGTTAAAGAGCTCGTTTTCACCGTTGGTTGTATTGAAAATATGGGAACACCAGGGGAGACAGAGGGACGCTGATTCGAAAATGGTCGAAATTTAAATGAATGTATCGATTCATCTGGTGGAAAAGACAGACAAACGTTGATTCCTCGATTGCCCCGGTGTAAAAGGGGCGGGAAATAGACGACCGGTGAATCAAACTTTCATTGTGCATCGAAATTGTCGATTCCACATGTGTGTGTGTGTGTGTGTGTGTGGGTACCCTGCGTTCGATTTTTCGAAAGGTAGACTTTCGGAAAGTTCTACCTGTGACTTGCATATCGCGTCGATCAATTTTATATTTCCATGGGGAATATCAGTGCTCTGGTATTAATGAATAATTTAATATTTGTCTTTCAATGGAAATAAACCAGTGTTTTACAGCTTCCTGGAACATTATCGATAAATTTGCATGTGCATTTTATATCGTTGAATAAACGAAAAAACATCTTCGCTCGCATAACACCGCTTGATTTGGAGAGACTTTAATTTTTTATTATAACGGAGATTATACTTTATATTGGTGTACTAATGTAGGTAGCAAAAATGCGTGTTTTAAGAATATATGATCGAGGAAACATTTCATAAATCAGCTCGGAATTTTTGAGTGCTTTAATTAATTACACAGACCATCGTTGCGTGTATGACCATCAACAGCGGCCATATTGGATGTTTTTCCCGAAATGATGCTTTAATTAAAAGTAACTGTATACCTGAAAAACAGACGGTGTTAAAGGATACGTTTATCGGAATTTGTTTTGCTGCAACTAACTCGTAGTATACAAATGTAAATTTTTATGATATGAATTTAAAGTACATTTATATTGTAAATTAAAGAGGACCGTGTAAAAATAAATATTTCTTCACAATTATCGTATGCAACTAATACCGCAAACATTAAACACCATTATCGAATAAACTCAGTCACTTTTGAATTAACAATCGGAGATTGAAAAACGTTAATTGTTATGTGAAATCATCGAGTATTTAATTGTTCCTCATACGTGGCTTCCCCGTATTAGCAATATCGTTGAATAAATGTTTAATTAATAATTAATGAATTATGAATCGTTTGGCAACCATTCTGACGGAATATACAATAATATCGAATAGCAATTAGGTGAAGGCCAAGTCGAAAAACATTGTAATGGCGGACGATAACGATCCAGTGGGAGGGTGGGTTGAAGAAATATTGTTGTAATTAATAATTCAAGCGGAAAGAAGCCGGGGGGCTTGATAACGATAAATATTATATTAATGCACAAAAACAATAACGATGCGTAATAATGCACACGGATCGAAACAGGAAATATAATAATAATAATAAATGATTATACCACCGGGAACGAAGCAACGATAATAATAATAAATACTAATTCGCGGTGCTCGACGAGAGGGAAAATATCATAATGAGAAAGGATAATGCAATAATGAGTAAATATTGATACTAGCGTAAAGAAACCGGAAGTACGCGCGCGCGTACCCCCTACGAGGACTGACTGGTCTCAGAAGAAAAAGTTTAAGTTTCTACTTGACTCTGTTTCCGTATAAAGCTTTGTATCGCTCGAGGCTGTTCGCTATTTTTAGATGCTCCCCGATGTAGGTTTATACGATTCCGGGACTATTTATAGGGCCGTACAGAAATGTGGTTATAAAACAATCAAAATTGAATGTCTCTTTTATTGGTAAGATGTTAATCGCCTCTAACAGAGAATCTAAAATTCTGCTCCATTTTAATTTTCAGATATTAATGTCTGAGATTGTGAATTTGCATAATCTTTCAGAGTAATAATGACACATAAATAGTATTCGACTTCACTGATATTTTCATTTTATTACATTTACAAAGTTAAGAAAATATCTAGACCTATCCCAAAAATAATTTTTCCTCGCATCTATCGTTTACCCAAATGCTTCCTCGATCAACCACGTGTATCATCTGTCACACAACGTCACAGAAGATTAGCCGAATTTATGGCCGATGCAATAAATACTTCCAGTAGCGTAGCTGACCAGTATATCCTGCAGTAACGTTCGGATGATTGAAGTTACACTTTTATTGGTCCACGTAATTTCTGATATTGGGCGCAAGTTGTGTATCCACCAACTCTTCAAATTCGATTATCACAAAAACAAAGCGTCGTACAAAAAAAATTTTATTCTACATTTTTTATTACCTTTTGCATAAGGAATCCACCTTCTGCCCTCGTATATCATTTCCTTTACAAATCCACCTTGCGAACCATCGTTCGATTCCCATGACACACGTCCCGTGTCGGTCGCTAAATTATTTCACCCCATTCCTTGTTCCTAATATTTAATCACGTTTCTCGGCTGTCCGCGCTCATTGTGCCCGAGTCACGAGAATTTATTGACCGTCGTATATTACCAACCCCGTCCATCCGTTCCACGCCACCAGACACACGCGCTGGTTACTTTTGTTTCCTCCCCGTGCGAGATATGTTTCGGTCGGACAGCAATGAAGGGGTAGGATGTGTGATCGATAAAACGGGGAATGAAAGCTGACGGATTATGATTTCTTATCGGGCGAAACATTTCGCATAAGGGAGATGATCCTTACTGATCACGTCACGTAGAATGTTGCTGGGACGCGATCGGGAAGGGAAGAGTTGTCCTTCACTTAACGGAATTTTTGTTTGTTTGTCTTCTCGCTCTCGGGATTAACGAACCGTTTCACCTAGAGGAGTTTGTTTTTCGGAAAATATGAAAAGTTTTGTTGAGAGATTGGTTGAAGAGGGGTTGATCTGACTTTGAAATGAGATCGATTGCCATTCACGATTGGATAGTATTGAATACTATGAATATTGTTGGTGTCAATTATACTCGAAAGTTATATCGTTTTTGTATGTAGATTACTATAGAGTGAAACGGGAACATTCTTAAAATTCCGATTGTAACAACTATACAAAATTCTCAGATCTCACCAAATGTTCGAGCACAATTAAAAAGTAAAATCAAAGTTGCGACATCGTCTAAGTGCAGTACAAACACGTTCAAACGGTGAAATCAAAGTTTAAATGCATTAAGCACGTAGCTAATCTCTCGCAGAGCAGACAAGAGAGCGCGAAACATTCTTGGCAATCTTCCGTAAGAGCGCCAGGCGAGATCAAACAACACAGAAACGTTGTCCGTTAGTTACAAAGGATCCTCGAAAGCTAAACGGAGCGTCGCGAAAACTTCTTACAGCGCGTGTTTACACGTAAGAGATCGCGCTCTCGAACGTCGAATTAATCGGATCTTCGAACCTGCAACTCGGAAACTTTGGGAGACGTAAGAACACACTTGAAGCGACCTAATTGCACACTGTCCGCAGAAAAAAAAAACGGGGACAACTTGGTCGTTACCCGTTTTAACCGAATCTTCGAACCAATCCGGCCCACTTCCAATTACTCGAGGTCGAGGGGTTGTACGAGAGTGCCCCCCTTCCTTCCACGAAAGAGTCACGCGAGTACAGAGCGATTAGTTCAAAGATTTACGAGTTGGCTGGTTTTATGGGGACTCTGTGGCAACGTTAACGAGAAAGGAAAGTTTCCGTTGTACTTTCCTGCGATTAGATGTTGAAAAGCCAGAGTTAGCCAGGATTTTATTCAAATAATACATACAGTCTGTCTGATAAGAGCGTGACCAGCAAAAGTTTTACCTGGATGCTGTAGTGAAAAGCAACACTATCTAAGAGCGTGATCTTGACTTTTAAACAATTAATGAGATTGAGTACTTAATTGTTTGCCAAGTGCCTACTCGTTCAAGAAGATACTCTTTTATTATAAAAATTGGAACTTTCACGTCTAATCGATAAAAAATGACGAATTACTTATTTTTATCTTTTATTCGTTATTCGAAACTCTTCCATTCGGACACTGAATTTGCAGATCTCTGTGAAAAGATGATGACAATGATCGCACGCGACCTCTTCTAGCCGAATGCCTTTTTCAGCCTTTACACTCGGAGGAGCTAGCCAACAGAGATCGGGGCACGTTCATTCAATGTAACAGCCGGTTACATGTGTAACCGTGGCACGGAAACGGTCTTTGAAGTCGATAGAAAAGTTTCGCTGGCTTACACACGGCTTTTTCGAGCGATGAATAGAACGATAGGAAGCAAGAGGAACAAAGTGGAATTTAACGGAGAAAGAGAGAGTACACTTTGAACGATTAAACGGCGGATGTTCGTGCAAGATCTCATTTTATTATTTAGAATTAGACCAACTTGTTTATCCGTGCACTTAAACGCGGAGCCATAGATTGGATCTTAATTGGTTCCGCTTTGCAGCAGAGAAAATGTATTTCCGTTTTTAGAAAAGACCTGGTCGAACACTCGTAAATTAGCTGACATCGAATAATGTTAAAATAGAAGAAACTTGGAATATTTCGTGTGGTTAGGGGAGAATTATCTCCCTATTAAGGATCTTGGATAATTTTGGATAGTTAATGTTATTATTGAAAGATTGTCAATACGATCAAATGATTTCAATCATAGGAGATCAAGAGAGGTAATTACTTTATTCAAATATCTAGTATTGTGTATTTTTGTATCTCATGAAATGTTTCTATTTTATATTTAGTCTTACACAATATTTCAAGTTTCACTCGTTCTTACAGCAAGAGGAATAAATTCTAAGTTCGCAGCCATTAGCTCAGTATTACCCTCGATTTACAATATATTACAATACTTCACCGCAGGTGACAGTGATTGCCCGGATCTCACCACGGGAGTATGTTTCTATTTTATATTTAGTCTTACACAATATTTCAAGTTTCACTCGTTCTTACAGCAAGAGAAATAAATTCTAGTTCCTGCGAGCGGAGACCCAAAGGAAGATAGATGGAACCCGATCCCATCGATGTAACCGCAGTTACAACGGTTACATTGGTCAAAATAAAAAACATTCCTTCACAACGATAACAACAATTCTTTTACGACATATTATAACCGTCACTTTGTCACTGCATAAATAATTCAGACAACCGCGTTCATCGAAGTGTCACCGACGACTCAGCCACAGAAACGTGAGTGACACCGCGTTACAAATAATTCCTAGCTTATATTGCACACCGGGAAATCCCAGTTGCAAAATTTCTTTTCGCTACTGCACTCCAGAGCATCAAAGCTAATAAAAAGTTGGTGCACCGTTCTCGCGAATTTCCCGCGTCAAACTTTTTCATTTCCCTTTCCCCGTCGAAAATATGAATTGAACAACCTCGTTTAACGATGTCCCCTTTATTCCACAACGGATTTCAAGAAAAATCGTGAAACCCGGTTCATTCAAAGTACCCAGCGACCGTATTCACCGAAAAGCCACCCATCGTTTGCTGCGTGAATTCGAACCAAGACTACTATGTCCGCAAAATTTGTCCCATTTCGCATCCCCCAAGAACCCGTTCATGTCGCATCGAAATTACCCCCACTTAATGAGATTTTTTTACAAAGTTCGCATTTAGGCCAGCCACCGTTCACGGTGGAAAATAGAGATGCATTCGGGGAAAGGGAGTTGCTTTTGGAGGCAGCTCGCGGCGGAAACTTTCGAGGCGTTTTATAACTTCGTCCCCCCACTTGTGTAAAAGTCAAATAAGGAATCTAGAATGTTTTATGCGTCATTTTACAGCCGTGTGGAACGGTTCCACGTGAAAGTTCTGTCTTCAACCCCTCGTGAAATGCAATTTACGTTTTTATCAATAGAGGACAGTCTTGAATGATCATATAACTGAATAATTATTACTGTAAAAGCACAACACATTTCCAAAGTTGAAAATTTACAATTTTTCTTAAATTGATTCCTTCAGAAACGTGCTGGGAAAAAAAACGGTTTGCGCATTCGTATTTAGCTCATAAAGATCTATCAGAAGCTCCTACCGATGGCTATGAGGTATTTTACTTGTTGAACAGTGTTATTGAATTGATTACCACATCGGTTACGATTCGTCACGATTCACCGAAATCTCCACTTTAATTGCAGGTGAACCACCACCAGTCGACGACGTCACACTGGAGGCTTCCCAGCGACGAAAGCCAGGTCCGAGTTTCCGTTTCCCCGTTATCCCGTGAATTAGCACCGGAGCCGGGATTAATTAATGCGGGAATCGACGTGGCAGTAATTATCGTTGACAGCTGGGACCTACGAGATCGATCGATCGTTCGGCGGACGACCAAACGAACGAACACGTCCATTTCCGTGGTAATCACCGTTTGTCGAGGACTGGAAACATCTTTCGAAAAGGTACGACTTGATACCCAAAAGGAAAAACAATTCTCCAAGTCGCCTGAAGGTTGAAAACATCCTCCGAAAAGGCACAACTCGACCCAAACGGAAAAAAGAAGAGGCAAAGACGAATAACCTCGCGAGAACAGAATCGAGGGTGGAAGGTTATTCGAAACTGTCAGGGGGGAAGAAAACCTGTGAAAAGGGCTGAGTATGGGGGTGAGAGCATGACAAACTTCGACGGGGAAGCGGAACTCGAGGAAAAAGCGACGTGAAAATGTCCACGATCGAGGGGTGAAAGGTCAAAGGGAAAGGAAAAGTGCAAGAAACCACTGGAAAAACGGTTTACGAAGGGCTCGTTGGGGGTTATGGCGAGGTTTCCGGTGATGTCCACCGTGAAAAGGGAAGAGGTAGCCCGATATATATAACCGAGAAAAGGATAAAGACAGAAACAGGAACCGTCATCGATCGCTGGATAAACGGTAAGGTGGCGAAGTGGAGGGAAAGGTAAATAGCTCGGTTAGGACTGTGAAGGCGAAACGAAATCGCGAAAAAAGAAACGAATTCTGGCCAACGAAGGGAGGGGAAGGAAGTTGGTAGACATCCGACGGAGATCTAATAACACAGCTCCAGGGTGAACGGAGGTTGGGGGGTTAGTATGAAGAGAAAGAAACAAGATTAAGTGGCCCGAGCACGAATAGAGCGGGTGGGAAAGGGGTGGCAAACAAGGACGTTGGATGAAAGAGGGTCGCACCGATGAATAACCGCGTCGCGAGCTGGTGGAAGCATGAGATTTCCGAGTGGCTGTCCAACACCCCGCCACGACAAAAGTGCTCGGCACCGCGTTACAACGACGAGAAGCGTCTATCCCGTGTCACGTGTACGGTGGATCCATTGAGGGACGAAAATGGGTGCCAATCAGTCGACCAGGAACCTGCCCACCCCCGGCGAAGAAGGTGAGTAGTATACTCTCTCTTTCTGTATGTACAAACCTCCACCTAACGATTCTGCGAACGCGAGCTAAACTTTCTGGGTAAATAGGACTCGTCGGTTGATTGATCCAGTGGAGGTGGTTTTCGCGCATCGGGCAAAATTTACTCGTGTGGCTTCGGCTAGGTGTGAAAGATCCAGCTCGTTGTACATGGAGGACGTTTATTTTGGTCCATGGGGTACGTAAGCTTCCGGGGATCAGTTTAGTATACATATAGAGTGTATCACCTAACGTGAGCACCTTTGATATCTCACTTGTTTTTGAAGATACAAAAAATGCGAGGTATTATTTGATTAAAAGGAGAAAATACTATAAGTAAAAATTTGTCCAAAAAAGTTACTAAACAATTAGAGAAGAATTGCTCCCTTTATATTTATACATTTAAAAAACGACGATAGTTACTCTTCAGTGATCAGGAACTGAGTCCGTAACGGTATTGGGTTGTTCTGGTCGGAAGATATATCGTCCGTTCGAATGTTTCGTTGAGGGAGGGTAGTTTGAAGACGAATAATAGACCCTTAGAAGGTGGATATGGTTTCCCCTTTAGTTGGATGTCCGAAATTGTAGAAAAGGGAATCAGAAGACGTATGCTCCTTTTTCGTAGGGTTTGATTAGGATTGAATAGCTGTTGATTGCTTGTCGATTAGACGTGATGGATGGAATCGATTAAATATGGGGTTTCAGCTGTGGATATAGCTGGCATAGTCGACCTAAAGGCATGTTCACGCGTTGAAATAATTCCTGTAAAGTGACTTGTGCGTTGACATTCGAAAAACACGTTTTTCTGAATTTACATCACTTTCCGTAACAAAGACGCGATATACAAATGACCGTTCAGAAGCTCGTGCCAAAGCCACGTTGCGTCGTGAATGGCGGTTATACCACGGAAAATCGTTCCCTGAATACAGCACGATAATTAGGTCTTGTACGTCGGATGTTCGAGATCGAGGGAAGCGATCGCCTCCCTTCCAAAACTTGGAAACCCGCCCAAGTTTCTCCATGTCCCGTCCGTTGCGTTGAAACTCGCTCTCGCTGAACACCCCCGCTCGACGGAATACGCCGAAACGATTTTAGGTAGCCAGGCTTTCCCGACATCGACGACGACGATAAACTTCGTCAGTCACGGGGCTGCCTGGAGTTTACCGATCCTCCCCCCCCCCCCCCCGTTAATTGGTCCTTTGTGTGAGACAATCGCGACTACGTTGCCGCTCGATCCTCCATCTTCTACAGGATTGTTTCATTGTTCCCGCCACCGCAAGTCGGATATATATCTTGTTTGATTTTTGAACCGATTTCATCAATCTCTGCCAGTCACAGTAGGAATTTTACGGTTTGTTGGTAGCTTTGAAACTTTTTGAGAATTTCGAGGGCAAAATGGAATTTCTGTTAAACAGATTTCAAATCTACGAATCATTAACAGAATCTCATTTAATTCAAAAGTTCGTTTATCCGTGAAGTCACGTCTTCCCATTAATCCAGATGATCAATATTCCTAGTAACTACTAAAAACTACCCACTCCGTATTAGTCGAATGGGAATCGAAAAAAATAACCACTTTATCATTACTTGCATGAACGTAATAAATAACGTTTCCAAGATTATTTAATTAATGAACTTCCTCTGTTCCAGTAAACTTCGATCACTTTCAAATTCTACGCGCCATCGGGAAAGGAAGCTTCGGCAAGGTACGATATAAACTGTTAAATATTGCCCTTTTAATTAAACCAGCCCGCCTTCTTTTCAAGCCTTGACGCTGTTACGCGCCGAATGCGAAATTTAATTATCCTTTAATACATATATACGTTCATCGTTAACGATACCGATGCCCGTTAATATATGGAATTTCGAATTCGTATTCTTTGGTAATCGAGCCAAAGATTAGGTTAATTATAGCACAATATCAGAGGTGACATGGGCATAATACCGTAAATTGTTCCATGGGAATACGATAATCAACAATAATTAATTGGAAGCACGTACATAATTCGTTTGTGAGCCCTCCCCACGACGTGTAACCGAACATCTGCCGTAAAGTTGATTATTATCGTTTTGTGTTTATTAAATACGGTTCGTCTGTTGCGCCCGCGAATTGCTCGCGTAATTAATTTTGTCGACAGGATACGCGAATTTATGTACTTATATTCGGAAACATTATCCCCGTGTTTATATGTCGACTTTATTCGCATATGCGTAAAATAACATTTTTTGTTCGAAACTATGAACATTTTTCAACGTTTAATTACGTTATTCGCGAAGTTTGATTAAATTGGGGAGCACCGCAGCTATCCTTCCATCTCTCTTTACACGCGAGATAACTACCCCCCGTGAACTGGAAACGATTTTGTAATTAACCCTGTTCTCGTCGATGAACTGAAATATTTGGAATTTTTTTGTAGATTTTATGAACTTGCGACGAACACGATGGACCGTATAAATGTATTTTAAATAGCATAGTTGGTCGCAGTAACTACCCTCGATTTTTTAAATTCACCGTCCAGTTATTACCCACCCTCTTTTTGAATATGAATGCTCTACATTGTTTTCGAATTACAATATATCTATCTCTTTTGAACCATGCAAGAGCGACTTTTTTTATAGGAGGAACAGTTAACAGTCCCCATTATCCTGTAGTTTTTACTGTAACAGTGAAAATCCACAAATTCTAATCTGAAAATTTCCACCATCGACTGTCTCCAAGTTGCACTATATTTTACTCCTCTTTTTTGTTACACGTCACAAAAGCGTAACTTACTTTTATGAAATAATTAACTACCTTCCGACTGCAGCGGCTGCTTTAATTCATCCAGTCTGTAACGCTCCAAAGAATCTTTAAATTATTACCATCCACTGTCTCCAAGTCACAGCATATTACTCCTTTTTACGCCAGAAGCAGCGGGAGCATGTTTTCCTTCTGAAATATAGCCAGCTACCCTCTTAGCTACTACCAGCAGTCTTCTATAATTCACCCTCTAGCCATTAACGTTTCAAAATATAAATCTGGAAACGTCCACTTTTTATTTATCCTAGCATTATACGGTATGCGTTTTCCTTGAACCACCAACCATACAAGCATATTTCACATGTGAATAATAGCCAGATATTACTCTAAACCGCTTGTCTTACATTATTCACCCTCCACCCACAACCTACACCCTGACAACCCAAAAACGAATCTGGAAATTTCCACCTTTATCTTCAAAATACACTGCATTCTTCCCCTTTTAAACCACTAAGTAAACGAGTATACTTTATATTTTAAAAAACAAGCTTACCTTTAGTAAACTTACCAAGTAAGCAACCCTTCTATATTTTCTCTGTTCCAAAATTCACCCGTTCCATCTACTAACGACCTAAATCCGAATTTAAACACTTCCACCATTTTATTATTTCCAAGTTACATCGCATTCCCCCCTTTTGCCGCAAACATCCGCCCCTTTGTCCGCTTTATTCCCGAACAACGGCTAATTATCCCCGTACCACACGCGGCCGGGCAACATGAACATTCATAATTCATTCGACTCGATCCGGTAACGGGCAATTAATTATTTCTTAATAGGTGTGCATAGTGCAGAAACGGGACCGTAGCGGGAACATGTACGCGATGAAGTACGTTCACAAGGGCGAGTGCGCGGAGAGGGGCGCGTTGAGGAACGTCGCCCGTGAAGTCGAAATCCTCTCGCGGCTGGAGCACCCATGTCTGGTGAACCTGTGGTTCAGCTTCCAAGGTAAGCCGATCACTTCTGACACGGTAGAACTCGAATTCTCGGATCGTTTCCTCGGTGGACTGGTTAACAGAGGGCGAATGGACGTGACGTTTCGCATCTCCACGACCACTGAAGTCGGGACACTGTGAGAGTGGATTCGCGAATTTGACACCTCTGTGACTTGGTGGTGCCTAGCAATGGGAATTGGTTTATACCTTCTTCTGCCATGCATTAATTGAAACGAACGTATATTTATCGGTACAAGGAGTGACGTTTCCTCGATTAAGGAGGCAGGGTAAAAATACTCCTGGTAGGAAATTATCAACAACCCAACTTTAGATACACTTTTATCCAGAACTACTCAACAAAATTGCAAGTTCTTTTTCTACAGACTGTTATTTTTTGGTATCAGAACAGTTCACAGAAAATTAAAACTAGAGGAAGCAAACATTTTTCTAAAATTTATATAAAAAATTGACAAATTAAACTCAAGGAAGAGCAATGTTTCGAAATATAATGGAGAAAAGTGTACCTAAAGTTTGGTTGTTCTTCTGACAATTCGTTACCAGGGGTATTTTTTATCCTACCCTCTTAAACGAAAGATGATCGATGCAAGAAGACTTATGGTTTACATGTAGTAAGCTATTTTCTTGGTGGAGTCTAGCAGTGGAAGTAAACTTATATCATTTATGAAATAATACAATTTTTTCGGATAAATCGAATCGTCCTATAAAGTGGAATCGAATTATCGCAGTTATCGAGCTTCCAACCCGCCGAGGACGTTACTCGAAAACCTCCTTCCCTCGTTGATTCTCTACTCGTCCCGCTGCTGTTCGATTAACCGCGAAATTTCGCTCCATTAGCAGCTCTACATCCCCTTTCGCGGTTGAACTGTGAATATTTAAACTCTCTTAAAAACTCTTTAATGAGGTGCGCCGCAACTCTGCACGATAGTACACTGGGGGTTCGTTTCCATAGAGCTCATGAAGATTGATGACCGAGAATCCTCCACTCGAAAGAAGAATATAAAAGCAGATTCGTACGGACGCTCGAGGGACACGAGACGTTTGAGTAACGATCGCGTTTGTATGCTCGTGCATCATGCACGATGTCTTCCTCGAATGGTCGTGTGCTTCCTGTCTATTGTTCTCTAATTCCGTATTATAAATCATGGAACCTAACCAATCATTTTTCCAGCGAGGATCACCAGTTGGAACGATACCATTGCTGAATGAAAATCAGGATCCAAATAATTATTAAAGAATTCATTAATAGCTGATTATGGGGGCTTCTCTTCATTTCCAGCAGTCTCGACAGAAATCTTTACTCTATAGTTTAATTACCTTAAATTAAAACATCACAATAAAAACTAAACAGTGTCGCCGTATGTTCTCACAAAGCACACCTTTTGTTTCAGACGAGGAGGATCTGTTCATGGTGTCCGACTTGCTTCTCGGTGGTGACCTCAGGTACCACATCCAGCAGGAAGTGGTCTTTACAGAAGAGAGCGTGGTTCTATTCGTCGCGGAAATCGCTCTGGCCCTCGATTACCTGCAGACCCACAAGATTGTTCATCGGGACATCAAGCCCGACAACATCCTCCTGGACGAAGAAGGTGAGTCCACGCCAAACACCATTAAAAATTCATCAAACGAAAATTTGCTTAACGGTCACAGAAAATTTCATTCCTACATTACCGAGGAAAATCGAAGGAACACATCACGTATCCTTCCGTAAACATCGTTTTACAAACGGTGAAAAACACGAGAAAAATCGTGAATCTAATCGATTTACGAGTGGCCATGATTTCCGTTAGAGACCTAAAAGGAAAAGCTTGTAACGAAACCCCTTATTGTCTTTTCTATTCGACGGTATCAATCGTTAAAACCAAACGAACGCGTAGCGGTTTTGGAAAAAAAAAACAGAGAAATGGAAAAAACCGCTTAAGTTTTCGGTCGAGGAATTTTTTTTCGAGGTGAATCGATTTATTGGAAATGGGAAACGGATTGTGATAGATTGTCGGACGCTATTGTTGTAGGGTGGCCGGTAGATCTAGTGAAACTGGGGGGGGGGAGGGACCTACGAAGAAATTTTCGGAAGGCGAAATTGCCGTTAGTTCCGGTCACCGGGTGGAAGCGGCCGCCGCGTAATTCCGCCATTTGTGCACGGGACCCACGGATGTGACTTTGAAATTCTTGGACCGGAAGATTCGTGGATAAATCATGTTCAACGACTTATTCCGCCATGGCAGCGAAATTCAAAATCAGCACTGCCAACTCCAATGTTTCCCTTTTTTTTTTAAATTTATCTATGCGTTTGAACAGTGAATCTGGAGAAAGTGACGCGTGATTTAAGTGGGAATAATTACAAATAGCGAATATCGACCAAATTTATTGTATTATTGTGGTGGCACATCGGTTGATTCATCAACAATAATAGAGAAGGCTGAAGTTCCAATAACAATTTTCTTAGCTGGAAGAGGCTCGAAGATCTAAAAGCCTTTGGCCGGGTTTATTCGCGGAAGAAAATGAAAATTCCGTCGAGCACATGGCTTTGAACGTAATGAAATGTTGTCAAACGCAAAACACAATATCCTCTTGAATCTTGTGTACCTTTCAGGTAATTACGTTGGTATTCGTTGGGTGACGATGATCAGAAATTCGAATTCAATAAAGGGAATATAGTATTTTGCATATAGTCAAAAAACAAGTATTGCATGAACAATAATATTATTGCATCAAACCTATATCATTTTTGTTGTCTCAGATAACAAAACATTTTCACAGAAATCTTCTCTTTTAAAGCATTTTATCGTCCGATCGAATGGAAAAAAATGTAATACCAAACGAACGAAGTGTGGTTCGATCGAGTGTTTCAGTGTTTCCGTATGCTCGACTGGATTTCCTGGAATCTACGCCCGCCACTTCGCGAAACGCGACGGATTGCGTGGAAAATTGCCGCGAATTGTCAATTGCCGCGGGAAATGACAGGAATGAGGATTCGCAAACGAGCCGCCCCCACGGTCGAAAGCTCGACAATTCGTGATCGTTACGTAATGCGGGCTTGAAAACGTACGTCGAGGATCTGGCGAGCACGAACGACGGGCCGATAATCGAGCCGGATCGTTCTAAATTACCACGGAATTTCGAAACTATCGGAATATTCCTCGAGTTATTGTTAAAGCACAGGTCACGCCGTAACGCGCGCACAAGCAAGCGAGTTAAGGCACATTCTACGGATAACGTAAATCACAGCACGCCCGTTCCAGTTTCGTGTTGGATGCATTATTCTGTTTGCAAATCCGGTGTTTCGCCCGGAAACCACCGGGTATACACGTACCACCGTGTAATTTCTAGGTTACTGTTGCGTTATTACACCCCGTGGAATTGAAATGGAAAGAGAAATCCCGGATAAAAGCGTGTAGAAGAAATAATTTCTTTATCTGTCACTTCGTGGCTTAACGTGATGATAAATGAACACGAACGGAGATTGTGCGAATTGCGTAGTAAAAATTATTATTAGGTCATCTTGGATATTCGTTCCTATTTTTTTGAAGCGATATATCGATATTTAAACCGTTTATTTCGAAAAGTGGTACAAGTCCAACATCGAGAAATTTCATGGCATTATTACTGGAATGTGTTATAAACGAACAGGAAAGGAGATTGTTTTAATTACGAAATAAATTTAGATGGAGTAAAGGGAGATCCCTGCATTGATTAGCGTCCATTGCGTTACGGATATGTTCGTCGCGGGTATACCCGACGATGGAAATGTAAAGTGGTCGTAAATTCAGAGTTCCATGGAACGGATGCACTCACCGAGAATGCACTTCGGTTACTTCGTTTGCATATGAACCGATCTGTTTACATCCGATTTCGACATCGTCTCCAGCAAACCCACCAATCAAACGACTCGAGGACCGATTAAAATGAGCCGTGAGCACGGGATTGCTTCACGGTGACTGGGAGATCGTTATTGTGAAACGTTCTACAATTTCTACAGTTACCTGAGACACTGTATGTCTAATGTCGCTAATTTCCTCCCCCTGTCCTGATATCAATATTTCTCTTCACAAGTATATCTAGTAAGTAGACAAATTAAACGAAGCATTCCGTAACTTATAGAAAGATCGATGATATACATATACTAAACTGAACTCCACTCAAAGGCTGAACTTCGTCCAAATGAAATAACTTTGCCGAGTTTAAGTTCGAGGCGAAGGCAAAGCGAATCCAAAGAGTTTTCTTCAAACGTCCAAGTAATGTACACTTAATAATAATACCCAACGGTAATTAATAAACTGCGGATATTTATGCATTTATAGCAATTCGTAACTTAGAAAATGTAATAAAATGGATTTTTTGTGATATTTAATCAAGTTTATATGGTAATATTAACGTAGTAAAACTTTTTGTACAGAATTCAAACTTTTGTCCCATTTTAATTTCTCGATATTAGTATCGGAGGGACTGTGAATTTGCATAAACTTCTGCAGTCTAGTAATTAAAGTCTCGAATCGCATAGCTTCGATCCTGAATTTCCTTCGGTTGACTCCGAGTTCTGACGGGAGCTGTTTATTTAAACTGAAGATTGATTACGGTTCTAATTGTAATGAGAACTGTCCACTTGTTCGGATAAAGTTCAGTTCGGACTCGTAACTCTGGAGATTAATTACCGTGAAACGAATTACCGTAAAACCCTCTGTGGTTTATGGATTTTCGAGAGAAAAGTCACAGAACCAGATTGCAGCGTTGAGCCACTCACGGGCCAACTGAAGCGTCACTTCGCGACGGTGAACCGAGCGCCATTGTTTGGCAATTCAGCGAAACGACGACCATAGCGAGTTCCGTTCGTTTCTAGTGTTTCGTCGTTAACCGAAATTTCGAGGTCCATGTGGTCCAGGAAATCAATAATATTTTACCTGTAGCCATCGTGCTGCTGAGTAATAACCGCAACCGGGTCGAGCAGCCAGATTATTGCAGGCCGTTACTGTTTGTGCCCCGAACTCTGGCTCCTCGCGAAATTCCCAATTTCACCGAGAATTGTCACGAATGTTTCCAGAAGATACTACCGAAGGCGGTTCGTTAAAACGATTGGAAAGAACGTTGATAGAACAATAAGCGAAATCATTTAAACGTTGATAGAGTGAACTTTAACAGAGTAAACATCGAAACCTCTCCTGTTCTTACAGAATGGTCTAGAAAAATCTCGATTTGCATGAAGATTCACTGTGTTGGCAATTGTATCTTATCGTGATTGAAATTTGAGGAGGATACGGGACACTCCAAAAAGAGTTTACTGTCTGCACGTAGATGTGTCCTATTAACAGGATCGATGTGCCAAGATCAGGAGATTTATGTTTCAAGTTTGGACACTGGAGAACGTCCAACTCGTCTTTCCAGTGCATTTGTATTAATTTACGAGAGAAACGGTATATCGGTCCATTTACTAATTTGAAAGGGAAGATTCGATTGTTTAAAACGATCTACAAGGACGATCGAGAGATTGAATTAATCGAACTGCATCGATGACGTTTTAATATCCTCGAAGAAGGATTCCAATAAGGATGGATAGAGAACCGCTTTCGTGGGTTCATCAAAGGTCAAAGAACCGCCACAATGGAGGACCGCATTATATTCCGGTGACGTAGCGGCCCGCAGATCCGGTCATTTTCCTCTCTCTTTCCGCGCGTTGACTACCAGCGAACTGACTCAGCCTATAAATAATCGTACGGTTTTCATTCGACAACGTGGATCCTGCTTGTAAGCCTTTCACCCTTCGACGTGGATCTCCTTGATCTTGTTCGTTTGTAAATTAACCCCATCAGATCGTGGCGTATACGTCAAATGTCGCGTGTCCCATACTTCATACATAATTACCTTCTATTTTATTTACTAATTGTTCTGTAGTTAATTAGAGTTCTTAATCCACGCAACAAAAATGCCAAGCTTATTTAGTTAAATCTCAACCTCGAGACATTCATGTACCTGAAAATCCTCGATGTATACACGAGGCCACGGACAAGACACGCGTATGACTACCGAGAAGAAGGAATACGTTATAAGTACGCTTCGGTTCGAAGCCCAAGCGAGCTCATGGGATCCTCCAAGGCGGCCGCTCTTTGCAATTGCGTTCTCCGCCATTGGTAAACGCTGCGAGCTCCACGCGTCGTTCAGAATTTCTGAAAAATTGATTCGCGACGAAAGCTCTCGGGGAGAACCTTTGAACAAGTTCGCGGGAAGATTTATTTTTGAAACGACCGAAAAACGATGGCTGAGCCGCTTTCCGAATGAAAAATTGAACGCTCAGGGGATTTCACGTTTTCTCCCGGGGCTTTGATCCTTTAACGCATATTATACGACTTGCTCATAGAATTTATATTAGAAAAATTTCTAGTTCACTTAATGGATTTCATTTGACGCAAACTCATTCGATAAACCGGAGACTAAGCTATGCTTTCTTAATAAAGATTTGTAAGTGGTTATAATTGAAATTTTATTCCTTGATTTAGCTTGTATATTGAATCAATAAAACGTAGATTCTACAGTGATGTATGTCTCTGTAGCAGCGCCAGTGGAGTGCAAAGTGTTAGTAGACTTTTACTAATAAAAATAATTATTTATCGCTGCATCTAACATTTTAGACGTTTACATCTCAGAGGTCTGAAGAAGAACGACTATACGTATTTATATTCATAGAAAGATCGTAAAGGAACGTCGCGTCAGACGAATCGATTCAGACGTGAAACGAGGAGAAAAAATAAAAGGGGGGAAGCGCGGTTGAATGTAGCACAGCATAAGAACCCTGAGGAACGTGCAACCCTAATTTCCCGGTGCACTTAGCCGACAGCTGTTTAAACCGTGGAATTGCTTCTGCATCATTTAAAATTACGGAAGCCGGCGTCACTCGAGAGCGCCATTCGCGTTCCGCCACGGCCCCTGTCCACCCTCTCTGCGAAAATTTTCCTACGCGCAAAGCCTCCCACTTTTAACCCTTTCAACGGTCGACGAAGAGCCGTGATCCGGTCTTTTAGAAATTCCCTGGAAATTGCGACGGAACTCTCGTAATAATAGTCCGTTCTCGACTTATATTCTCCATCGAACAATGACATTCACTTTGATACTTTCTATACACTGTGGAAATAGTCCACGCGAATGTGGATTTGCGAGAAATCTATCGAAAGTCGTGATACATCGATATATTCTAGATAAAGCGATCTATCTATGTATATTTATTTTATCTATATTTAGCTGCACAGAAGTCACGATTTGTAGCATCCCCTGACTTGCAAAACGTAGTTAAATAAAAATTCCTGTAAAAAATTAATATTATTTACGCATTATTGCACAGAAATTTCTGTGGAATTTTGTTTTTTCTATATTCGGGTCTGAAATTATAAATTTGTCCATAAAAAATGTCCAGAAGTAATTTACAGCAATTGCGCCATCATCCCCCGAGCAACTCCCGCAGATCGCTAACTCACCATCCCGTCCTGCAACTTTATACCGTTCCACAGTGGAAATAGAACACCGATGCTTCTATTAAAATTCTATTCAGAGACCAGGGTCTCAGAAGGATAATAGGATATCCGATATCCCCCCGAGGATGATCGAAACCCTGCAGATGACGTCTCGACGTCCCGTTACCGTCACTTGACAGATGTTGTGACCGGTAACGATCGCCAGCTGACTATTGATCGATTCCTCTATGTTCTGGCAACGCCAGGACCGCGATACGATAAAATTCATTTAAGTAGAACAGCATGTAATGCGATAGTGTATTGAACAGTGCACGAAATCTTTATAATGAGATATTATAAATAATGAGACATTTTAAATTTATGAGGATTTTTATGGGAATTTTTATAGGTACTAATTTGACAATCAATATGTTAAAAATGTATAAGTCACGTAACGAGGATTCCTGTCTGCGTAGGACACGCGCACGTGACGGATTTCAATATCGCGACGGTGCTGGAGTACGGTGAACTGGCAACCTCGATGTCAGGAACAAAACCGTATATAGGTAACGAATTAATTAGACGCTCGAGACAGTACCGGAACGGCTAATTGGCCGTGAAATATAATTACCAGACTGTGGATTCAATGAATTTGTTTGGGAACGCGACCGACAGCCAGTAAAGTACGGCAGAATAATCCCACGCAAACTATGTATATCCTACAAAACTGAACTCACATCAACATTCGCAGTCTAGTGATTACTCTAGAGAATTCCTATCCACTCTGACACCAGGTTGAAATGCAAAACACGTTCTCCGATAATACTCCAAATGGTTCTATTCTTATATGAAAGTAAGTTAAACTTCAAATAATTCAAACATACAAGATCTCTTTGATTCTAAGATAACTTAGGAGATAGTCAGAAGTTTATTCAAATTTTGCTAACAATAAAATCTATTAGTTCTTATATCCTATACTTATAGCGAAAATAATTTTTCAAGTCACACACTAACTCTCTGCTCCAATCACCAAGGATGTGTCCAAAAACTGAGACATTTACCATACTGAAGTTATACAAGCTACAGTGGAGAAGTAGGTGTTTTACGTACATATTTTTATTCCAGTTATATGAAAGGAAAGAAAAAGGGGGCACGAATCATTAAAAAGTTTCAAGTCACACACCTTCTTAACCCTAGAAACATGTCTTATTTAATGTTTAGTCTCAATTCAAAGCTCATCCGAGAGTTCAGAATAGGAACCAAGACCAGAAGAGGTCCGACGCGCTCGAAAGCTCGGTGGAAAGTGAGGATCATCCGCGTCGACACTGCGCTTCATATTCTGGAACTCCCCCACTGGAGCTGCGAGATGCGCGAACAGTTTGGCGGGTAACTTAACGAGCAACTCGTCGCGCACCAATTCTCGTTTTACTAACAACATTTTCATAATAACATTTGTGGTGAACGTAGCTGTCCAATAAAAGTATTAAATTTTTCGTAGAACAACTTCTGCCGGGAAGCTAACTGCCACAATTTCTGGGCCTTTTTTCTATTTCTAAAGTTAGTTTATTTATAAAGTTTTTTTTATTTCTTTAGTATCTTGTATATCCCTTTCACACTACTAATTGTTACTTGGATCTCTGAGGTCCCTTATCCTTCTTGGGTACCCCTTGAATCTTCGAGTCGCTTAACCTACCTGAATCTTTCTACTCCCTTTATTCTCTTTGATGTTCTTTCAGTCTCAACTCCCCGTTGACCCTCTTGAGCATTTCTTGGAGCTTCCAACATTTGACCCCCCTTTGAATACATTTGAGGTCTCTCAAACTCTATGGTCACCATTGGTCCCCTTTGACCGTAAGGCTTCTATTTCCTACCTTAATTCCAATTTCCTATTCCGTCCCCTTATATTCATAAGCTTGACCCCGACAGGTACTAATGATCCTCTTTAAATAATAATAACTCCGATACTGACCCCCTTTTATCATTCCTCCGATCCCTCGACTAATTAATAACATCAAAGATCGAATGTCATCGGTTCTGTCTCAAATGAAGATCGATCCTTCGGTGTTTCAATAAACTACTAGAATTTCCATAATTCACTTTCTTTCCTTTTGTAAGCCCGCATAGACCGGTATCAGAGTGGATAAAACGTTCCTGTACAAATAGTCGTTCGGTACTTCTGTCAGAGTACGGGCAGGATCGTCTCTCCGACATTTATCCCCGCTATTCTCCATTTATATCCCTTTTACGTGTCTCCGCTACAGCGCCAGAAATTTACATGTGTTCCTGCGAGGAGTACGGTGTCCTTGGCTACGGTTTCCCCGTGGACTGGTGGAGCTTGGGAATCCTGGCTTGGGAGACCCTCTCTGGAGAACGTCCTTTTCCCCTTCACTCGACCACGTCGCACAGAGAAGCTTTAAGGATCCTACAGGTAAAATTGACGACCGATTCCTACCATCCACATCATAAAAATTCTCGAGTCGGTAAATTTGCCTCGTGTAGCTTTTTGTTACACCAGTTTAGCGTTTGAGTATCTTAATTTCTTCAAGGTATCCATTTGAGTAGGTAGCATCCATCATCTTGGTACACCATCCAGTACATCTTTCTCAGGTCTGATGTCTTTCCAATAGAAGAACGACGAAGCAAGAGACATTTCCGTGCACTAAAATTCTTTTGTGCAGAAGTTTTGTAATCTTTATAAAGAGAATCCTTTCGCAGGAGGAAAGGCCTACGCCAGCCGGCTGGAGCTCCTCGATACGCGATCTCCTCCAACGGCTGTTAACCGTGTCGCCGGGTGAACGGGTGTCGACCCTGGAGGAGCTGAAGCAAGTGAGCATAATGAGGGACCTAGACTTCGACAAAGTGTTGAACAAGCAAATCAAGCCCGTGTTCACGCCGCCGAAGGACCATCTTAATTGCGACCCGACGTTCGAGCTCGAGGAGATGATCATCGAGACGAAGCCACTGCACAAGAAGAGGAAGCGACTCGCGAAACAGAGGTAAGGGGTCTCGTGTCTTCTTCTTTCTCGTTAGAAGTTCTTCTGTCGTGCACACTCTCGTCCTGGGAGAACATAACCGACTCGGTAGTGATGGTACAAGAATATAGCGAAGAAGTGAAAATAATTAACCCTTAACTGGTCAGATGGAAATCTTATGTTACCAGTTAAGGATTAATACTCCCTTCGAGTCTTCGAGAAGAGAATACTGGCAACTGATTGTAATTCTTGTGTTGGCAGAAAAGTTACAAATTCGAATCATTATTTTCATTCTGCATTTAAACGACCACTGATATTAACTTAAAATAAAGTTGACGCCACACTGATGCCATTGACAATCGACAATCGACATACGACACTATTTTATACCCATTTATGTAAGCCCTTTTTTTTAGTACAGATTACAGATAATGAGTTAAAGTATCGGTAATCAATACTGACGTCGTATCGATATTTTAACCACCGATATGTATCGATACGAAATATCCATACAATTGACATGTATCGCCAATTATATCCCATATTGCTGTCGAGTCTTCCGTCCCAATGCGCAAAATACGACCGTTGGAGCTTCCACTCGATTTTACTGCAATATTACATCTTTTCCATCAAGTAGATATTCTATTAACAAGAGACAGAACATCCTGTTCTCCCTACCGTTCATATAGATCCCTGAAAGTGGAGCATCCCCTCGAGGACACCCTCGGACTGGAAGGCGCCGGGCCGAGCGTGGATCTCAGGAGATTAGCATACATCCCTGAATACCGCATATACAACCGGGAAAGGGAGTTAGAGAGACAAGAGAGGGAGAGGAAGGAGAAGCAATGGGAAGAGGAACTGAACACTGCCATGATGGGTGCCGAAGAAAGGCTGAAGTAGGGAGTGAACTCGAAATGTCAATAACTCCTGGGAATGTCTTTCTGAGTTTATAATCGTTCCAGAACGAAGCAACAGCAGCCATGACCGCAGCGAGCCGGAAACCGGCTGACCGTCTCGACGGCGAACGTCAAGACGCGGATCAATTCGTCCCCGCGACAAGGAAGACGCGCGAGCACCGCAACGTCCTCCGACATCGACTACATCGACGCCAGCCCGGAGCCCTCGACCTCGTAAACCCCGTGGAAATCCGGCGATCGAACGCCAAGAAAATGGAGTTTTCACTTTTTTTCTCCCCCTTCCATTCTGCAGCGAACACACAAGCATCCAAAAGTGTTCGTTTACCAACGATGAAAACCAATTGTAAAACCAATTGTTCCCCCCTTTCCCCTCAATTCCGACGACTTCTTCGGTTCCGTGACGCTTACGGAGCCAATGTGATACTTGTGCTTTCAATAGCAGTAGAATAGCCGTAGAGGATCGAGCCTTTTGTTCTCTTAATTTATTAGGTAAGTGTCGGATGTTTTATACATACGGACGAAACATAACTATTTTTCTTCTCTCTATTTGTTATCTATGTGTTCATGACTTGAATTCTCTTCGAGGAAACGTACCGAAGTTCTTAGAAGCTTGCTAGGAAGAGGTATAAAGGCACAATGTAATCATCGTTTTTACCTCTGCTATGACCCTCGGTTCGAATACATGTTTGTAACAATTATGAGGAAAGAGATGTATGGTGTGTTAATAACAATTTCCTCGTAAAAATGGAATTAGGTCGAAAGAGGCTGGAGGGTATTTTGTGTAATTAAAGAAATGATAATTTCGATTGTCGAGACAAACTCAGAAATCATGGAAGGATCAACTTCCTTGTCGTGGATATGATTAACGAAAAAAGAATTCTAATTGGCGCAGTAACAACGAAATTAATAACGGACGAATCGTGTGACACACTTCCTGTACATACAGATAAGGAATGGAAACATTAAAAATAGTTCTGTGGTTCATCAAGAAAAAGGGTCTTTTCATTTTCGATGATTTTATGGTAAAAGTTTCTATGAAGTCGTACATCTCTTGTACCATGTAGATGACAAATTCCATCATTTACCCTCCCTCTCTCTATTTCTATATGTGTGAATATCTCAAGGTAAAATGTATTGTTTATTTTTATAAAGAATGCAAAAGCAAAAACCCGACCAAATAGAGAGCCCTTTTAGAGAGCACTTTATCAGATACGAAAGCTACGAGGGAGAAAAGCTTAATCCGCATGATTTCCCCTTCCAATCTCGACCTCCCTCTCGGCAAACGTGGAGGAAACCGCGGCACGATCCACGAGAAAATTCTGAACTTTCCGTATACGGTATGTTCATCAAAAGACTGCGGGGTTTTATGCGTTTATAACGTAATGTAGATAAATAAAATATAACGAGACGAGAACATATTAATTAATTAATCTTGCGTAAACCATTTAACTCTGCTGAAATAGATCTTCGATAATGAAACTTTGCATAAACATCCGCAGTCTTCCCATTACTGTAAACCGTAATCGGTCGATTTTCTTCTCTCGAAATTACGACGCTCGAAATGCGATCAGCGTCACGTTTTTTAAGTAGAAAGAACGAATCTTTGTAATCGTAAGTGCATAGATTACGTACGAATCTTACATTTTAATCTTATTGTTAGTCCATTACGATCAACTATCTGACGTTATTCTCGCCGAATAGGATAGTTCGACGCGTTAATCGTTTGTTTAACGACTCACAACCTTGCCCTGCATACATACATATGCGGTGGGATTTCCATTATCTGAACGGATGGAACGCGATCATTCTGCGAATGAAACGCTCAATTTTCTACCACTAAGAATATCAATGGATTGAGTCATAATGAAAGCTTACCTTCTACTCCCACATGACTCATCCCAAGTATTTTATCAACTACATAAATGCTCTGTATTGTTATTATGTTGCGGATATTTATGCAAATTTCCATTTCTTTAAACTATTCTGTAGACCATTATCATCGATTGAAGAGTCTTTCTTTCCTTATATTATGCAAACATTCAATCTAAATGCATTAATATCCGCAGTCTAATCATTAATAATAGCGAAGGATACTTAATATTACATAGTTTACTGTTACTACTTGTAAAGTGTCTTAGACCGGGATAAGTATAAGAAAAAAAAATGGCGGTCGCCTACAACATAATCTATAATTATCTGAACTTTCTAGTAGAAATATTGAGAGAGAAAAAACGTTTTTAATTGTTCAATTATACAAGCTTACTGACGAATGTATACTTTTGTGCCTTTTTTGTGTTACAGATCATGTAATGATTGTTTCTATACAGTTTAATCGTGTCTTCCTGGCCGCCATATTATCGCTAACACCGCGACATCCTCAGCTCCTTCCACACGCGAATCATTTCGAGTTCTATTTAATATAACTAATCATAGTTGTTATAGAACATGTAACCGTATCACAAATTTCACGACAAACTATTACAATCAAAATTTCGATTAACAAATTTTCCAGTAAAAGAGAAATGCATACATCCATCCGTAGTTTACAGCATTAAATGCTCCGCAAACAACAGAACCCCCGAATAATAGAGATCCTACCGCACAGTCATCGATTGCACACTCGATAATCAGTAAACAAACACCAATGAGTAATGTAATTTTGTAAATAATCACGTAAAGTATAAATACGATAACGTTGTACCACGAAATCAAAATGGTTCGACAATTCGACCGATACCTGTCCCCCCTGTCTTATGCAGCTTATCGATTTAAGAATGGCGACGACGGCAATCGCAAATATTTTCACGGTAAACATTTAAACAAGGAAATCCGATAGCTGCTTTTGCTGCAGTCGTACGCTGTCGTGAAACTCACCGTGTGTAATTGATATTTACGACATCTACAACGATCGTAAACAAGGATTGGGCATAAAGCAGCATGCTTGTCGCACAAGTGCCGAATAATCGATACCAACGGCGCCGTTTCGCGAAAAGGAAATGTAGACAAAAAACACGTTGGTTGTCTAGACACTTTTTCCATTTTTTTCCAACCATAGTTAGCGAAGTGCAACCAGGAATGAAAATGTGAAAAGAATTTACACGTCCGTAAATATTAGTTTTGGATGGGAAGTATATTACGATTTTTAATCGGAAGATTTAATTACGAGTTGAAGTTGAAAAAGCGTCCCGTGTTATCGTGCCCGCTTTAATTCAAAAAGTTCTACTGGATCGATTCATAAAAGGCATGACTTAAATAGAAATTTACTTCTTCGTACGCGTCCGGTAACTATTGGTTCCACGTTCCACAGATAGGAAATCGATAAAGCAGACGTTTACGACCTCATAAATTTCTTCTTTACCTTCCCCCCCCCCCTCCCCGGAGGGAGTAGCCGCACAAACTATTATAAATTAATTTCTGCTGGAAATATACATTTTACGTGGGAAGCTAAGCCCGCGAGGGTCGAAAGCAAAAAAGTTCACGACGAAATATAGATAAAGCGTCGATGCCAAATTTGGGCACAGTTTTATTCGAATAATATGAAAATAATATAAGTATTTTTTTTCACTCAAGAAGTATTATTTTATTCTAAAAATTGGAATTTCTACGTTTAACCGATTAAAAATGACGAAGTAACTTTTTGATCTTTTATTCGTTATTCGCAACTCTTTACCTAGAGAATGAATTTGCCCGTCTCTGACCGATGCCAGGCGATAAGCATGGAACCCTGTAAGTACAACGAACAAAAAAACAGCTACTCATCGATAAAAGAACGATAGAAAATGTAAAAATAACCGCACGATATCGGGAAAAGAAATAAAATAAGACTTACGACGTGTATGTCCGCGATAAATATCCTGCATCGATCGACAAATCGTTTCGTTATTTTTATTTGTCCCACAAAACTCGAACTCGACGATGACGAACAACGTAATTATATTCACCAGGACCGTTAATTTAATTCAGAGGACGAAACACGCCTACGTTCGCGGATATTAATGATATTCAAGGCTTCGCGAAGCTTCGACCGTTGGAAAAGGAACTTTCATTTCCCCCGCAGGTTCGACGGGACGTGCGCGTCTACGAAATTCGATCAAGATTAATGCAATTTGCCGCTCAGAGGCGACGAGAATCGCTCTTTACGATCGATTTACCCCCTATAAAACTTCGGCAGTCTTCGTTACCAAGACTTACGAACGGTGTTATCGCGAGTTTATTTGCTATTTTACGAAAAATTCACGATACCGAACCGAAGAATACCAAGTTGTTCGCGTGTTATTGCGTCGGTTGTGGGAAAAATGGAGGATTCCTTCGAATATTGTTGCAGTCCTCGTATCAACAGAAGTCGAATCTTAAATTGGATGCTCCATTGTTGGAGATGCAATCAATAAGAGAGTGATTTTTTTTATGACAAGATAATAAAGCATTTTTTATATATCATTCTGTTTTCGAGACACCCCTATTTGAAAATTGATTTGGCACTAAATCAATCTGATTTCTAACCCTCGAAAATCTCTGGGTACCCTTTGAATAGTGAAAGGATAAAATAAGGCAGGAAAGGGACGATGAAATGAAGCGATAACATGCTTATCGAAAGCTTCGATCAAAGTTCATGTAAAGGTCGAACCACAGGAATAAAAGTTTCAAGACTTCTACCTCGAAATCGGTGAAAAGAAACGTCGATAGATCAACTACGATGAGTGAATTGCTTGTCTAACGATGAATTGGTCGAATCGAGGAATTAAATCGAGAAGGGACGAAGGAAAGAAGTGTCGATGGCTTATTTTCAATGTTCACAGAAAATACACTGTTACAGTAGCATTAGAAACGTTCGTTTATTCCTTTACATGAAAATAAATTCACAACTGTTCAGAATTTCCTGCATCAAAGACTCGACCAGCGGATACAGAATACACACCTTTCTTTGTTTTAATATCTCAGTAATAGCTGCGATACGTAACAAAAACCAACAATGTAATAATTAATAATAAATCATCTATGATTTCTAAGAACGGTAAATTACGTTTGTTAATATCACAAAAGTATTGCCCTTTATCATCTCTATCACACGAACTGGGTACAGCTGCGCGGGTATGATTCTTGCCGCTGAATAGCTAGGGCCGATACACGGCCCTCGCGGCGAGATTCATTCGAGCAGTGTACATATCTTTCTTTTTTTCCATCCCTCAACACTAGCGTTGACTATATAGGTAAGACTACATCAGCATGAAAATAGAATGAATTTTATTATTCCTATCTACCATTCTGCGAAAATATTCTCCGAGAAAAATAATATTATACCCGACACGTTTTTGTATATTATTCCCCGAAATGGTTAGCCCCCGATAAAAAGTATTCAATCGATTTGAAATTGTAACGTGATTCGTTAATTCTTGACGAAAATACTCTTTTTCTCCAGGGATTAGTATTGTTTAACAATTAATTAATCTATTATCATCAGTCTGTAGGATCAGATAAGCGTTATCGACTGCTACACAGATATGCACCCTGGGGCTCTGGTAACAGGCCTTGCGACAAATCATTCAAATCCGCTAACCCTTACTGGTTAAATAACCCTTATGTAATCACAGTAAATATCATTGAAACGATTCGAAACTAATAATATTGTCATGGGCTCGTTAATCGAACGTAAATAATAATAAGAGTTTAATCTGAGTTAAATAATGTTAGCGACTTAAGTTCCATACACATGTAAACGTAAAGCTTTTGTTAGACTCATTTAGACAGACCGTCGAAAAAATTCGTTATAAATTAAATGCCTTAGCAACTTAACTTGTTATACACAACAGACAATGATTCACCTTGCGCTTAGCATCTAAATACGTATTTGCATTCGCGCGTTACCTGTAAAGCTTAACGTATTTTAAAAATGTTATAAACGGCTACTAATCCGTGAAAATTAGCAGCCACAGTTGGAAGAATCGCTATAAAAAAATACTCGCCGTATAACGGCAGAAATTGTACAATTATATGAACAATATGCAGATTGTTTCAGGTTTGTCCAAACTGTATCAGTGTGTTCTATAAAAATCATTGTTCTTTGAATGTTGTTTCTCTGGATTTTCGTGTACACATACAGTGAGTAATACAAGTATATTTATTATTTAAAATATTGGTACGAATTAACGTTAAACGTTTCACTCCTCCTCTCAAATTTATAGTCAATGAAATATATTTAATAAATATCGACCGATACATGTACCATTTTCTTCACTCTAACGTAATACGTGAACAATGCTTATCTGTATACTGAATCTTTGAGTATTCATATCGTTCGAATACATCCATTACTCACTGTAAATGTCAGCCTAACGTCTGCCAGTAAAACATATTGAGACAGTTTGACCATTACAACATGGAACAACCTGTATACTACTTTAAATATTTGTATGCCCTCCAGAAAACGCTACAATACCTTCTCAAACGGAAGTCACATCGGTGACTTCAATTCTCGAGATCGGTTTGGTAGGTTCAACTATTATGAAATCGGTCTCGTTGCCGGTCGACTCACCGATACGAAGCTCTTGCAAATTCGCCATTATCGAATCGACTTGTATTGGCTGTTCCGGTAAATCGGTTTTTTTCTTCAGTTTATTAAAATGGAGATAACATATTCCACGACAGCCCTGCCAAACAATTTCGTTCGGCTTAACTCCGCGCTCTGATAAAGCGTTCTTCAAGTCCCGTATCCTTGCGCCGGAATAAATATTCGACAGCTTCAACGAGAATTCGACTTGCGATTTGGACTTCGGCCTAGGATTTCTGCGACGTTGTTGCGTGTTTTTATCGCCGTTTCGGAGCTTTTCCTAAAAGTAAATTGCACGTATGCATATGTATACATACATAAGCATCCAGTAAACTGAAGCATTCTTGTAAAGGGAATTCACACACACTCTCAGTGATTTAAATCAATAAAAATGTTTACGTAAAGAGTACTTCCCTTTTAGGGACACAGACTAACATTACATTATTATTAGCATTACTAATATTAGTATTAACATTACTTATACTGTCGTAAAAAATGGAACTCCTTAATTAGGAATGAAATAAATGGTGCTCTCTTCTGTACACTAACCTCCATATCATTAGAGGACAGATTAGTGTTGCCATCTTGTTTCGCCTTACTAAATGTACGTCTTTTTGGAAAACGTGTCTTTACCACTTTCTCTTTTTCTCCTTCTTCAAAAGCATCATTGCCTGCCAAGTTTCTCCTTGCCCGAAAAGGTTTTTTATCCTTCAAGTGGCTAGACTGACTCCTGTATGGCTTTTGGACTTCTGTGTCAGAATCCTCTTCCTTCAATGTCACTACCTTACCATCTCTGTGAATCAATAATTCAACGTATTTATTCATATAGGTCAATCTAACTGGTGCAAAAATAGGTGTTTCAACAATTACTTCTCATCCATCTCTTTCAGCTGTTGCAATATTGGCATAGTCTTTAACCTCCTTTCACTAAGCATGTGCCATATTATGTTGGTTGGTTTCTTTAATCTTGGGTTTACTATTATTGTTTGAGTGGGTGTAACAATTATATCCACAGGTACATCGTATTCTTTAAATAACGTTGGTGGAAGACTATCAAGAACTTGGCAATCGTGCACAGTTGTGATCACTAGAGTATCTTGAGTGACTGCACCCATTCTCATCATCATCGCGAACTCTAAATCTGCAAATCCTTTTCCTTTACCCAATCTGTATCCATCACGACTGACACACACAGATCCTACCACTACAAGGTCCACCTATGAGGTAATGTGAATTACACAAGAAATAATAAAAACCAATAAGTACAGCTTAAATGTTGTTATAGCAAACAAGATATACCTTTATATTAGACTCTACTCCAAGTGGTTTACCAACTTTCATTAAACCATAAATTTTTGACAAGGTTCTCAACTTATGTTTGGTGATACCAGCCACTGGTGTAACATGAAGAAACAGACCTGATCTCAGCCTTGGAATTGGAACTAATATTTCTTTATTAGCCTCCAATGCTAAAAATCTCACAGGCTCTTGTGGCTTATCTGTATTTATCTCTACAACCCCTGCCTTCTTAAACTCTTCCAGCTCTGCCAAACGTAGTGCTGCTTCAGTGGCACCTTTGAAGTTTGGTATACGATCATATACACTGAGAGGAAAATTTGTCAGCTCGTTCTTCATCAAATAATCCCATATTTTTTGTCGGAAACTGTGCTTAGTCACCTCTGGTGCTGAGAAACGAAAATAAAGCTGGTAACCTCCACATCTAACAACATTAAAGCTTACAATTATCCATTTTTTTTTATAACTTGTCAACATGCTATCTTCTACTATGTACATTAAAGATCACTTTTGAGTACTGACAATAGCATAACAGAATTTATATTTTCATATTTGAAAGAAATGGGTATACAAATTTTTAATAACACGCATAACAATCAAATTTTCAGAATACACGTGCAATGCACGATTGTTTATATTATGTTAAAGTACTACTCACATAATTGTTCTTCTGTCATTTTTAATTAAATATTCGTAATAATTCCAGCCAAACTGTATCAGATATTATTTATAATAAATTCGAGAACGGCTGCTTATGAAAATCCTATTTTACAAAAATAGATTATATGATTTATCTCTACTCCCTTTTACGCTTGTTTCTATTTCTATGCGACACCATGCCAGTAAACTTGACATAATAAAATCCACCAGAACTTTGAATATCTATAAAGTAGCAGCTTCGCAAAAAACAATTTTCGAAATCAAACGTACAAACAGATTGCAGTTTTTAAATTCTGTGATCCAACTTAAAGTAGACTAAGACATTTGACAGTCTTTGATCAGACCACAGAAGATTCAGTCACAGATGACGTGCATGTTAGTAGTGTATCGGTATCTGAAATACCGATAGTGTAAAAAGCAGGGATTTTCTGCTGCCCTCTACGTTATGAAAACGGTGAATTTGTGAACTACGTTAAATAATTAATTAAATCACTCAGAATTCATGCTTTATCAGTAACGTCGGGTATTGACTCTAAAATGGTAACAGGTGTTACGTAGCCCTATGAACGTGGTACAGAAAAAAGTATTGGATGATAGGTCTATTCTATACCTAGTCGGTGGTTATACGTTATACCACGTGGTGTATTCAGTGTGCAGCATGTGCAGTATGTCCGATGTGCTTTAGCTGTCTTCTTTGGCTGTTTTAGCAGTTAACCTTAAGTTTTGAAACTACATACATAGTTTCAATCTTTTAGATCATGTGTATGATATTCTTAATTAAAGACTGTTCTTCTAAATAAGTATTAAATTTTCTTAATAAATTGTAGATGTAATCTTAAATAGTAGAAATGGAAAATTTAGCGACAAAATTAGGTAGTTTTGTTCGCATCTGCAAACCTGGAATTAATGCATTTTATACCAAAGCATTTAAAACAGATTATACACAACACGCTACTCAGAAATGCTCAAAAAGAGACATTCATCCTTACAAACGGATACATCCTTGGAAATCGTTGAGAGAGTTTTCCGAGGATCTTGTGAATAATGTAATTTATAACAGCGGTAAGAGTCGGACAAATAACTAGAAATTTCAATTTTAAAAATGAATTCCTTGTTTTGTAGATGGTCTAATAGCGCTCAATAAACCTTATGGCATAGGTACTGAGAAAGGAGCAGTGCAAACTAAGTATGCTGTACCCAATGCTGTAGATTATACATTGCAAGATGCCCTACCACATATTGCTGAACATTTAAAATATCCAAAGTTGACTGTAGTCAGAAATCCAGAAAAGTAAGAAATTTATTAAACTGGAGTAAATCATAAATTACGATTAGCTTTTCTGTAAGAATATAAATTTATTGTTTAACTAGATATATGAGTGGTGTTACACTTTTAGCAGGGGATTCACAAGTTCAAGATAAAATAGAAAAATCATTAAGACGTGGTAATAACTTCACAAAAACTTATTTGGTAATTACAACTAGTGTGCCAAAGCGATTAAAGGGTAAAGAGAAATTGGCAATGGAAATGATATCGAATCCAGATTACAATTATAGAAAGGTAATCTTCTTAATTAATAACCTCTCTCATAAGCTCTGGTAACTATAGACCAATTATTTTTAGCCGGTTATAGTCTCATCATGGTCAGAAAGGGCAAGGAAAAGGCAACTTATCAAACCTTTAAGCGTAGACTTTAAAGTTTTGTCCAATTCTACCCTTAATTTATGTTCGCTGATTGAAATGAGATCTTCTACCATACAGTGGCATGCGATTAGACTTTTTGCAACTACAGTGTTATATTGTCCAGTATTAGGAGATAATATGTATGCATCACGAATCCAGAAAATTGGAAATACTTATGTTCAAGTTGATCCCTTCCTGGAATACACACAGTTACCACCAGTACTAGAAAAACCAATCTTGCAGTTGCTAAATGTAAAAAGGTCACAGCAACATATCATTCCTGTTCACATTCATTTAAAATCAATAGATTTACCATCCTTTATCAGAAAAGGAGAAGACTTAAAGATTGAAGCTCCCTTAATACCACCGTTTGATTGGACTTGCGAACAACTTGAATTTAAGTGTTTAATGAAGAATAAATAAGACTGTTTCGTGCAAATAATGGAATTCTAATTTGATGATATTAACGTATTTTTTATTTCTATGTTATATTTACTATATTCAATAAACAATAATGATTGTACATAATTTGGATAACAGAATCTCCATATTATGCTCAGTGGCTGAGTATGTGTCTGCCTCTCAATATTCTCCTCATTAAGATTCTTCTACCAGCAGGCGTGGACATTCTTGTAAACCAACCGTGCTTTTTAATACGTTTATATTCGTTCGGACGTGGAAAATGATATCGCATTTTCGTTCTACTTAATGTAAGGCTCCACTGATTTGTTAACGTCGGAGAACCAATGATTGACGAACAAGTTTGACTTAATGACAGAAGACGTCTGTAAATAAAATACATAACCTTTTTAAAAAAATATACGTTTATATTGATTTCAAAAAATGTGTAAGATGATTACGCACGGAAGGGTTTGATATGCGTTGGAAATTAATGTGCCCAGCATGTTGCGTTCCTTTAAAGGTTAGTTTCAGAGTTTAATGTGAACTTTCGACGGCCTTTTGTAACACGTTTCGAAGTTGTAAAGCACCCGCAGGCAGAACTATGCACCGTCCTTCAGGTTGCTTCAAGTCCATGGATTCACCGTTCTCATTGGTTCTCATAACGTAGAGGCACAAACGAGGTATAGGAGTAGACATTTCATCTTATGGGAGCTGGTGGCCCACCAAAACTGTAGTACCGACACCTTAAATGCCTCTGATTTTAAAGACCTCTACATTATGAGAACGGTGAATCTGCGGTGGGTAGTGACACAGCTAGCTGCAGCTAGCTAGCAGTCCTAGCAAGTCCTGGGCCTGGGAGGCTAATTCAGCTAGATTGTAGTGAATGGACAATTATTTTGTTCAGGATCATTCAGGATGTATACTTATGTAATAAAGATGTTATAGTATCAATTGAGCTAGGTATACTTCTTTTAGTCTTACATTTATCTCGATTTTCATTCTAGTCAAAATATATATCGTCAAAAAACCTTTAAGCCCAAGAACGCCACGCACGTACTGCAGATGTGACAGCGATGTCGGTCGTATCGTTTACCGTGTACTGTGTCCTCTTACGGCACGTGGGAAAAATACGATCATATGTATTATGTGATCTGTAGGTCACTATAACCTCAAAACGTTGCATTATGCATAATCAATCTGTGAGAAGTAGCCTTTGAACATAGCATATAGGCTTAAGATATCGTTACTGGATCCTCACTTGCGCTTGTCACTGCCCGAAATGGCAATTATGAAGATACTGCTGCGACCAAACATCGCAAGGTTCACGGGTGTCAGAGTGAGTCGTATTTTATGTCATCATTGTTATGTTCGATTCTGGTTCTGTACTTTAAGGTGGATTCGTCATGCATGCCTTCTTTTGTTTATGACACAAATCGGTTGACCTACTTTCAACGAATCGGTGTGAATTGATCAAAAAGCGAACCATAATCAGGAACGATAATGTTCGTAGTCTGTAACCTTTAGAACACTCCTTGATGTTTAAAAGAATCTTTTCGTAGATTTTGTTTTTCTCCTGCTTATGAGCCTTGTTGAAATTGAGTAACTTAAAATTCAAATGAACTTGTTGATTTGAAAGAATTGTTGATCAATAATTTTTCGTATAATTTAAAGTAAATTGTTAATTCTTTTTGTTTCCTTTGTTAATATTTTAATCATATAGTATAGTTTATTATAATTATAAAATATTAAAAGAAAAATGATGCAAAGTTAATGTATTATTACAATATATGCTGGTATAAAAATATACTGCATACCATTAGAGTCAAGTATATTTTTATATCCTGTCTCAAGGCTGTGGGACAGTTTCAATGTCTTGCTCCAAAAATATGAAGTAGTTGTACATGTCCAACAGCTGTGATAGTGAGAATTTAACAAATGCATATACATTACAATGAATATTTTAAACATAATATAAGTCAGAAATAATAAAAACAATTTATTGGAACATGCTTTTTTTATTTTCAGCATTTAACTATCAAGCCAAAGTTTGGTTTGCTCTTTGACATTGATGGTGTAATAGTACGTGGCAAAAATGTGTTGCCACCAGTACCAGAAGCCTTCAAGCAACTTCAAGGAAAAGATGGCAAATTTCGTGTACCAACAATATTTGTCACTAATAGTGGAAATGCTCTGCGTAGTCAAAAAGCAGCAGACCTGTCCAAATGGATAGGATTTGAAGTAAAGGAGTCTCAGGTGGTCATGGCCCATTCACCTTTAAGGCTGTTCCAACATTTTCATAATAAGCAAGTTTTAATATCTGGTCAAGGTCCAATTAAAGAAATCGCTCAGGAATTGGGCTTCCAGAAAACAATAACTATTCACGAATTAGTAAAAAATTTCCCATCCTTGGACTATGTAAATATGCTAAAGAGAAATCCACAGAGTGGTCCTATAGATCCAAATTTCCCTAGAATTGAGGGTATTGTACTGTTCAGTGAACCAGTGTCGTGGGAAACTCCCTTACAATTGATGATTGATCTTCTAATGACTAATGGCATGCCAGCCAGCCTGCCCAGTGAAATTCCTTATCCTCACATTCCGATCTTGGCATGTAATATGGATTTATTATGGGTATCTGAAGCACCAATTCCAAGATACGGTCATGGTGCTTTTCTATTATGTCTAGAGTCCCTTTATAAGAAAATCACAGGGAAGGACATGATATATTCTGCTCTAGTCGGAAAACCTGCTGAAGTTACATACTATCATGCAAATCATATGCTTCGTGAGCATGCTAAAAGTATTGGAATAAATCACAATGTGGACACTATATATGCAATTGGGTAAATAGTCTTTGAATGATCAAGAAGAAGAGTTTAAATAGGTACTAAACAGACTGTATGTTTTTCCAGGGATAACATTAACACCGACATCTTTGGTGCGAACTTGTACGATAAGTATCTGTCCCGTTGTAGTGGCGACGATGTGTTGAAGCCCCAGAAACTAAAGAGATTACTTGGTAGAGACGTACAACCGCCTAGCGCGAAAGCTTGTATCAGTATTTTAGTCGAAACCGGAGTTCATCGACGGGATTCGAATTTCATACCAGAACACTGTCCTAGAGATTTCTTGCCGGTCGATGATAGTCTGTGCAAGCCTGCGTTCGTAGTGAAAGATGTCGGCGAAGCAATTAATCTCGCGTTTAAGGAAGAGAAATTCGACTGAAGTGATATATATAGGACATACTTTTAGCCTTGGAGTGTTCACATCCTAATGTCGATTAAGATAGAAAAAGAGATAAAATCGTAGATTAACTTCGCTAATGTAAGTATTATGCCAATTTTGTTTAGAAGACGTTAGTTTTTCTTGGAACCAGTGTTCTAGCGCTACACAGCGAAGTCGATAGGGGATTGGAGGTAGCAAGAAATAGGTACGATTTTTTTTTTGCTTCTTTCTTGGTGAATAATTTTCGAAACCTTCGTCTACCTTTTGGTGGAAAAAGTTGTGTCTTCTGTAATGATGTATGGCAGGTATGCAAGATGAAACTAAAGAATAGTGTTCCAATCTATTAACATCTATTCAGACTTTTATGTATATTCGTTTCTATAACTTGCGTTACGAGTATAGTATTTAGAAGAGTGTTCAAAGGTGGTACTGAATGTATATAAACGCACGCGTACACACACATATAGACATCTTATGTCTATATGTATAGGCAATTTTCAGTCTATCCTTTGTTATATTATAGATGAATTATTACATTTTTCAATTTTAATGCCCCCCTCGGAAGTATGTATAACTATGTATAATTTTATGACGCCTTGACAGTGACGGCATACTAGATACCGATTCTCTCCAACAATTAGAAACACATTATCTATATAGGATGAAGTTGAAACGCGTTTTCTGAATCAACTGAGATTGTGTAACATCTGCGTAATTAGTGATAGGTACTGAAAAGTTTGCTTCTGGAGATGAAGTCTGATAAGCAAGTGTAGGATGACCGAATAGTGACTAGACCAGTATCCTCTTCGGAGTCTCATGGTCAGGCCCACAAGTCAAATCTTTTCAAGTTTCATCAGTATCTGATTTTGTATGCGTGATTTAAGATCAATTGTTTTAGTGTTTATCGCCGATTATTGCTTTGTACATTAAATCTCATCTAGTCCCATGAAACAGTTTTCGCCAACATCAGTGATCACAGAATTTCTTATCAACGTGACAGAAGTTAAATCGCAAGCCGACCTAACTACAGAGATCTTCTTCACGGCCACAATGAAACACTGACTGAAAAAGGTCTAATGGACAGAACGAAAGGAGAAAGTATAAAATGAAACAAAACTATAAAAAAAGTTGAAAACGCACATAGCCTGCACTTAATCCAGCCATACGTTTTGGTTGGTCACACCGATAAATGCACATGAGCACAATCCAGACGTTCGCTGAGACGAAGATGACCACCTCCAGTAGAATGAAACCCCCCGACCGTTTGCAGAGCTGGTCTATGAGTTGTTTTAGCTTTAGTGAATTAAAGGAAAATAGGAAGAGTTAGAGGTTGATGCTGTTCGAGGCTGCCAGCTCTAAATTGTGTCCTTCGGAAGATGTTCCGACAACTTACACACACACACACACATACACCCTAGCATTGTATCCACTACTATTTATAGGATCTATTCGAGTAATTAGACAATACAAACTGGTAATAAACTTGTGTGTACTCATCATAATATTGTAAGATAAAAAAAACTCTGTTTCAGAAGTAATAAGACCCATATACAGAGAGATAGGGGTAGTTTGGCTATAATGGTAGAAACAGCGGCCTCGAGCGACTAAATTAGTTCACTCCTGTGCTTTGGCTTCGCCAATAATGGCGCAACGATGGAACACGCTTCTAAAACCACAGTTTTCTCTCAGAAACTTTAGTTACAGTCAAGTGGAAGAAAGTGTATATCGTTGTACGAGGCAGGATCGCGACGCTAACCCAATATATATTGCGAAGAGAAGTGGCTCTGTGAAACTAGTAACTCCGGAAATAGTGAAGGGCAATTATACACAGTTACTTATACACATATAGAGTGTTGCAAGATTGAAAGCAATACGTAATGTTATATACATATATATACATTTTTTTTTAGGTATGAGAGATTATTTTGTAGGAGTCTTATCCGTAGAGTACCTGTGACTTTTATGGAGCAAATTAGAATCTATTTTAGTAAATTGTACATACAGCCTGTTCTTTTGATCCTTCTACTCCTCTACCTGTGTCCTCTATGAAAGCCACAGGCCGTGCCAAGGTATTGTTTACTTTATTCATTTTTTTTGTATTATTGTTTTTGAAACTTATCCAAAGCGATCGTTGTGGAACGCCGATTGATTTCTAGTAATTTATTGAATAACGTGCACACACAAACGGAGAAGACACATACAAAGACGCGAAATCGTCGTGCTAATTGATCGTTAGATGCGAATAGTCTAGTCTAGTCTAGTTGAATGACATACGAACTGTTTCGTGGACCTATTCCCATTGTTGCACGCGAAGGAACAAATGGGTTAGTTAACGAAGTAACAAGTATTTGGTTGCAATAATTAATGTCCAAAAGAAAAGGCAGTATGTACAGAGAGTAACGAAAAGTATTTGAACGATAAGTTTTCACGTGTAAATTGTTGTAATATATGTTTCAAAGTTTCTGAGTACATATAATGTTTAGTTTGTTTTTCCTTAAAATTTGTCTATGTTAAGTGAATATTTGCCGATACATATAGTAATGAACTTTCGGCTACCCTATCGTTCGAATACTTTCATGGTTCACCGTAAACACTCGTATGACTCATTTATTCCGTATAACCGTATAATTTATGGATAATTCGGTGTCCATTCGAATTGAAGTATTGTCCCGTCTTAACCGATCCCTGCCTTTTATTCGTAACCGTAAATATCTAAATAACAATTTTGCGAAGCATTAAAATAAGAGAAAGGAATATGTATTGTTTCGCGAGACTACGAATTAATTCCCTTTTCGCAAGCGTTTGTTCGACAAGCCAAATGAATATTGTTTTTAATTGTAATTAATTGTATCCGAATTTTATCGCGCATGTATAATGATCGACGAAGGATCAGTTCGTCACTTCGTTGATAGCAATCTTTCTCCTTTTAACAGCGACGAATATAAGAAAACAGCAGATACCGGTGCCCAGCAATGCGTGATGTCTTTAATTTCCCCCGATTTCCACTGCCTATCGCAAACACGTTGTATTTGTAGAAAGATAATGTAGAAGCAACGAAATACACGATATATTTTTCGTTAACAAAGCATATTATTATGATTAACAATGCACACAATATTCAGAACTCTCAGTGCGATGTGTCTCGTCGAACCTGTTTCCATTTTTCGTGTCGTCACACTTTCTTCTTCCACCGTGAGAAATCGGCAAACAAGAAGAACCGCAGCGTGCACACGTTATATTAGACGTTTTAATGACCCCCGAGAGGTTGGGTTGAAACTAATAATTGCACCCTGTTACGGTGGACTGTAAGTGCAGCGTCTGGCTCTCATGACCGACGAATTAAACCGTCAATCGTTCGATCGAATAATTCAATTGTAATCGGCTCGTCGGCCGTTCCTGAAGAATGAATTTATATGTCCATTCCAAAGAGAGAGAGAGAGAGAGAGAGAGAGAGAGAGAGAGAGAGAGATGAAGAGAGACGTCGGGCATTTTCTCTTGTTTGACAGAGACAGAAACAATTTGGGAACCTAATTGCACTCTAATCGAATTTATCAAGGTCGAACCGATGGTCACGCTTGCGGTTCGTTTTAAGTTCCCAATTTATAAGTTCAATCGGTTCGATATCCAAGACAAGCAACGATACTCCATTATATATTTTTTCATTGTAACGAACGAACAATAATTGAGAAACATAATTTTCAGGCGAAAGGATGACAGCAGGAGAATCCCGCGGACTTCCGGTATTCGGAATACAAGTTATTCCCAAGGGAACTACGGTTTTTACGAAACAGGTGCTCCTAATGTTCTCATGACCTTCGAAAGATTCGTATGAAACAATGATGCACAACGATCGATCGCTCGAACGAAATTCAACGAAACGTAAATTGGAACGGTTCAGTGTCCTGGATCGATCAGCATTTTCAGCGACGAAGAAATCTCGGCCAGAGATATTATTCCACCGATGGATTTCCGGCCACGGTGTGCTTCACGTTGGCCAAGCCTAAAAACGAGCCAACCTGGTCTGCACGTAAACCGTCACGCTTAATTCACGATCGTGGCTCATTAATGGTGCAGGTTATCGTGATTGACCTTATCGCGGTTATCGTCGTGTACTCGGAATGTTACGTCATCGCGTAAGGATAATTCGCCACACGGTCTTGACGTTTTTTTTTCTCCTCGTGAAAAACGTTTCCGTGACTTCCGTGGAAAAATTGTTTATAACTTTGAAAATATTCCTTTTTTGACCCATGTTTATCCAGGACTTGTTTTTTATCATTTGGCAAGTTCTATCTACCCTAGAAATTCGGAACCCTTCTTTTTTGTGTCATCCTGTATTGTATCTGGAAAAGGTTTAAAAGACTTATACGACAACCCAAGTTAGTTCCCATAAGTGTACTAACAAGCGACTTAACCATACGTTTCTTTTTTCTCAATAAATAGAGAGAAAGGAAACCCGGGGTGGGCATCTCAATGGCTCCAAAATGATGATAGGCGTAATGGGAACGGGTTACGCGTTCGTCGGACCAGTTTCCGAAACTGGTCACTGGACGATTAATCAAAACTTTGATCGGCTTGGATCACCGACCCACCGGAATACCGAAACCGGTTATCCATTTCTGTGTCATGATGCGATGCAACACGGGCCCTGCGGTGCAAACGAATCGCGGATGTCATTTCTAATTCAGAATTCAGGGCTCGCCGGTGTGTACGCACCGATAGTATGTAGGTCGAAGACACCGGCCGATCCGCTGGAGGTGTATACATTTGCGTTTCGCCCAAAAACCGAGGAACGGAGGAAACGCAATTAAACCTTGGATACTTGTAAGTCTTTTGATATTTATAGCCAGTCTCCTGACGGGAAGAGATTTGAATTGCTAATTACGAATTGGAACCATTTTTCCTGTGCGCGGCAAAACTTTCAACTTCCCGCTTCGCATTATTTTTTTTTAGCTCACCGCAAGACGAGTCGAGGTACTACACTTATCGGCATGAGCGTAGCCACGGGGGCACTTGCCTCCCCCTTCCCCCACTGGACGGAAAAAAGTGTCTTTTGAAGTGTATTTACAGAAAACACTTAAAATAACAGGGAGTTATCGAAAAGAAAATTGAAAACGAATTAGGAGTGCAAAGAGTTAAAACACCAACATACACCTCTAATCCCAATCTGGAGTTCTCCTGATCTAAATGTTTTAACTGTACAGTTGACTAGTTAAAAAATCTAGTCGGTGACTCATTTAATCGGAATGTAAACAGAATACACCTTAGACCGCTACACGATACGCAGTCTGCGTCATTGGAGACCCCACGTGAAGCTAACTACAAAAGGACACAGGTTGGAACTCGAAAGCCTTAACAGGAATGACGATCCAACTGTAAAAGTAAAAGTACTACAAGGGAAAGATCGGAAATTCCCGTGTTACATCAACATCCTCACCCCGGTAATTAAAGGCTGCCAGGAGGAAAACTGTTCACGCGCTATCACATGGATGTGAACAGGGTCACACGGATAATTGACCCGCGAACGTTCGCTTCTCACGTAGAAACGATTCACTGTCACCCTTCTCCCGTCAGGTCGCTCATCCCGGCGTATCCGCGAGTCTAACGATTCATTTGTCACACATGATCAGCCATACCGAGAAAGACAGAGAGATCCATCGTCGGAGAAAGCACTACTTGGTTCTGTGGATCTTTCATCGAACGTTACATTATCATTATTATTATTATTATTATTATTAATTTACACACTATTATATACAACACCGTAAATACTTAAGACTCTCTGTAGATCCTCCCGATCGTCTCTGAATCAGCATAAGTCATTCACACCCGAAGAAGAAGAGTCATTCAAATAAATTATTTCAGACAAGACCACGTCTCAGCAATACTCAGCATCCGTCAAAGCTGGTGTCCCTCTTTGTTCGTTTCCTCTCGTAGCACTCTACGGCCCTCTGCAGCTGCTCCATGTACTCCTGGATCGTCTCCTCCCTGGAGAACTCTCTCGAGTCCGATCGGGCGGCGAACGATCGTTTCTGGACCAAAGCGGTGAGCATCAGGGTAACCACGGGCAGCGTCATACCCAGCAGGAACGTCGGCGTCATGATGTTCTTCAGGCCGTGCTTCTTGAAGCCCCGATACAGGTCCGACCAAATGCTGTTGCTGTTGTCGTCGTACTTACCCAGCTTCCCGTACAGGTGAGGCTTGATCTTCCCGGTCTTGGCGATGTAATTGTAGTAGTGAGGATCGTAGGACTGCGCGTACAGCTGAGAATAATAGACATCTTTCGCAGGTGGCGGTTGATCAGCCTCCGGGAACCAGGCACTTGCGTCCTCGTAGGGCATCGGAGGATTGCCCAAGACCGGAGGTGGACCACGATTGAAGCCTGGTGGCTTCGTGTAGATCACCTCGACCGGAGGGACCTTTGGCTTATAGGGAACTGTGTGGTGGACAACAATAAACACCGTTAGACGCGATTGTCTGTAAACGAATAATGCTGATACCTTTAGAGCATAGTTTCCCAACATTTTCTTTTTGTTCAGTGCCCCGTTCGGGTAAACTGTCTTTATTATCAAAATTGTAGTTGTGCGTGTAAATCTTTGAATCTGAGGAAGTTAGATTGAAAGTAAAGAAAATATAGTAACTACAGTAACTCATCGATGAATGTTCAGACGTCATGCCCATAATTGGGGGGTTCCGTGGAACCAGTCAAGCGCCCAGTGGTGAGAATAACGCCTGAACATTCATAAGGGAAGGACTCCAACTGTCAGACTACGATTTTAACGGGATCTTGTAAGATGCCCACCGGGTAGTGCCCACTTAGGAATCTTATGCTCTAAAAGTACTCTAGATTTAATTATAGTATCGTCGAGAATTCGGAACATAGTGTACCAGCACGATTCATTGAACTGTACTTCGCTTACGAAACACATAAAGGCTCTCAGGACTCTCTAAAGAAGATGGACTTTCGACAGATCATCTCCGTCGGAATCTCACCTGGCACAGGCCCACCGTGGAACCCAGGCCCCCCCCTGGACTGAGTATACGGGAACGGTCTCCCGCGTATTCTTCTCACGCGTTGATGCCATCCGACAGGATAGAAGATATCGTTTCTCGCCTGTAATCCCTGCGCGTACGGCGTCTGCATGATCTGCTGCGGTAATGGAGCACCAACCGCACCGGACACGTGCGGCAAACGAGGATCCATGGGGTTCACAGGAATATTGTAAACCTGTCCGTTCAAGTGTTGCCTCTGATTAACAACGGGGAATGGCTGCAACGGTTGTCGTTGTTGCATCAGTTGGGCCGTCAGGTGCTGATTGACCGGCGATGATAGAGCCACCGATTGCTGGTCAACCGGCGACGTCAGTTGCACCGTGTGTCGCGATAATTGTTGCTGATTGACCGAAGACACCGTTTGTTGGCCCGGTTGCTCCCCAACGAGGACATTCTGAGAGCCATCTGCGTTTTCTAGGTAAGTGTCCAGGGACATACGAGACTCTTCCGGTGTCTTTGAGTTCAGAAACGTGTTCAAAGCCATCTCTGCCGGGTTTATGACATTGTTTGCTTGGTTGTAGACGCTGGCGAGCAGTTGTCGAGATGTCTGAACAGCCTCCGGCTGAACAGTGATGAGATTCTCGGGCTGCGATGGATGTCCCAATTCCGAACGATCGGCCGAATCAACAGGCCGGTTTTTCGGTTCCGGTTTCTTCGATGCGTTCTTTGCATCCTCGTGTACCGGATAGAGCTTCTGGGAACGGAATTCTGTGACCATGGTGGACGTCGCGTTCGCTGCGGTTTCCCCCTGTCTTGCGGTTCGCCGCGAAAACCGTGATTCTTCAGCGGTGTACTCGGTATTCTCCGTCAGCGGGTTACCCTCGAAGTTCAATTGACCGTTCGATAGCCCTATCGCGAGGACAACTGACAGAGTCAGCAGGACCGTCGCCAGGTTCATGTTGCTAAAAAGAATACGATATATGTACGTAAAATCGAGTCGATCTAAACGATCTTTTCCCTCCCTCGAATACCGTCGAAGGAGAATCCCAAGACAGAGAGTTTTAATGCAAACAAAAATGAACAAGTCACCCCTTTGTTATTTTTAAATTTATTCCCATAATTAGAACGACTGACAAGCAAGTAGGCTGGCCCCAACGCATTTCTCGCGTCGTTCCACTTACATTCGCCGCGAATGGCCAAGGTGGGGAAGACACGAAGCTATGCAGAAATGATATTGGAACTCCGACAGTCGTTTATAGGCGCGTGGAGGAAAATTGATGGGCCCCATAAATGACAAAATACAGTGAAATTGATGAAAATTTATTTACCAATTTCCACTTAAATAGAATTAATGAGTTTCGAAATTTTGTTATTGTTTCAGTTAAATTAAGCATATGGGAGCTACGAAATTTTGATTCTGGACCCAACTGTGCGTTATCTTCGAAATACTTTGAATAATCGAAACGGACTGTGAACAAAATCCTCTCGAAGATCGAACACCTGTCAACATGAATATATGATCTACCGGAATGCATTATATTGCACGCGACGTCCAACGAATAACCGCTGTAAACGCAACGAGACAGTCGGTGCGCGCGCGCGCGCATGAATCGAGCAGCCGCCGGTTAAAGACCCGCGTAACACTTTCTTCGGTCAAGGTGAACGCAGTTACACCAACACGGAAACTCCATCGATCGTTCTCCAATTGAAGGAGATGGTTTCAACTCGCCGCCGACATCGACACTGCATCATACGGAGGTCGTTACCTTCTGAATGCGGGATCACGAAGGATCGTAAAGATATTTTCATTGTTGCAAATGATTCGAAATCATTCATACAAGACGGCAACCACATCATGAAAGCAATTCCATGCAGATTAACACGAGGTGAAGCGACCGATGGAATTACGAATCGAGAGATTAAGGATCGATCGAATCGTGAATGAATTTGTAAACGATAATCTTTTGCGCTTTTTTGTATTTACATAACACGTTCGCCTACTGTATTCAACGTACAGATCAGACAAGAAATATTTAAAACATAGTGAATTATTGATCTTGTAAAGTCGACAAATGTTTATGTAATCGCAAAGTTCAGTGTGAACTTGCTGTAAGAGCACGTTAAAATCCTACGTATAGTAGGCTGCCAAAAGTTTTCAGGCAAACTGTAATTTCGATGTTTTTGAAAATATTAAATACTAATATAATCATATTAGTATTTAATATTTTCGGTGAAATTACAGTTTAGACGGAAACTATTGGTAGCCACTGTATATCGAGAACGTTGCCTGGGATGAACTGTTTTTCTAAAAACATAACGATTGCGTTAAAAATTACAATGCACCGGTTATGCAAATGAAGGAAAGCGAAAGACGAGAATTTTCTCATGATCATTAGCTCCGATTGCAAGACAGGATTCACCAAGCCATTGTATAACCGTATTCAATTATTCGGGAATTTACGGTGCGTTCCCATCGAATGGAAAGTCCTTAGATTCTTCGGACGTGTGTGTGTGTACAGCACAGCGAATAATCGAGGAGAAAAGCCATTAAAAACGCTGTAGAAAAGTCGTCCAGAGAGAGTGGTTCTGTTTTAAAAGTCAGCCCACGTGCGAATCCAGAGGAGTTCATGGCCAGCACTGAAACATTCTTTTCTGGGTTTCTCGCCGAAAGCGGTTGTTATATGTAAATTCGCCTCGAAACGGACATGCCCACCCACTTTCGTCCGATTCAACTGAAAAGTTCATTGGACTCCTCTATATTTCTTTTATCTTCGAGTTGCATTTCATCGAAAATCTGATTTGTTATCGTCACCGTATGATATTTATCAAGAAATCACCGATGTTCCAGATACAGAAAAAATTTACGCGCTTTCGGTGAAAGGTTGACGAAAAGACACAGCTCGCCTGTACCTCCCAGGAACTTTCTAAACGTCGTTAATTCATTACGAATTCAACGATCGACAGAAATTCGATAAACGCCCTCGGTTGCCACCATCCGATCGGTGACACACACCTTTTCGCGGAGCTTGAAGGATCTAGCCGTGAAGGAAACGAAAATATTTCTCCTCTGTTAACGATGGATCGCTTCGTATGTATGGATGGAGCTCGTTCATAGGAACAAGAAGGTAAGACAGTAATTACCGTAGGCAAGAAACTACTAAATAACAACACCGTGGCGGTAATTAGTTACAGATTCTCGACGAAAAACGACATCGAAGTGGAATAGAGATTTAATTGCCGTTGCCTACTTAACAGAATTGAGTTCCACAGAACCAGAACACCGTGCTCGTCTGAACGTATACATTAACTGTAATAACAAAACCATCGACACATTGGCTCGAATAAATGGTGAACAATCTGAACAGTGGTGAAATATTATGAGAAGAAACTTGGATATCTTGATCTGGTAAACACGTTAATTCAAATCGACGTTCAGGATTTTAACTATAAAGTCTTCGATCGGATTTAATCGAGGGAGAAATTCCTCTAATTCGTTTTTACTCACTTTCAGTTGTCTGAAGGCTGAAAACGACCACGAGCACCAGTGTCCAACGCACGATTCAATCGCGATTACAACATCCACGAAACGACGACGAACGACCCGGAAGAGAGGACCCGTCCATCGGTTCGACTCGAACCAGGAATACTGAAGATCCACGGATGATGGGAAAGGCATTCACTTCGACTGCTCCCTACCTTCCTCTGGATCGCCAAAGCCGGTTCCGCGTTGCGGTCGTTACCTGGATGGAATCGCGCCGTTGACTTTGACTTCGTTCCGAGCGCGGGGTTGGTGAAAGTTTTTCAAAATCCGGCGACTCAAAGTCTGTACACTCGAGTTGTGGTACATTCATGTATTTCGGATGGTACGACCATTGAATTGTTGCATTTGAAAGAGTTTTTTTCTTTACATATTTCTAATTAAGTCAGTTCCGTATCGATCTGTAAGAAGATTTGTGTCGTAATGGCTCATCTACATTCTGATTTCTTATATCTTCCTATTTTATGGATGGAGATATGCAGAATAGCGAAAAAAAAGTTACCACTTTTCTGATTTATCGTATTTTTTTATTATTTCTTAACATCGACTTAAAATCTTAATACACTGGGTTTTATATAGCTTTTAATTCTCTATATATTTTTCATTAAAAAGAAAGAAAGCGCGCGAAGTAATATATTTTGTATATTTCATACTCCACAGTAAGTTGCACAGCACAAACAAGAACTTCAAATAACACTTGCCCGAATTTAGTTTTCTCCACCGCATTGATTTATCGACGCTTGTACATCGCTGGGTCTGTCAGACCCCAACTTGCACTTTCGACGTTAATAACTCGGTAACGAAAAACGTACTGACACCGTTTAATAGCGGAAAATTTAACGACAGCCCTTAACATTTTCCCCCTCCCCACGGGGTGGCAACTATGTTTGAAACAGGAGATATGACAAGGGATGGTTGGAGTTATAAAAATTCTCGATTCCTCCGAGAAAATGCAAATTCAAAGATTTTCTTCCTATTTTTATAGATGGAGATACAGATAGAGATCTAGTAAAAAGGTCTGCATTGGAAGAAAAGTTGGAGAACCAGCGAAACGTAGATCATTGAATTATTAGAATATTACGTTACAAGTTTGAAGATCTATAATATGGGATATTATAAAGGTTCGAATGAGAAGATCGTGACTAATGACAGATTCAATCGCCGAAATGTCGGAGACAGTCGGAAGATCGAAACTCGAGGATCACTTTTATCCGCGGTCGTTCGTCCGTGAACGAGTCGAGTTTCAAATAGCTATGCGCCGTGGAATCGGAATAATGACGAGGCGAAAAGGAAACGCTTCACGACTGGTTACGAGAAAATTAATAAGTCGGTTCCGAGACGCAATCTTCCTTCTACCGATTACCAGTATGCTCGATCACACACCACCCACGACTTTATGTCGTTTGAGTAATTAAGGACACAAGCACACGTTTTCGAAATTAAATAAAACACTTAAAGACTGAAAAGTTCCGGGCACCTCCTCGCAGGTCGACAACTTTCGAAGAGGAGCGTTAATTAAACAGAATATGTGGGTCGTCAGCCTAGAACCGAAAGCCGCCGATCCACCTGCGTGTGTGTGCGTGCTCGGATCGGGTCATAATGTAACCGTGATATGCGGTGGTTATCGAGCGATTATCTGACCGAGAAACAAGAGTGAACCGAACCGAATGAACGGTAGTTCAAGCATTTTGTTTCCGTTGCCTTTCCGTCGTCATCCGATCTGTCCCTCCCAGCGATGACATTGTCACAGATTCGTCTCGTCAGCCGTTGAAACGAGGATTAATCCACTTACCTCGTATCCTACATCGATTTTATTTTTTTTTTTTTTGTTTTCTTAATATCTGACACAAAAGTGGCGCTCCGTTTTCGAATACTAGCGCGTATCAACGAGAATAGGTGGTTCCTGTTTGAAAAGGAATCGGAAACTGGAGGATCGAGTTACGTTCGTACGAGCAGAATAAAGAAAAAGATTTTTAATCTGGTTAAAGAAACTAAACGCAGAGATTATGTTATTTAGAAACGCGACCAGCATGGACTACATTAATGTTACCGTGACGGAGACGATGTGTTTCATTTTAATGGGAAGAGATCGAAGATGATAGTGAAAAAAATGAAACGAAAATAAACAATTCCCGGATCGCAAAAACACGTTGGTATCGCGTCGACTTCCTTGACGTTTTATTTCTGTGGAGAGCGGCAGGGTATTGCTATATACGATCTAGAATTATGCTGATCGTATTGTATAAACGATACCCCTGCTTTGTTTCTAATATCAGATAAAGCGACTTGACTTGCAATCGCGTGTCCCGGGACATTCTGAACGGAAGAACACGGAGAAATGTTTCACGAGTATATAACGAGAAAATGGCTTCGAAGTTGGAGGATCTGTTTAACGGATTTCACGTGATTTCGCTATTTAAATCCTAGAGCAATATGTCATTTAACGTGTTGACTAATGTGCTAAGTTACACACCGCAAACGATCTTTTTTTAAGGAACCTACATCAGCACCCTCTGTAAGAAGAAAACAATCTTTCGTATGACTGTATAAAAATGAGAAGTTAGTGTTTAAAGATAGGTTAATGAAACGTAAAAACTTTTATCGAGACACCTTGTACAGTTATTTAGAAAAAAGTTCCCAAAAATTGTGATCATTTTTAAGCGTCGAATTCGCAGATACGCTTCAACATTATGACGACCGTTTGGTTTCGCGAATAACGTTCACCAGTGGCTGGCTCTTTTCATCAAGAATTAACAAAATATTGTCGTGAAACATTCGATAACTCTAGGATACCTGAAAAGTACCAATTGATGCACGACACCCAGTGTCGCGTCATCGGCCACCAAGAACACATTCGTCACACTCAGTCTCCACTAGTTTCTAAACCGAGAAATCTGAGTTTAAACTTCACGAAGATTTAACATTATACAAGCAGAAAAGTAGTAAAAGATTCAAACACACTATAATATCATCTACGGCATAGCTATTTATCTTATTACCGAGAGAAGTTTTTAATTGTTCTTAGTATTCCGAGTTACATCCGTTAAGAGAAAAACCTTTCAAAGTTATGGTGTTCGAACTTGAAAGAGTATTTGTTGTTTTCTAGGTTGAAGTTGGTGATTTATATTCTTTGGACCAACGACATCGATTAACTAAATTTGTTTTCGAAAAATGGAGCTGGAACTAGTTAAGAATTCGGACGACGATATATCGAAATCGGTGACCCGCTGGAAGAAGACAATAGGAGGGGTGACAGACGACGTGCACGCTCCTCCTCATTCTCCCGAGGCCCATCACAGAGAGAGCCCAAGCCGCGGGCCGTGCAACCGAACCATCGTCCGGAGCGAACGTTATATAATTGTCGCAGATTACTTCCACCGTTGGTCACATGCACGCTTGGGCCGGGACTACTCGACCGTGTGTGGCTTAGTAACGCTACCAGTGGACATTTGGCGTCGGAACGACCTGAGCGTCGCACAGACGATGGAAACACAACGAGGAAACGGATCCAGCAACAACAGCACCGCCACCACCACTACCACTACCACCACCACGTGGACCCGGCTGAAGGATATACTGCTAGACTTTCATCTAAATTCGGATCGTGTGTTTTACTGGTGAGTGGATTACAGCATGACCTCCCCTATTCTTCTGATCCCGCGGGAGAAACCTCTAGGACTATCTTGTGTTGCAAGGACTCTAGTCCCTTCTTTCGATTTTTTGGTACCAGTTTCTATGGGATCTTCCGATAGAATGTTTAAGTCCTCCAGAAAGATCTGATTTCGATAGAGGATTGTTCAATGTCGAGGATTCGATGAAGACTTTCGACGATCGATGTTCATCCTTGATGGTTCGGGCATGTTCTCCCTGGAAACGGATTTAAAAAAGGTTACGCGTGTCCGTTGGTCTGTGTCGAGGCGCGTGATCGTTCCTCGCCGTGACAGACAGGAAAAAATAGATCGGATATCAGCGAATTAAGCGTGGCCGTGAACATTTCTGCTGGACGCGTTATCACGGATTTTTCTGCACTGTCACCAAAACCGCCGTCACGACGGGTCTAGGGTTAAATAGTAGGTTCCTCTAGACGAATTGACATTGAGATATATGTCCGTCAATGGTAATATCATACAGAGAATTTAATTGCCTTTAGAGGCAGGAACTACAAGGAGGTCCATGTACTTTTACGATAAATGTTTACGATCCGTTGTTTCGAACGGAAAGATTGTGTTCTTCGTTTTTGAAATTCTCGACAGTAATGGAATTGATCTTTAACATATTCGTTGCTTTTCTTTAGCGTAAATATCCATTTATGCAATCACTAATGCAAAATTTTATCAGTTATTCGGAACGAAAGTCCTCGAAGGATATAAAATGTAAGTTTCTGCCATCGAATACGCGAACAATAATTAAAAATAAAAGCGTCCATTGTCGACGGTTCAGTAAAACCGGCTGATCTGGATTCGATCTTCGGTCGAATCACAATTTTCCGTCGATCAATCTCCGCCGGGTTCCATCTTCAACAGACAATCAACAGTTGCAATGAATCTCGTTGAAGGTAATTACATTACCATTCGGTTCGGTTTCATAGGTTGGAACCTTCCATCACTTTAATCCACTTACGGTGAGATCATCGCGGCCCTCTTAATTAGCCGAATCAAACGTACTTCTTTCGTTCCACGAATTATGATTGGCCTATATAAGACGGCAGGAGCCTGATTTAGGCGCCAACCCGCCCGCGGTTTTCTTATTATTTCATTGAAGGGGTCGTCGCCCTTTCTATTGACCAATTAAATCGACGAAAATTCTTTCGTATTGAATCGTGGATCCCATACGACAATTGCCTCTGAAAATTGGATCGATTCCGATGGGTTGATTCCTATTTTACACGAAATTGTGCTGACTGGACATCTCCTCTTGGAAAGGTCTCTTAACTTCTAGTTTAGGAACTGTTTAGGATAGAATATAGAAACCTGTTAGGAACTAACGTTGAAAAACTGAGAGTACCTACTTTTGCGGTTGTAACTCGACTTTCGTTTGCTCAACAACGATAACTCGTTTTTAGCATCCTAAGAAGAGGATACATCGGAGTTTGCCATCTTCCAGTGGTTCGTTCTTATCAGTGTGGTGTGGTAATAACTAGAATTCCTTTCATTCTTCCTCAGCATCGGACTGAGCATCGGGAAACGGCCCTGGCTATGGCTGTTGGTCACCTTTGTCATGAACTGCGTCTGTATACCGGGTATGCTGCTTTGGAAAGAGGCCGTCGATGACGTCGAGATGTTCGTGCCGGACGACTCCATAGTACGGGCGGACGCCACCTGGGTCAGGAACCACTTCCACGACGAGTTCCGATACGAGAGCATCATCGTGACCGCCCCCAACGTTTTGGAGCCCGAAGTGCTGCGTTCGGTACATAAGGCGATCATGAAATTATTCGCGTGTCTACGAAGGTTCTTTTCTACTTTCCCACGCACGAGTCAGTCAAAGATTCAATAGACCCACGACATTTGGCTTCCACTGGAATCTGTGGGCTAAATATCATGCCGTCCGACAAACATACTTTCAGATGTGTACTTTATTTCTTCGCAGATCAGCAAGATCGAGCAGATCGTGAAGAACGTACGGGTGAAGAATAGCACTTGGAAAGACGTGTGCGCAGGGTAAATTTCGAGTGAATCGACTCGGAATACCGTAGATCAGTGTTTCCTAATCTTTTATCGATTATGCCCCACCTAAATACCTCAAAGATCTCGATGTCCCGCCTAGCACAATAGTAAAGGCACATAGGTAAAACTGTTGCCGATTAGGTGACGATTGTCAATTTGTTAATTGCCCCCGAAAATCTTTGGATTGTTCCTCGGTGGGGCTTACGTCCCACGTTCGGAAACACTGCTGTATATCGTCCGTTTGAACCATCGATAAAACAATGTGTTCCGATTATAGGTATCTCACGTGGTTCAATAAAACGGACACCACGGATATCTTCAAGGACCTCGACATCACCGAGGACATTCTCGCCGAGCTGAACAGCACAGCGTTCAAGGACGGTTGTATATATCAGTCGATCGTGCAACTCTGGGACACTGGTTTGTCGAAAGACGTTCGTAATCTGACGAAAAAGGAAATCGTCGAGGATGTGAACAAGGCGTTGAGGCACAAGTGAGTTACCCCCGCGAGAAAATCGCGATCGATCGAACCGTTCCATGGTGACTGTGTGTAAAATATGCTTTCAGGATCGCTGGCAATCTGTTGCTGGACATCAGTCCTCTGCTCTCGGGACTCTCATACGACAAAAAGGGTCGGATTCGTGGCGCGAAGGCGACGATCCTGAATTGGTTGCTGCAGAAAACAAACTCGAACTCGGAGGAATGGGAGCTGGAATTCATAGATCGCGTTCTCCGGGGGAACGTCACGTTGCCGGCCGGGGTCGAGGTATACGCGATTGCCACGCGAAGTTACATAGACACCTTACACCAGATATTGAACAGCAATCTGACAGTGCTGTGCTGCGGTATATCGTTGATTGTGGTTTACGTGACGGCGATGATCGGTAAATGTAACGCCTTGGAGCAACGGATTTACCTGTCGTTAATGGGCGTTTTTGTGGTCGGCCAAGCGATCCTGTCCTCTTACGGGTTGTGTTACTACTTGAGATACTCGTACGGGCCGCTACATTCGATTCTACCGTTTCTGTTGCTCGGTATAGGCGTCGATAACATGTTCGTGATCATGCAGAGCCTGACGAACTTGCCGGAGACCGATCAGGCTCTGGAACTTCCGGTTCGGATCGCTAAAGCGATGCAACAGTCGGGTAAGGCGATCGTCGATTATTTAAAGAGTCAACTTTGTTCCTCACGAGTTTCATAGATTCTTGGAACGAGGGGATTAATCTAAGCGATTCTTTCTTTCTATGTTCAAGGCATGTCCGTCACAGTGACTTCATTCACGAACGTAATCGCGTTTGCCTTCGGCATCACGACGGTGATGCCGTGTCTAAGATCCTTTTACGCGTTCGCCACACTGGGTATCCTCTTCTTGTACATCTACGAGGTCACCTTCTTCATGAGCTGCCTGGTGTACGATGAAAAGAGGCTCCAGGCTCGTAAGGACGGCTGTTTCTGTCGTCCAAGATTGAACTGGAAACCGAACGAGTGCAGTCAAAGAAACACTCAGCAGATTCTCTTTGAGAATTACATCGGTCCGTGGGTTGTCAAGAACTCCGTGAGAACGATCATACTGTTGATCACCGGTGGCCTTCTGTGCGTCAACACGTGGGCCATTTTCCAGCTGGAGCAAAACTTCGATCCGCTTTGGTACTTAAACCAGGACTCATATCCGATCCAATTCAATAACAAGCTGAAAGAGTACTTTCCAAAGTACGGAAAACGTGCCGGCATTTACATGACCGGCGTGGACTACTACGAGGATCGTGACTCCCTCTTCAGATTGGTAGAAGGTCTAAAAGCGAATCGGTTCATTAATAACGGCACTCTTGAACCGTGGTTCATTGCCTATGAAAAGTGGCTTAACGCTACTAACAAAGGTAACCTTGAATTAATTATATTTAGGAATTGTTTGAGAATCAATCAATAGACCATTGTTGGCTGTTTCAGGTGAGATTGAAAGCAGCGAAGAATATTATAATGTCCTTACCGAATATTTACTTCTGACTAAGGAAGGTCAAGCATATATTAAGGATATTAAGTTCAGTAGTATTCCAGCCGGAGAATATAATATAACGGTATTTATAAACATGCAACCGTTATATGTTTAACTGCTGTTCTTAAACAGCATATGTTTACTCTTTCCTTAGACATCACAAATTCCAATACAACATGTACTCATCAACACAACCATAGAACAAGTACAAGCAATGGAGTCAATCAGAGAAACAGTTCAGGGTACTAATTTCTCCCAGGGAACCGACTATATTGCTATTTTCTCGCCAGATTATGTTTCTTGGACCGCGAACAAGGTAATAACAATCTTGGTTGAAATTTTTTCATTTTCTACATTTTTAAACGGCAATTCTCTCATAGGTGATAGGAGAGGAGTTGACTAGAAACTTGTGCCTCGAGATAATAACTATCGGAGTGGTTATAGTAATATTTCTCAGAGATTTTAAGGCATCCTTTTGGGTTCTCTGTTGCGTTTTATTCACGCTCATTGATTTATTAGGTTCTATGTACTTTTTAAACTTGACTATCGAAATGTCTTCGAGTATTATGATTTTACTATGTGCGGGGTTAGCAGTTGATTATGCGGCTCATATTGGACTGGAATTTATCCGTACAAAGGGCAGTAAGAAAGGTAAACATTATTACAATGTGTTTGCCTTAGTTTGAGGAGAACTAAATTCTAACATTCGTGTCTATTAAATGGTTTTTATAGAACGTGCAATTGCAACACTTTCTATCATTGGACCAGCCGTATTTAATGGAGGTTTGAGCACGTTCCTCGCATTTGTGTTACTGGGTTCCAGTGAAGCTTACATATTTAGTACTTTCTTTAAGGTAACGTTGGACACTTTCATTTATTATTTGTTATTTTTTTAGATACGTAACAGTTTTTATTATTTCAGTTATTCACATGTGTAGTAATGTTTGGTTTATTTCATGGACTACTATTCTTACCAGTAATCTTAAGCTTACTGGGCCCTGGAGAAAGAAGAACTGAAATAAAAAAGGCGAATGTTTCGCGAGAACACAATGGATACTGTACTGTTCCTTTATCTCAAAATGAGAAAGGTAAAATGTATTGCAATATATGTACAAAACATTTATCTATATAATCTTGTATACTTTAATAACTCTTTCCTTTTCAGATTCAGGAAGTAGAACTGCCAAATGAAATTTGGCAGTGTCTAAAAGACTGCTTAGATAAGTATTTTGGTTACAAGATCCTAGTATATAAATTGCATTTATGGACACAATGCACATGTACTGTAAGACAGTAGTTTGTACATTCTTTCATATAAAAACAAATAAAAATGTATGAATTCACATATCCTGTACTGGTTATCTTTTCCGTCTAGATCTTACTTCTGTCCATTCATCTGTCACCTGCATTTCCTGTGATGCTGTCTCATCTTCTGAACTATCATTTTCAACAATGACAGGATTTTGAGTTCTTCTCACAGGTTCATTTGTGACAAGCCATGACTGAAGTGGTGGTAATTTCTCAATCTCTGTTACTGCTATACTTTCATTACTCTTAACACAATAATTGAAAAACCTCAGAAGCTCTTCTGCAACTTGAATGGCACTGTTGTCCTGTAGTTCAGTGTTGAAATGCTCTTCCATGTAATCTTCTAATTCATTAGCAATTTCACTGCTGTTTAAATTCTCTGAGGAATTATTGTATAGACAATTAAAACACAATTCTAAAATAATACAATATGTTACAATATTTGACCAAATTTTAGTAATGTACTGATTATTATTCATTTTATATTAATTAACAAATAATCAACATGTTACACAGAGAAAGAAATGTGCAAAGTATATGTATCCATGAAAAAAACATGGAAAATGAAATATAAGTATATTGCTAAAATCCATCAAAAGAGAAACTAACTACAGAAAATAAAAATATTGTTGTATGGATTGTCAAACACATGTGATAGAACAAGCTTCTGTACTTTGGTCAAACATTTTATGAACATCCTGCAGTAATAAATAAGTGAAAACAACTAACCATTCATAAATATAACCTCCGTCATGTAAGGACAAAAATCTATTGCTCTTTCCTTCGGTCCCATTCCATGTTCTACTGCCATCTAATGAGAACGTATTCCATAAAATAAAATACAACAAACTAAGGTGATTGTTATAAATTTAAAAAAAAAGAGACAAAGTATTCTTACCTTTAACGCAGTCCAGTTGCTGAAAATACGCTGTGCAATAGAAAGGAAGAATTCCTTGGTGTTTGACATTTTTCTGTTAACGAAGAAGTCTTAACAACAATTGTTAATAGTAGTAACAGCAATATTTAAAAATCAGACACACGATGACGGTGAATCCAGTGAATCTGCCAATGCGGCCATGTGTTTCACTTCTCTCAGTTAAAGTTAGTTCAGATTGAGTTAGGTTCTCTGTCAACAGCAGTCAGTCAACAGTCAACAGTCTTTAAAGGCTTTTAGGTATAAATAGGTGTTTTCGATTAAAACGTATGTATTTATAAGCAATTTAAATTACTCCAATCGGTGTCACAAGGTATGAAATATTTTATTATCCTTTGTAACAAATGTAAGACTTCTTCTCATTCCCTTTTAACTGATTCTTTTACTTGCAACATTTACTTATAAAAACGAATATTTACTTGTAACATTTACATTTAAATATTTTTTGGAAAGACATGTCAGACGCCTTTGAGGAAATTCAAGCAATTAAAATAAAGAGAAATAGTCTACGGGAGAAACTACAGAAGAGAAAACGTGAGAGACATGAATTATTTACTCTTACTTCTGCAACACCGGTATCATCCACCTTGACCAGTAAATCGCCTCTTACCAGTGGTAATTGAATTCTTCAATATTAATTTCTTTATTTATATATTATATTATAATCTTGTGTTTACAGAAAAAGTAATACAATTGTTGTAGATTCTATTGGACATGCACAAAGGGCAGATCACAGTGAATATGAAAGGGATGTCTTATGCATATTGCATGAATCATTGCCTAATTTACCAATTACATCAGCAGAATTGATAGATCAACTTCGCAAGAATCTGAATGCAGATATATCTTCACCAGATATTCATAAAATTTTGGAGAAGCTGGCGGCTCAAGATATTGTTAAGTTAGTAAGTTTCTTCATCATTTTATGCCTTCATTTCTTGTGCTTTGAAATAATTAAATATTCTTTCAGGATTAAGGAAGTAACAGAGAATGGTGTTTTTGGGTACACTGTGTTATCAGTGACAGAATCTCAATCGTCATATCAATCACAGTCCGATGACACTGAATATCCAGAGAGTGCAGAAACATCTGCATCTGAATTGAATGATTACATGCCTGCAGAGAAGCAATCTAAATTGGATAAAAAGAATACTGAGGATATAATGTCTTTAATTTCAATGCCCACAATTAGAGAGAAGGAAAATAAAAAGGTTGGAGAGCAGATTTTGGACTTATTATCAAAGCAAACATCTAAGGAGAAATCATTGGCTGAACGGTTTCGATCCCAAGGAGGAGCTCAGGTCATGGAATTCTGTCCACATGGCACAAGAGTAGATTGTGTTAAATTGAATGGTGGGCCGGGATTTGTGGAAAAGTGCAAAAAACTTCACTTCAAAAAGATCATTCAAAGTCATACAGATGAATCATTAGGTGATTGTAGCTTCCTGAACACCTGTTTTCATATGGACACATGCAAGTATGTATTTCGAAAAACTTTACAAACACTAAAAACACTTTACTACATTGTTTTATTTATATAAATTTTCTACTACTTAGATATGTTCATTATGAAGTGGATGGTCCAACAACTCAACCCAAGGAACCAAATGATCCGGATAATACAAGCAATACAATGGTAAATAAAACTATAACATTAGATAGTAAAAATGGTAGCAGTGTCGCTTGTCCAACCGCCAGCGGATCGCTAGGCAGTGAATTAACTCTTTACCCACCACAATGGATACAATGTGATTTACGTTATCTCGACATGACTGTACTTGGTAAATTTGCTGTTATAATGGCTGATCCTCCATGGGATATCCACATGGAATTGCCATATGGTACAATGTCTGACGATGAAATGAGGCAGCTTGGTATACCGGCACTTCAAGATGAAGGTCTTCTATTTTTATGGGTAACAGGAAGAGCAATGGAACTTGGCAGAGAATGCTTACAACTATGGGGATATAAAAGAGTTGACGAGATTATATGGGTCAAAACAAATCAGTTACAAAGGATAATAAGAACAGGCAGGACAGGACATTGGTTAAATCATGGTAAGGAGCATTGTCTGGTTGGAATGAAAGGAACCCCAAGAATCAATAGAGGACTGGATAGTGATGTTATTGTGGCCGAAGTCCGTGCCACTAGTCACAAGCCTGACGAGATTTATGGAATTATCGAACGTATGAGTCCAGGTACAAGGAAGATTGAATTATTTGGACGACCGCATAATGTCCAACCTAATTGGATAACACTTGGTAATCAAGTAGATGGTGTTCACTTGATTGACCCTCAACTCATCAAAGCTTTCAAAAAACGTTATCCAGACGGAAACTCAATGAAACCAGCTAAACCATAATGAGTATTTCAGAATATTGTGAAATAAGGGAACTGTTATTTTATTACGAACATTATGAAAATAAAATCCTGTTGGATGAAAATTAAAAACGTATTTCCAGTTCATACGCTTATATTGTAGTATACGATATTCATAGAAAAATAATTTCATTTTTAAATACATGTATACATAGGTATATATAAACTGCCTTTTGGGATAAGCATGATATAATCACATACTGGATATTATCACAATACAAATCGATCTTCCAAACTTATGATATTAAAGATATTTTTGTACATATTTTTTCTTTCGTTCATGCTTTGACAAGCATGTTTCCAAACTTCTACATCTGTTACCTTTACATTAGCACTTCAATGATTATTTAGTTATATATGTATAATTTATATATTTTACACCAATATTGTTCTTCTCGAAATACTTAAACAATATATATAAGTACATGTATTTGTGCAAATATACTTTCTGGTATTGTACTGAAAATGGAATGTAATCTCCAAATATGATACACACGAAATTGTTTTTAGTACGATAATATTTAGAAATATTTAGACATACAAAAAAATTCTACATATATGTATAAATATATGAATACAAAAATTTGGAATTGAGTATAATACACGAGTCTAAAAATGTTTAATAACTAAGTACAATCAATACTGTTACGTTTTTGTCTCAAGAAGCTTCTTTTTAATGTCAGAAAGTTATTTTCACTTATCTTATTTATAGTGGATCTACTAGATTGATTCTTTTTTACTGGTGTCAAAACCTTATTTTCTTTTTCATTGACATCAATTTCATTTTCTACCGAATCAATTCTGAACCTACAAACTTTGCTTAATGAGTCAATCCAGTGTCTCTTTCCATGTCCATCTTCTGTTGTGAAAACATAATCACCAATTTTGAACTCACAAATTTCGAGAGACTTGTCTTCTGTGTTCATGCACATCTGTTCTTTAGATATTACAGGAGAAGACAAATTGTACTTTTTACTCATGGATCTTGTCCTACGTGTTATTACAAAACCAGTATCAAAGAGGAAACACTGAAATTTCTATAAAAATGAACAATAATAAATTTATTTACAATCATCATGAAAGTGACAAAAGTTACTATAAATTGCTCTTACTATGCCACGTGTATCTTTAAGCTGTCCTTCAGTGATAAGTTCTGTTGCACTTTCAACACATTTACAAGGATCATATTCTGATTTTACATGAATTTTTGATTGTGCTAACTTGCATTCTGCAGCTCCCATGATTCCATCTATATCATTGAGTAATTTGGATAGCATATCATATGCCTCTTTTAAAGATGATTGATCAGAATGACTGACTGGAGTATGCCTGAGTATTTCTTTAACTAATAATGGATACTTAACAATCCTTGATCTTGCGACATCTATATATGTCCACAAATCAATAGAATGAGGAGACTCCAAACGTTTTTTTAAAAACGACTGGAAACGCTTATTCATTAGTCTTTTTTCATCTAACAAGTGTTTGGCCCATATTTGCGTTCTGCACCTTTCCAAATAAGGTTCTGTTAAGGTAGGGGTCTGAAAGAATTATAAATTACTGAGTTTTTGAACTCAGTGAGTAAATGTAATATTACATATAATAATAATAATACCCAATTTAATATTGTAGGACCAACAATATCTGTACATCCATTTTGGTCTCTTAACTGAACCAATTCATCCCTTAATCTGGTATGTATTTCAATCAGATGAGCTATACCTCCAAAAACTGTAAGTAACTCCTCAGAATTAAAGATACCAGTAGGTATCAGTGGCTCATAATAAAAATCTTTGAGAACAGACAGGTCATTGATAAGCACATTTTCTCCACAGTATAATTCATAAATTGCTTCTTGCCTTTTAACTTCCGTGCGACTTAAGGTATAATTTGATCTATCTTTGGTACTTATATTTGCAACATCAAGTACCCAACTTTTCAGTGTAAGACTATTAGTGTTTTCAATATTTTCCTTGTGCCTAAACAATCAAAAGTATTAAAGTTAGATGAACACAATCATCGTTGAGTGAAACTATTACTGAAAATTATTTTCTTCTCACTTTTTTGTTAGTGTTCTTGAATCCGATTCATTATCCACAAAAGATAAATCTGTTGTACTTTGCTGTATTGTGAAAGATCTATGAAGAATATTTGTTTGTTTACCTAGGGTAGAAGAGGAGAAAATACTGCTGGCTACTTCTGTGATTCTCCTTCTTTTCTTTTGTTTTCCCAAATCTGATTCTATGGATATATCCATTGAACTAATACTGACAGCGTCACTTTTAGGACGCTTTCTCGATCGCTAATGCAATACAAAATGAAATTTTATCTCCCCTCTTGTTTTACAGTAAGTACGAAAATAATATAAACATTATATAAATAAGGCTAATATATCATAAATCACTGGTCTTCTATACTTTCAAAGAAATTTGAAAAATTAAACGTTTAATATACAAGATCAAAAAAAAACGAATGTCATTATACGTCAGTTAAAATAACAGCACAGGTTATTCAAAAATTGGTTTTGAATATTACCGGCAAGTGTATAAAAACTTACCAGCCAGAATTTTTTTCGTGGCTCCGGAAAAACATTTTTAATCGTGCTATTACTATCATCATTCATGTTGCTGTTTAGTTTTCAAACATTCACGCACAAACTATACTCATAATACAACTACATAAGTATTCATGCTCAGAAGACTTGAGAACACTTGAGAAAATAGTAACCGTTGCAAGATGCAAGTGATGCAAGCTTTGAGAAAAGCGGTTCATCAGTACAAACTTCGCAGACGTAAACTCTAGACTCTAGAATAAAACAGATTAAATTACACTACATTATATATATACATATATGTATTTGTGTTACAGTTTTCCTTATGTGATCACCCTAACGCTGAGGCAAATATAAAGAATTATGACTTAAATAGAATTATAAACTATACTTACGTATTTATATTTTTATCGTACATGGTGGATTTCATGCATTCATAGAAACCAGGGTTATTAACCATATTGCCGGTTGTTGCCGGTAGTGGAATCATGTTTGTATCATGATTTGAGGTTATACTATTTAGTGAGTGTTATATTTACGAGGAATGAAGATTCTTGTTAAACATTGGTGTACTTAAAATGAACAATAGATTAAAATTTGTAAAAAAAACTATCGATTTGACGAAGTTTTACTATATAAAGTAATATGAAGCTAGTAAAGCCAAATTGGGTTACACACGATGGTTTGTGCATTTAATTTAAATGTATTTCAGTTTTCATAATTGTATAAAGCGATTATAAAATTTTAATTATTCTTCAGGCTACTCGATATTTTCTGTGGATATACACCCAGATGGGAAGAGATTTGCCACTGGTGGTCAAGGTATTGATAACATTTATTATTTATCTTTCATCTGGACCTCATTTTACATATACATTTTAACCTTCTCGTTTTAGGTGGTGATTCTGGAAGGGTTGTCATATGGAATATGGAACCGGTAGTTAATGAAATTGCAGAATTGGATGAAAATATCCCAAAAATGTTGTGTCAATTAGATAATCATCTTGGTATGAACAACTTCATACAATATTGCTTAAGTGATGCCTATTTTATTGAAATATGTGATGTATACTATTACAAATTTATTATTTTTATAGCATGTGTCAATTGTGTCAGATGGAGTAATAATGGATTATTAGCATCAGGTGGTGTAGATAAACTCATTATGATTTGGAGATTATCTGGTGGGTCTGGTGGTAGTTCCATTTTTGGTGGAAAGTCCAGTGTTGAAACATGGCGTTGCATAGCTACTTTACGTTCACACGAGGCTGATGTACTTGATCTTGCTTGGGCACCGCATAGTCCATGGTTAGCTTCTGCATCAGTAGACAATAGTGTAATTGTGTGGGATGCCTCAAAATTTCCAGCTATTGTTGCTGTATTAAAAGGTCATACAGGGTTTGTGAAAGGAATTACATGGGACCCTGTGGGAAAATACTTAGCTTCTCAATCTGACGACAAAACGTTACGTGTATGGCGTACTACAGATTGGACAGAAGCAACAGTGATATCAGAACCATTTGATGAATGTGGTGGAACTACTCATGTTTTAAGACTTTCTTGGAGTCCAGATGGTCAATATTTAGTATCAGCTCATGCCATGAATGGTGGGGGTCCGACCGCGCAAATAATTGAAAGGGATGGCTGGACCCAAGACAAAGATTTTGTTGGACATAGAAAAGCTGTTACATGTGTGGTTTGTAATAAACATGAATATGAAATAGTGTAATGTATGAAATAGTTCATCCTATACCAAATTATTTACAGTTCTTTTCTTATTCCAGAGGTTTAATGGAAATATATTACAAAAGAAACAACCTGGTTCTTCTAAACCACAACAGTATTGCTGTGTTGCTATAGGATCTCGCGACCGTTCTCTCTCTGTATGGTTAACATCATTAAAAAGGCCTTTGGTAGTGATACATGAATTGTTTACACATTCTGTGTTAGATGCCAGTTGGTCACCATGTGGTTTACGACTGGCAGCTTGTTCATGGGATGGGTCTGTTGTACTGATTGAGTTTACACAACAAGAATTAGGCCAACCACTAGACCCGGCTGAACAAGTAAGTATTTAACTTGTAAACTATTTACTGCACAATATGTTAATGATTTATATTCGTTCTATTTTATTATAGAGCAGTCTACATGAACGTTTGTACGGTAAACCCTTAGTTCAGGGCGGTTGCACAGTAATGGAAGCTCCAGAACTTCTGAACTTAAAAACAACAGCACCACCAACTCAAACAACTCAAACATCAACAAGTACAAATTCAATGCAACCACCTCCTACTACACCCACAACTCCTGCTAAAGGTCCCATTAATAAACAAATTGAAACAAGAACATCGGACGGCAAAAGGCGGATAACACCAATGTTTATACCGCCACCATCGGATACAATGTAAGCCTAAGCACGTTATTTTCAATGTTATAATAATCTCCAAATATCCCTAGTATTAATTATCTTTCATTTATTAGGGACTCGTCAAGCGCTAGATTGGGAACACCAACTTTTACAAGTCAAGTGAAGAGTTCAATTGTTATAGAAAAGCGAAACGATGTTGTAGCGCCTAATGTCACAACTGCAGTGAACTCGACGAATACGAACAGTCCAATATCTACGATCGTATTGAAACGACGCGAACACGCTACACCAAAACTACATCACGCTTCGCTTACGAAGAAACTAAAAATTACATCTGAAAGGAATACAAATCAAATTTTGCTACCTCCATTAAAACCATCCAGTTCATTATCCCAACAAGCTGGCCACTACGCAGTGACCGTGACCAACAGCCAAGGTTTAGCTCATTTACAAGTGTTCAAGGGTACGGACTCTGAACCAACTTGGGACCTGTATTTAGGGTATAGCGCTGTAGCCCTAGCAGCGTCACCGGCGGTTATAGCGATTGGTTTGGAAGATGGAAGCCTTCACACGTTTCATCCCGCCAAGGGATGCCGACCAGCACCTCCTTTAGCACCACCTGCCCCACTTGCAAAAGTCCATGCTGTTGGAAATGCGGTAATAATATTGTTCCGAAACCTCTTATTTTAAGTAAATGATAAAAGTAATTATTATATAAGGTATTTCATGCCACTTTAACTCCATGCCTTATAACATCGTGTCAGACTCGTGGTGACGATGTCAAAATGGATTGAACAAACATAAATATTATTCGTTTTTTTTAGTCAAAGTGAAATACTAGTTTGATGATATTAATATTTGACTTATAAAGTAAATGTACAATTGTGATAAGTACAAGAATTCCTTTTGTTTCTGGGGAACTATTGACGATGAAGTTATTCTGGAGACTGCAGACATCAAGAAAATCATAGGGCAAGGAGTTAACGGTGGTTAGGAGACACAGCAACAATGAAAAAGGTTCATATAAACATGTGCTAGTAATATGCAGTTGCTTATTGTTATTGGTGTCCAAAATGCCATATACAGAGCACATCCTAAAGAATGGGAGAAACGGGCAGGAGATGATTCTTTATGCAAAAGTAAATCAAAAGTATAGAATAAAGTTGTTTCATCTGAGGTTAGTTTTCAAGATCAAGTTTAGAAATTCATCTAACACGTAGATATTAGTGCAGACAATAAATAAAAGTTGAATGTAATGAACAGACGCGTTAGCGAAGTTCTATTTAATTGCTCACGTATCTAGCAGCTTTTCCATTTCTATTATCTCAGAAACAAAGGCTTGGATAAACAATTTTATTCTAGTTAGTATATCAACTCAATTTGTCTAGCTTAAAAATATAGTAAAAAATGTCTATAATTCGAAAGCAAGCCACGAATGGGACACACGTTTGTATGGAACTTTTTACATTGTTTTCCTGTTCTTCAACTCCTATTAAAGTGTGTCCTATATGTTCAAAAACCCCATGATATGTTAAATATTAATATTTTCAGGTAATGGTCATTTCAACTTGCGGAGCTGTACGCGTATGGGAAATAGGATACTCCTGTAGAATGATAGTTTCTACTTCTGCTGCGCATCTAGCAGCACCAGGAACCTCTTTATTGTCTTGCACTTTGTACAATGGAATGCCTCATTTGGCTTTTACCAATGCGAGAGCATATATATATCATAAGGAAATGGGTACGTAAGATGTGGTTAATTATGACTCCAGTGATGAGATACATTGTTTTAGAAAACACATACAGGAATATAACACATTCAGGTACATGGTTATTAATTGGAGACAGTCAAGACCCCATATGGCGCTGGGCGTCATTCAGTGCATCGAGCACATCTGGAAGTAGAGCTCCTAGAGGACCACTTTCTTCTTTGCAAGAAGGACTACTCAGAACGGCTGGAAATACATTGCCCAATCCGAGATTACCACATAGCGCTCCCAGTGTAGTATCTTACTTGGAACAACAGATGCTTGCTTCTAAAGCTCTGGGAAGTGCCCAGGAATATGTACATTGGCTCGTAGCTTTAGTATCGTTTTTATTGACACAAGGTAAATATGCATACTTTATCCATTAATTTCATATTTATTAATCATAATCTATAAACAAGTATTTCTTTTTAGATGGACTAGAAAAACGTTTGAGATTAATCTTGGATGATCTTTTGGGCCCAAGTCACACGTCAGCTTCTAAAAGTATATGGGATCCTCTGATATTGGTATTATTTTAAACGTTACTTATTTTTGTTTGTATATTTGAGATTGAACAACATTGATACATTATTGAATTTGTACAGGGAATTAAAAAACATAAACTTTTGGAAGATGTATTGGCTGTTGTTGGTGGACACCTCCGTTGGCAAAGATTGTATCTTGAATATACAGAACAGTTAACTGCAATTAAAAATCAAACTATTTAAAAAGAGTGTCAATGAAAGCATAGATCTGACAAACAATATGGAACTTGGTTTGTAATTGTGCATAGTGATTCTAAAATGACGTTACAAATTTTTAGGTACATTGTATATTACAAATTAACAATTGTTGCGAGAAGTTGAATTGTTTGGATAAAATATAACTCTTTTGTTAAGAAGAGTAACATTCTTTCCTTTATTTTTAGTCTCAGAAAAAGCCTAACATATTCTAACATCGTTTTAGAATCATTTTGTTTTTTTTTTGTATATTTTTAAAAACAAATCTGTGAAGAAATAAAATTGTACAGTTTTTTATATCATTTATGTGATAAGTAAAGTAAATATGTAATAAAAATAAAATTTTATACCAAATCACTTTACTGAAGTTTTATAGTTTTGGATATTACATCCAGTTCTGAGTTTCTAAACATCTATACATATTTTCACAAACTAAGTCATTGTAAGCAACAAAACACTACTTACAAATAAAATGGAGCATTACAAGAGGGAATAAAGAACAGTGTAATTGATTAAAAATTTTAACAATTTTATATTACTTTCATACAATAATTCATGAACAAATTGAATTCATAATATTTGCAGTGCAACATCATTAAGTGTGGTATTATCACAATGGCCAATAAGGTACAATACACTGCAAAAAACGTCAGCATCAATATGAAAGTATTTCCAAAACTTGTGTCACGATTATATTCATCGATAACCAGAAAGAAACGTGTATAAATATAATACGTACAGTTTTCGAAAATACACTGTGATAAAAGAAATATCATTTAAGCTCGTAATTACAACTTTACGATCACAAATACATGTTTCTCTTAAGAGTTAATTAGTACAATACACAATCAGTTGGATCTATTTCATATAATTCATTGTATGATAAAAGCATGGAACTTGGGCAATATACATTATATGATGAAGCATGGAATCTATGTATTTATTATTTAACATAATATTAAAAATAAGTTACTTATATTACAAATATTACTTGTAACGTGTATGAAATACATCAAATAAAGCAGTTACCAGTAAAGAATAATTTTTACAGAAATTGAAAAAACTGCAGACATATCTGTCAGAATGCAATGCATGATAATATAGAATCATAAGTACATTATAAATAATTTAAAAGTACAAATATAAATATAAGTTACTATGTGTTTGGCAGAATATATTTAATTAATATATAATAAAAAATTTAAAAGAACACCTTATTAACTCGAAAATGGTTTAACATGTTGTTAGCAATACACGTAATTTTGATTGAATGCCCATTCTGCTCTATATCTTCATCTATTACAAGACTTCTAATTACAAATGTAAGAGCATGTAGGGACATTTAACCCATTGCACTCGGAATTTCTAATTTTCCATACATTTTGTCCCTTCAGAGGGGACAGTCGAGTGCAAAGAGTTAAAATTGTTTGTCTTTCAATTGACATTGTAATTTAGATAGTAAGAATTTATTTTTATGAAGCAAAATAAAAGAGAATACCATTTTCACGTATGTAAATTATCTATACGTAATCAACATTACATTTGAACACAATTATAGATCTACATAAAATATTTGACTAATTGATTATAAATAAAAGATCAAATGCTAACACGAGTGCATTGAACCATTATATAGTGCACTAATGTAAATATTCGCTTGAAAAATGTATTCATTTTCTCAAAAAAGTGAACATCTCGTTCTTATACCTACACAACACTATAATTGTACTTTCTTTAAATGTTTGTCGTATAATTTACAAAAATTTTTATTTGGAATGAAGTAATAAATATTTTTATATATACATATACATGCCACATAAGTATTTAGAAAAATTATATCGAGTGCAGAAAACTATAAAATTGTATTTTGTAATAAAATAGAAGAGGTCTAGTAAAACTTGTGTAAAAGGGATATGTAACTGTTTAATGTAGGCAGAATACATAATGATATTTCTGTTTCTCTTCTAAAAAATGTAAAAAACTCTAAATACAGGAACTACTGTTGCAAAACTAAGTTCATTTCAATTGATTACTTTCTTTAGATATAACTATTGTCTGAATAAACATGATATACTGCGAATAATTAGATAACATGTTAAATATTTACTAGAGCAAGAATTTGCTACTGTTGAATATAAAGCAGCTAAATAGTATTTGTCTGAATTAAACTGACCTTTAATTGTATGTTACACATTTCGATCTTTCCAAATTCAACATTATCAAGAAATACTACTTTTTCAAAAATTCTCAAAAAAATGCTATCCGTATTCAATTACTATTTTTGTATTTATCTGAAATTTCCCTGATAGTACAAAAATCACATTTTTTAATACCACAATGTTACGATAAGTGTCTATGCAGCATGGTATAATACAGTAGTTTTAACAAATGCTCAATCTAAATGACACGTAAGTTTTGTACCTTTAGTAATCGTTTTCATACACTTACTCAAATAGATCCATCTAAACTCAAATTCGCAATTACAATCTACACATTGTGCGTTATATATTCAACATCGTAGCACATAAATTTATATGCGTTCTGAGCAACGCATATATTTTTTCAATTTGATAATAAGCTATAACTAGTATATAATGCAATGCAGGCCACAATATTACTTACACTGATATCCATTGCCATAAGCTTTGCTATTGCAATAAACCTGATATTGTTACCACTAGTATAATTCATGAAATTTAAATAGTTACGTATATGTGTGTGTACACAAACATACACACATACAAATCGAATCCTTTAAAGACTTTTTGTTACGTTGAACTTCTATAATACTGCATTTAACCGACTGAAACTATCATTTTCTAATTATGACCGTGTGAGAGTGCATCTCCTTATCGAAAAAAAAAAACTTAATCACTATCCATTATGGACTCCTTTAATTCTGACTCATCGACGTAATGATTTTTTGAATTCCTTTCTTCTGCCGACTTCACACACTAAAACATTTTAGTAGTTATAGGAACATAACATTCGATTATGAATATAGTGCACTTACATCTTCAGTCCGTATTCGTGGTGCAGAAATCTGTTCAGGGAAATGCCATGGTTTACAATTCGGATTATTTAATAACTTCCAATTAGGATAAGCCACGGAGGCTTTGTGCAACTTTTTAACCATCTAAAAAAAAAACGGACATTGAAGTGTTCGCCATCTGAATGAAATACTTATTCGCGAATGATAGAACAGAACATACTTTTGGGGCAAATATTTGTGTAACTTTATTGACCAGCCAAACTGGTAATTTTCCATGTGGATCAGTGTGAGACACGTATCCCAATTCAGAACCATCGCCATTTCGCGATGGTCTCACAATGTATCCTTAAATTAAGGACTTTGATAATACAGAAATGTGAACCAATTCAGAGATTTAAATTTTTTTATGATTACAAGTCCTACCTGTAAGGTAAGATGTTGCCCTCACAAATTGTTTTCTTGGCGGATAATCTTTGTGAAAAACTGAATGATTTAGAATTAACTGTTCCATACCAGTGTCAAGCCAGGATCTCTGTAGTACAAAATCCCTGTTTTTCAATGGAGATGGACAAGCCACTAAGTAGAACATACAATGGTTTCAGTTAAATAAATATAGATATTTACATTACACTTATAATAAAGATATTGAATGGAAGCAAACTGTAAGTCTAATACTAAATACTTACTAGAGTAATAACCAATATCATTATTTGGATTAAAAAAGCCTATGTCTCTTGATTCGATCATGTGGGTATCCCAGACTTTTCTGTATTCAGGATCATGCAATACATCATACAATGTCTCTGGTAAAACATCAGCAAAACGTGTTCTAATCTGCAAACCAATTTAATCATTAATGTCACAAATAAATAGATACACGAATAAAATATAAAATTCAATGATGACTGAAAATGTACATACTTTCACCATTCTAAAACTTATTCCCGGTACAGATTTTGTCCAAACTGACAAATCAGGTTTATTGTAATCCAATCTCCAGTCATTATTATCGTCATATAGTTGTTTCAATTTTTCAAAATCCTTATCCTCGGCAATTTTAACGATTCCAATGTCCATTTTATAAGAATACTGTTTACAAAACGATTAACATAATCAAGTCTCAAATGCACAGTTTCTAAATAAATAAGAATAATAATAAATTATTGTATACATAATAATAATAAGTAATGAAAGCAAATTGTTAAATTACCAGATGCTTTCAAAATTCACAGCATATTGATAAGAAATCTACACATATTTGATTCTACTATACAATAGGCCTTATACTTATGCCGAAGTAACCATTGGCCAGTCTTATACATTGTTCTGCTCTTCAAAAGATAACTAAACATATAATCCATGAACTTTTTTCATTCTGGAAAAAATATTGAGTTGATTATCAATGTGACCTAAACAATTTAATGTTTCAAGTATAATTAAAGACAAGTCAAACACTCAAATTTACAATAGGGGACAAGGATACCCATACAACAAAAATATAGAATTAAAAGGACTACATTTTCTACTTCAGTTGTTACTATAGTTAATAGTTTATATATACAAACTAAAAACTAATCTACACATGTTTCTTCAAATAATGGAATGAAAGAATTAAGAGAAATACAAGATGTGAACTGTATTGAACTGTATTGGACCTTACTTAGGGTCTTATAAACAATGTTTATTGGAACATAGGAAGCAACTCTAACATTACAAAAGCTAATTAAAATGTGTAGTTTTCCAGGTAACAATACAATTCTTGTTAGTTACAAATATCTTTTTCACATAAGATGGTTTGCTATATGTAGCCCTGTATCATACAAACAAATAGGATCTAATATATACCCCTTAAAAAATCTAGGAGCATACCATATTGTATTCACAGAGTACAAATATGTACAATTGTCAATAGGGAATATTCAACTCTTTCTACTTCAACATTTTGAACATTTCAATATATCAACGTTTAAAAATGTCTTATATTTTGCTAAACAATCACAGAAACATGACTTACTTATGTAGTATTCAGATTAATCAGACAAATCAAAGTTTAACCTTTAGGAAAACATGAATTTTAAAAAATGACAATTCTTCGCCGTTTAAAGGAGTTTTTCCCAAAAACGTTTGTTATTATACTATTAATAAAATTGAGAATAATTTAAACAGCCCTCACAAACACAGTTACATATGATTTTTTAAAGATAAAAACAAAATAATCTGAAGGTGAATTTTCCCCATACAAAATGTATACCTTCCTCGTATTGAAATGATCGTCCTTTTTGCCGCAAAAGTTGACCTCTGCGGGATGAAGACAATTTGTATCACGTATTCAACTTCCAAATACAGTTGAACTTGTTCATTTCATGACATTTACAGAAATCGAATCTCACCGTCGACCAACCGTCGACCACCGTCAACGTCAACTATCAGCAACTATCAGTGAAAAAGGTCCAACCGGTCCAACCGACTGCGTCACCGGCACGGTGCAGCGGTAATAGGTTAGCGAATATCTATAAATTTCATCTTTTCTATAACTACCATTGAGATTATTTTTTGTAAGTAACATTCTGATAGTATTTTTATTTGATATTGTATAGTATTTTTTTCCGTTTTCTTCCCAGAATATTACATTGGATTCGTAAGTACTTACATATATAAATTACTTCGATTTTCATATTGTCCCAGATTATATTTTATATATTTATATATGTAAGTACCTATGTAAATATATAGATGTTTTTATACTTCAAATATCATATGTATATACGTTTCTTTGTTAATATTATAGAATAAATTGTATTATAATATCATTGAATATATACTTAACAAAAAATCATTGTCTCCAATTTTTCTTTGTTTCAACTTATTATGTTTACAGTGAGAAATAAACAGAAATAAAGCTGATTGTTGCTGATCGCTTGATTGCTACTGATCATTTTAAATACCTCTATTACTGCATGGTGTGTGTATCAGTTTGTATTATTGAAAGTAGACTATTAAGTTTCTTATTATAATTGATTAATTGAAAAAATAAGTCAAACTGGACTAGATAACCAGAATAATATTTATTCTACTGTACATGATTAGTTATCCATATTAAAGCATTGTTACTACGAATATTTGCAAAGAAATGAAATCTCTTAGATTGTTTTTTTTTTGTAGAAAAATATGGTCAGTATGGCTACAGAAATCTTTGTCAGGACTGGTGATACTGAGCTGGACATTAAAATCGATGAATGGTTAAAATGGAATAAGGTTCTGTTATTAACAATTGATCTTATTTTATATTCTAAGTACATATGTTAATGATTATAATGCTTATTTTTTCAGGATCAAAATGCTAAGCACGAGATTGAGAAACTTATTCAGAACAACAATGCCAAAGTTTTATCAGACTTATTCTTGAAGAGACTTGAATTTGGCACAGCTGGCCTAAGAGGCTGTATGGGTCCAGGATATAGTCAGATGAATGATTTAGTTATAGTTCAAACTGGTCAAGGTTTATCAAAGTACTTATTAGATACAGTGTCTAATGCATTCGAAAAAGGAGTGATAGTAGGATATGATGGACGACATTGTAGTAAAAGGTTAATAAAGAGTTATAATATTATTTCAAGCATCTATATAACTCGTATCATCTATTTTATATTAATTTTCCACATTGCTGTAGGTTTGCAGAATTGACTGCTGCAATTTTTGTGGCAAAATATAATGGTTACAGCTTCCCACAATCCTAAGATTGACAATGGTTATAAAGTTTATTGGGAAAATGGTGCACAAATAATTTCACCACATGATAAAAAAATTCAAAAATACATACTCGAAAATCTTGAGCCCATTGAGTCTTCTTGGGATATCATAAAAGTATATGACAGTCCTTTATACAAAGATCCATGGAATGATATCATGCAATCATATTTTCATGCTCTTAAACAAACTGTATTGTATCCTGAATTGAATAGAAACACAATATTAAAGTTTACATATACACCCATGCATGGAGTTGGATATGAATATATGACTGCAGCCTTTAATGCTGCAAATTTAAAGGTATTTTTAATTCTATCAATGTATAAAGTAATGTCATCTCAGCATAATTCAGTGAAGTTAATAAAAACAAGTTTCTCTTGTATTTATTTCAGCCATTCATAATAGTCGAGGAACAAAAACTACCTGACCCAGAATTTCCAACTGTGAAATTTCCAAACCCTGAAGAAGGGAAGAGTGCACTTGACCTTAGTATAAAAGTAGCAAATGAAAATTCTTCCTCTATAATAATTGCTAATGATCCTGATGCAGATAGATTAGCTTGTGCTACAAAAATGGAAAAGTGTGTATTTCAAATCTTATGTTGACAAATATTGAATTTGGTGTACTTCAATATTTTTATTATAGCGGAGAATGGTATATCTTCACGGGAAATGAATTAGGAGCACTATTGGGATGGTGGATGATGCACAAGTATCAAGTGCAGCATCCTGACACAGATTTCTCAAACGTGTATATGTTAGCTTCAACGGTATCGAGTAAAATTTTAGCGTCGATGGCTAAACAAGAGGGATTTAACTTTGAGGTGTGCATATTTTAAGTAACATACAATTGTGTTTCTATTTTGCGCTTATTATTTTTAACTTTTCTATGCTTCAAAAGGAAACATTAACAGGTTTCAAATGGATGGGTAACAGAACTGTAGAACTGAAGAAAACAGGCAAAGAAGTAATATTTGCATATGAAGAAGCAATTGGTTTCATGTGTGGTTGTACGGTACTCGATAAAGACGGTATAAATGCGGGAATGCAGGTTGCAGAGTTATCAGCTTATCTTGAGACAATAGGTTTTACACTTAATGAAAAATTGAATGAGATATATGCTCAGTAAGTTACAGTGTAGTTGACACTTCAGATATTTATCAAATTTAGTAGAATTTTGATTCTCAATTAAGAAAATATGTATATTTAATCTAGATATGGCTATCATATTTCTAAGAATTCCTATTGGATTTGTCATGAACCAGACATAATTAAGAAAATATTTGAGAGACTGCGAAATTATGCTGGTGAGCCAAATACGGTAAGAAATATATATGCATATAATGTGATGCATGTATACATATATGTAAATTCAGCAAGATATCATAATTATTTTCATATCACCTAATAAAGTATGGATAAAATTAATAAAGCTTGCTTTAGAGGCTATAAATGCAGTATCAAACAGATAAAGAATGCTTAATCATTCTTGTGCTATAAGAAAGAGTAATACATACATTGCAAACTACTATTACAAGTTTACAAGGTCAACTGTCATACACACACTGCAGTGTATGTGAAAGCATGAAATGACTAGTAAATGCAAAGACACGGCTCTTCGTTTGTGCAAACAATATTAATGTGTACCATTTGTTCACAATGTTACAAAAACATACAATACCTAATATAGTGCTCTATATGTAGTAATGAATGATCTTTTAAATTTAAAAGTTTATCCTGTGTGTATAAAAAGCATTCTTTCACTACACATTTTTGAGTTCAGTAAAACATATTTTTTGTTTTGAAAATGTTTGCGAATGTTTTATTTGTGTCATTAACACTTTTACCATTAGTATTTTTTGCTATTTTAACTATACCAATTGTACAATCACTTTATTATCTTACACCATTTGTTGACGAAACTCCAGACACACACATATTGTAAGCTTATGTCCAGAAGATCAGAAGAATTTCGACTTCGTTATTATAACAACTTAATATTTGTTTTCAGTACCCAACAGGTATCCTTAACAGAAAATATTCCATAACGAGTGTTCGTGATTTGACAACTGGATACGATAACATGAAACCGGAAAATAAGGCTATTCTACCAGTTTCAAAATCCAGTCAAATGATAACATTTAGTTTTAAGAATGGTTTAGTTATCACTTTGAGAACTAGTGGTACAGAACCAAAAATAAAGTACTATAGTGAATTATGTGCATCTCCCGAAGAAAAGTAGGTTGCTTAAAAGAGAACAGTACAAATACATAATTTCCTTAAAACTTGGTTTATACAATTTTTCTTTCTCTTTCAGAGATCTTAAAGTATTGAGTAATACACTTGACGAAATGGTGTCAGCTGTCGTAACGGAATTTTTACAACCTGAAATAAATGGACTAATACCTCGTACTAGTTAAGTAATATTAACTATTTATAATTTAATGTTATAGCAAAAGCCAATTAATAATTCAGTAGAGTAGCGAAATATTTGGTGTATTCCGATTTTATACTTTTTTATTATTTTCCACGAGAAAATACATATTTGAAAAATGAATTTTCAGTAAAAGGTTCTGATGTTATTAATTAACGCACAGTTTGACCAAAGTGATTGTGATTTATAATTTAATAAGTATGACATACTCCTAATCTATTAATATAAATAGTACAATGTTTATTTATTTTTAATAATTGGTTTTTTCGAAGTTGAAGATTCTAAGACAATAATTTAATTGTTATTAATGCTTGCTCGCCTAAAAATTGTTTTCAAAAAGATTACTTATAACGTGTAAATTTTAAAATCCATATGGAAAATTATTGTAAATTAGAAAATTTATTTAAAAAAATATTAATATATTTTTTAATTTATTTAAATGTACAAAAATATGCAATGTATATCAACAATGTTTGTTAAAATATCAACATAATAAAAAATTCTATAATGTATATAATTTTATTTAAAGTAATTAACAGCACGTGTTTGCTTATAACACATTTGCTATAAATTGCTTTTCATAATTTACATGCACATCATGTTATATACATTACCCATCCCAGACATATTATACAATTTATTTTCCTGGTATTACCATCTACTTCTTCCTATTTCTCTTGTATTTCATATCTTGACAATAAAACGTAATACACTGAAAAAGATAGGATATAAGTATATTAAATATTGTATATTTTATTTAATAGTAAAAATATTACCTGTTCGTCTAAGAAGTCCATCAGAGTATTCATGTTGCATTTGAAGCCTTCTTGTTTCAGCATAGAATGTAAAAACTCAATACATAATGGTTCATAAGTTAAAATCTTATTGTGTAGTTCTTTTTGGTCTTTTATTAACTTGAAAAACACGTTTTTAATATTCAATGCTTCATTTATCGCAGTCAAGGGTTCAGATTCATCGAATAGTGTTTCTTTGTCGATTATAACTACAGATGATTCTTCAGCACTAAAAATTTAAAAAGATTATTATAATTACATAACGAAATTTGTATAAAGAGATTTGACATACCTACTTTGTGAAAGCGGTAAATCATATCGGTAATCACTATTAGTATTACTTTTATCATAACTTTTTCTTTTCATTGGTGGTTCCTCGTCATCGCTATCTATGACTGGAGGTACAGGTTCTACTTTCTTAGAGATTGAAATCTCTGTAGGATGCAACTCATTATAAATATATGTCAACAATTTTATAGCCCGACTTCGTTTCTGTAATTTTAATCCATATTTACGTAATTCTGCCTAAAATCAAATTGACAAATTTATACATTTATCCTTATTATTTTTCGGTTCTTTATGAATTGTAATTTACTATCTTACATGAAGTTCATCTGTTTCCATGCCATCGTAATTAGGAGGAGGTGTAATACTATCCCTAATAATTGTAGGAGATGTTAGTTTCTCTGAAATTTGTTTATCGCCACAGTTACACAGAGACGACTGACTGAGACTAATAAAAGGATGGGATGCATTATTCTTTGTACTTTTTTCATTAATATCCAAATTTGTGTCTGACATGGATTTTCTTTGAAATTTTCTGATCCTCTGTTTTGTAGGTAATTGCTCTTCAATGGTTTCTATCTCTGTTGTTCCAACATTGTTGGTTATAGTTGATTCATTAATTTTCTTATTTGATTTATCATCATCATAATTGTTAATGTGAACATTTGCTAAATAAATATGTTTTTCAAAAATGGAACTGTTATTACTAAATTCTTCCAGACTTGAAACATTATTATTCACTTTATTCTTACGCGTTTCCACATTTAAAATATCTATTTCTGGGCTAGAATATATTAAAATAGGGGATTCTATTAAATTTGTTTCATTAATTTCTCGAGTTGGCGATGACATTGACAAATTATGTCGTACTACCTCTGTGTTTATGTTACTTTCTAACTTACTATACCTTAACTTATTTGGGTTATCCGTACTTTTGAGTTTACAAGTACTTCTTTGCCTATTTATTGGAGATGTGATATTAACAGAGAAATCATTTTGATCTTCATTGTTATTATCAATTGTATTGTTAAAATTTGTTGGACTTTGTGGAACTGATTGATGACCAGAGTTCTCAAGGTTCGATATTATTTCCTTTTCTTTTTCGGAAATGATTATATTGCCAGACCCTATATTTACATCTGAGTGTAAAGTAATATTTTCCTTATCCATGTTATCATCGCTTTCATAATTATCATCCTCTGAGGTACTTTTTACAGAATTGTTTAGTGCACATGTTTTCAGAAAATTTCGATATTTTATTATACTATTATTTTTATGTCCTTTCTTATACATTGTATACATAGATAGTTCACCACCATCTGTAGAAATATCTAATGAATTACTATTTTCATTTTCATCGGATTGTGCTCTAGTGTTGTCTAAATTCATAACATTTGCATTATGCTTTGATAAATCTTTTGTTATAAGAGATATATCGTTTTGAACTATTTCTTCTGTGTTATTTACATTTCCGTTCATTGAATTGTTTTTCACAGATTTTTCTGTACAATTTTCTTTATTATCTTCCAATAATTGTGTTAAATCAACCATTGCATCAAAATTTAACTTAACATCATCACTGTCTCCAGATGTAGATTTCGTATCCAATTGGAAATTAGTAACATTGCAATCAAACTTATCCCAAACATCTTTTTCCTTTTCTAATTTTCCATTTACAATTGCAGTTTCGTTAACTCTAAAAGACTGATCAGGACTGTCATTATTGATATTAAATGGATTTCTCTTGAATTTAGATGGTATTGGTATTATCGTAATATCAGAATCTGTATCAAAATCTGACTTAGCATTCTCCATTTGAAATTGTTCGATAAATATACTCAAATTACTTTTTGTTTTTTTAACATCAAAATGGTTTATACTCTTCTTTTTTGATTTATTAGATTGTGGTGTATTTGATAAGGTATTTACGTTCTCTTCAATGTTTTCGAATGAAACAAAGTCCTTAATCTCAGTGGAATCGATATCAATTGTTACCGGATCAAATGAATTAGCAATATTAAGATCATTAGATTTTTGTATTTCACGAGTATCTACAATGTGATTAATAGACTTCCTTTTATACCTTGGAATTGTATCGTTAATATCATCAAACATATCTGGAGATAGACTATAATGCCTAATTGGACTAAGTTGATTTAAATAATCAGCTTCTCCCTGCATCAGCTGTTCTTTGCATTTATTTTCATCTAATTCTTGCGTACATATATTTCTTACTAATGACTGTGTACTTAACAGAGGGGATGCCAATCTTTTTATTCCACTTTTATACGATCGTGACTTATTCCCAATATATTCTAAGTATTCTTTTTTTGACTTTTCACCCTCATCTAATGCCAAGTTTTCTATGGTTCTTCTTGAATGTACTTTCGAGTTATCTACCTCTTTTGTAATTAGCACATTTTCAAGTTCATCATCTTTTACATCATCTTTTTGAAGCGTTGCTCTGTCAGTTTCAGTCTCTTTCTCTTGTAGATAAGCAAATAATTCTTTCACCTTATACTTTCTTGCTAAATTTCTTAAAGCAGAAAAACTTCGTGAGTTCTCAAAAATATTCAAGTGCTTTTTTATGATTCCGCAGTAAATAAATTCTAAAAATGCTAACGCGATATTGTAACTGACATCAGGCCAACAAATCTTTTCCTTGATTGCGGTAAATCGTGAATTATCATTAGGCATAATATCAAGTAAGATGTTTGAACATCGTACGTAAAAAACTAGTTTGTGTGCCCAAATGTACTTATCGACATCAACAAACATTATTATGTCACTCGCGGAACTATCATTTAATACATTTCCCCAATTTGTTGCTAGAGTATCAATGTACTGTTTACCACCACAGTTTTCACATTTTTCATTTACATGATCTAAGTCTGTTTGCAATATTTTATTATATTTTGACTCCGCTATGTTTTTTTCTGTTTCATTCTGATCTTTGTTGTTTGACTTTATTTCATCTACGTTGTATACAGTTGTAGATTTAAAAAAATATTCTTCTCCCTGAAGGTATAATTTAAACAACATTAATCATATTATTAACAGAATACAATTTATAGTATTACATCTGATGTATATCTTACTTACTTCTTCTACTTGTTTCTGTTGTGGAGTTATATATTCTGATAAATTTGGTACATAAAAGGATGTTTGACTCAAAGGTAATCTTGCTTTATCCCACATTTTTTCATCCTTCAATTTGTATAATCAATAATAAATTAGTTTATAATTACCTATATGAAAGTAAATCATAAATATCACCAATATGTATATACCTTATAACAAAGTTGTCGAAGTGAATGACTCTTTAGAACAGTTTCCGTTTTTATGTCTTGCTCACATAATATTTCTTCTTTTGGTATTTGAGTAAATGGTTCATTTCCCATGAGAATTTCTGCAATTCTTTCTGTCAAAATGCGATTTCTCTCTTCTTGAGTACGTGTTTGAAGCACAGTTATTTCAGTGTACTTCCCTGATTAAAAAAAATCACTGAGTAAGAGAACCATAACGTACCTTTTGTAACATTTGAATATAACATATACGTACTCTTCTTATTCTTTATTAAAGTTGCTGGTTTGCTATTTGCAAATCCAAATTCTTCCAACTGCTCTTTATAGACTGGTTCAGCTGTTTCGGATAAGATTTTATTCGGCACCACAGATAATGTTTGAATGTCGTTAATTTCATTTAATTCTTCTGCTTCCTGAAGAGACTTTGATAATACTAGCGCAAGTTGAAGATCAGCGTCATCGTGCGAATTCTACAAAAACAAACCAAATTATAAATTTTACTTTATGTAGCATATTGAATACACTCAATATCTAACATACATACTATTCTACGGGGTGCCGGTTTTTTCTTTTTTTGTACTATTGGTGCAGCAAGTAAACCTAATGATTTTCTTTCATCTTCTTGACGCTTTTGAAGTTCTATAGCATCTAACAACGTTTTTGTAGAAACGTTATTTCTGCATGCACAAATTTTCATATGCACTGCTTGAGAATCTACATCTTTGAATGTTTTAAAACATAATGGACATACTAGAGCCACTGTTACATCAGCAGTTAAATCTTCATCGTTATTGTCATTTTTAGATTTAAAGAATGAAGATTCTATAGTAGGCTGAGACTGTTGTAAATTTGTTCTTTTCTCTGAATATTGTTTAAGCTTTGTGTTCTGACTCTTTGTTGAAGTCTTTAATTTTCCTGTTGTTTTCCTTTTTTGTTTTATGTTATTGGGCTTAACGAATTCACCAGCTTTTGTGTTAGCAGTTTTTGATTCTGGACTTTTAAAATCTAGTATACTATCATTTTCAACTTCAACAGAAACATTAAATTTATTACTTCTTAATCTTTCCTCCATTTTAGTTTCATCAAGAAACTGGTTTGTATTACATATTAATGTTGTCTTAATTGTGCTATTAAAAAAACATTTATATTATGTATAAAATAGAATAATTCGTGTGATATAATAATGAGTGTGCATTTTCATAGTAGGTTTCAAAAGAATTAAATACTACTAGCATTCAACAATAGTGGTATACAAATGCTATTTAATAAATGACCATTGTACACATTACATACATCTGAGTTAATTATTCCATACAATTTCCAGAAATATATTCTGTCCTATGAAACACTGGCAATGGGTTTTTCTATATGTATTCTTATATGTTATTGCTAACTTCTACCTGACACTACTTATGTGCATCATGTAATTTATGTTTAATGATTAACATGAAAAACTTGTAAAAATGTGAATCTTTAAACATATAAAATTAAATAACAGATATAGGATACTGGTCTATATTAATGAAACTGTCTCTATCTGTGTGCCTTTATATCATGCTTTATATTTAAATAAGCCCTAAATATCCTTCAAAAATAAATTTAAAAAATGTTTTTTCAATAAAGTGAAACTGTTAATGTATGTGTTGCAAAGAAAAATATTATATTTTTGAACAGTTAAAACATCGTAAACATTTTTTCAAGGATGCACATAACAATTTCGAAGGATTGACTCAAATACATAGTCAAAATTGTTAAGGAAGACATACTTGATAGCAGTGAAGCCGTTTAATTTTATAAAAAAAAATATCGAAATAAGCACTTTTAAAACGTTTTTGTACTTTTTAAAACGAATCTACTAATACCGTGAGACTTTAATGCTTGTTCGCGTTGTTGTGCTGAGACTGAGTTTTCACTTAAGAAGAATTAACACTTTTAACTCAATGAAAATATCTTAATAAGAAGAAAAGTTTTAAAAAAAACTAATATAAATTTTGAGCAAATGAAATTAAAGTAATGAAATTCATTAATGAGCAAGTCAGCTAATAATGTATACTGTATACAAGTGGTATACAATATACAAGTCTACAATTCTTTGAAATGCTATTCATATAACTTCTCAGCTATCAGGAACAACGTCGCGTTTTGGTGTCACCAACCGAAAAGGTTGATAGGGACCAGTACCTTATATTATAGTATTATTATACGAATGACCATAATGTTCTTATCACAAAGAGATCACTGAAAATTACTTTGTGTCGATCTAATCTATAGCAATTCAGAAAGACTTTACTGTGATCTAGACATCATTATTTTACTATAAAGATTGTGCACAAGCTCTTGTTTACTACTGTTTCTTTACTGTTTACCTGTAAACAATCATACCTTTCTATATTACAACTCTTCAAACATAATTTATTTTCTGTCACATATAGTAACTTAAACCTGTTTCAAAATTTCTATAATTATTAAGTAGAAAATATGGATAAATCAATGAGTCATTTATTTGTCTGATACGGCATTAGATTTATCATTCTCTACTGATTCTGATGGATCTAATTGTTTTTGATTTCTCTTCATTACTTCTGCAGTAACAAAAGAAAATTGTGGAAGGCTCCAAAAATGTCTACTTTCCCAATAGTCTTCAAAAGCAATCTGCTCTTGCGTAGGTTTTAAGGGTTCATCAAGTTCCTGAATAATTTTCCTTTTCTTCACCACAAAAACACTGTAATGTAAACCAGGCAATTATTATACTTACATTATTAGAACAGATACAGTTAAATGATTTAAACATATAAAGCTATAATATATAAACATGTAACAAATACTTATTTAATACACCAATATAATTATTTTTTAATTTTGTAAGTTTTATTAAACTATTTATTGCAATTATTTTTAAACACGCCGTACAATAAGGTTAAGGTATGTTTATACTTTGTATGTTAAATACGAATAACAGACTCAAGTATGAATATTATTCAATAAAATTTATTTTCATATAAATGCATGACTTCAGAAGAAAATGTCGTTTCATGAATAAAGGACGTATTAATTATATCACGTAAAACCTACAACATTCACCTAATTGAAAGACCGACAGTAGTTGCAATTAACGTTTTTATAAATTTAATCACTAGATAAGCTCTACCAGCCGGTGTACCACCAAGTCTACGAGGTTTCTGTTTCTGCAAAATTATCGGTTCATACATGGTAAACAATTGTACTGTTGCTAATAAGTATTACGTAATAGTAGAAAAACTTTTCGTGTAACTATCTATTTATGTACATACGGCATACATACCAATAACAGTGTTACCACGGTAAAATTTTCACAAGTTGTACAATTATTTCATTTTTATCAAGACTAAATGTTATACGTCGATAATCAGAAAATAAATAGGTATCAGTCCTATTCTAAATAACACTCAAAACGTAATAACGGAAATTACATAGGCTTTGGTATTTACTAAACTTATTTGTATTCGTTTTTTTGTAATAAAAAGTGATTCTATATACATGTTTTGTATAGATAGTTATAGTTATATAGTAGATCTTTATAGCTACTATAAAAATTATAAAAATTTTGCTAATACATTTATTATAAACAATAAGTTACAGTTAAAAAATTGGCTTTAGAATTCGGAATTTGTGTTTTCGCGCGTCATCATTCAGTGTCGTCTGTTTTGTTACGAATAAATTTGTGAATGTTTATGCAAACTATTTAGTATAGATCATATTTTACAAATCACAAAATTCAAATATTTTTAATTCCAAGAGAATAAATGATTTCTTCCATTAAATGTGTTTTCTCTGAACATTCTGTGCTCTGGATTATCACCACGCTCCCTACTGTTCATTGTACAAAACAAATTTTATCGTATTAAAACTTTAATGTATATACATATGTACTAAATTTGATGACTAAGTTATACATGTAAACATAAACAAGAAATTATCGATCAAGCAATAACATAACAATTGACATCTTTTCAAGCTGTTTTTAACATGTCACAAATGTTAAATATTTTTGTTTCAAAGGAATTAGGAATTACAAACAAATTTTAAATTCCTTGTACAAGGAATGTTTAGAATGTTATACCTACTGTTGTGTACCCTAGGTAGTAGTCAAGCATTATTTAGCAATAAATTGTCATATCTTATATACTTATCAGAATTAAAGCATTTGGTGAACTTATAAACATGGTATGTATCACTGTTATTACTTGTTTTGTTAATATTTGGGATTAACAACATTAGGAATATAAATTAATAATCATATTGCAGGCTTCTACTTCTAAGAAGCAAGCTGTGATTGGTGTAAAAAAAAGAGGACCACCAAAATTGGAACTGACTGCAGAACAGAAAAGTGATATAAAAGAAGCATTTGATCTATTTGATCCAGATGGTACTGGCAGAATTGCTACCAAAGAACTTAAAGTAGCCATCAGAGCTCTTGGATTTGAACCAAAAAAAGAAGAAATAAAGAAGCTAATAGCTGATGTTGATCCTGATGGTCTTGGTACATTATCGTTTGAAGAATTTTTAAATTTGATGTCTACAAAAATGTTAGAAAAGGATACAAAGGACGAAGTTTTAAAAGCATTTAGACTATTTGATGATGATAATACAGGAAAGATAACATTCAAGAATTTGAAAAGAGTTGCTAGAGAATTGGGTGAAAATCTTACAGATGAAGAATTGCAGGAAATGATAGACGAAGCAGACAAAGATAGGGATGGAGAAATTTCTCAAGAAGAATTTCTACGGATTATGAAAAAAACAAGTCTATATTAATTTTACTTTATTTATGTATAAGTTCTTCATTAAGTAATTATTACATACTTCTTTGCATTATTTATACAAGTACATTACAAATATCAATTCTTTGCATTTAAAAAGTATTTAATATTTGAATTGTAATTTAATTCTATTATAATTAATTATTAATTATTCAGCATAATAATAATAAGTTATGACAAAGGATTTTATACTGCACAATGCAATTTATAAAATAAAAGTCTATCTGTATTAATAAAGCAATATTATTCCAGTAGTATGAAGGGAAAAATGGAGTATCAAAATCTTTAAATAGTTAAAAAAAAATGATTATAAAACATTTTACTAGTACAGCAATTGTATCTTATACAACCTATTCTTTCAATTGTTCTTGTACTGATGATATAGCAGTGTTAATTAACGATCTTACTAATTCTGCTCTTTTTTTGGATTTTGCTAAACATTTTACAAATAAATCATATGAAATAGGAATCCCACCTATATAAATAATATGTTACATGTAAGTTAAATTCTTATTAAAGATATAATATATTTAAATACATTTCCTTAAATAATATGCATCATACCAGGCTTGTGCATGTAACAAATTTTTTCCTTGTCCATGACAATTGTTAATCTCCCCAAACATAAACTTTCTTCTTCATCAGTGGGATCAGCAATTAATAATTGACTACATGAAACAGTAAATATACTTAACACAGCATCATGTAAATTTTAAAGCATAGTTTAATGTATACACTATAATGCAATACTTTAACTTACTCAGTGAATATTGCAAATGTTACAGAAACTGGCAATGCTTTAATTGAAAATTGTATTTTATTCATAGGATGCACAGAAATATTTCCAGTTGCGACATTGTAAACTGTTTCAGGTAAATTCACTACATAGGAAAGAAAAAAATTAGGAATGCAATTGTACAATAAAATTATATATATGTGTGTGTGTGTGTGACTTACAAGTGCTAAGTGCACCGGTTAATGCTCCAATACAAGCATCGATTACAGAACCATCATAGTTTATACACAGAAGATCACAGTATAATACCCATACTAGTTTGCCTTTGCAAATGCATAAGTCTTTTAAGTTTACAGCATCTGAATTCTTTAAGACAATTTCTATCGTTTTTGAAATAACTTGTGCATGATTGCTCGGTGGGCCAGGTCGAAATTTTGGTGAACATAATGGAGAAAGTTCAACATTTGGCACAATATATCCATGTTCAGGAGATTCTGTTTTAGGTATAGCTAATTCCTATAATAAAATAAGCATTTCAGTATAAGAAAAAATGATTTTTGCAGAGAATTCTTATGTAACACACTTACAGCTTTAATACCACATACAACTGTTGTATTGCCAATTTTGAATATCGATGAACTGTCAGCATGAGTTATCGATGAAATGTTCACACTTATTGGACGAAAAGATAGAAACAATCTCCCATCTGGTCGAACATTTTGTGCCTAAAAATTTTGAATGAATTTAAGTCGTAATAATGGCATATAAGTACATTTATACATACCAAATGGTCTTGTAGGTACTTCACAGGGTGAATGGTCCTATAATCAATTTTTATTTGAGTCGAATTGTCAGATTAAAAACTTATAAATAATGGGTTGGAATATAAACTATCAAAATAACTTTTGTGTGCTATTGTGGAATATTATAATCTTTACAATGTATTCATGTACAATGCTATAGATTTAAACACGATTGTTGAACAGGTTATATTGAAATGAAACAAACGTGTTCGGATAATCAACCACTTGTGTAGTTATATAAAGTTTCAGTTTTCTGTCTTCACTATGCATACATTATAACATTTCAAAATAAAATTTCTAACAAATTTTGACACTTTTGTGGCAAGAAAAAGTACATAAATCTTTTAAATACTGACTTGTATTGAGTGTCCATAATTCAAATGTTGTATGAATCGCCTTATTATCTTGTGTATTTAGTTGCACAATTTTATACCTTAGTTCCTAATACATTAAAATAAAATTTATTCATTGTAGTATACCAGCAATATATGTCTGCAAATACATACATATATTTACTATGAAATGAAAGTTCAACATGAAGAAATGTAATAACCTTTGAAAAACATTTTTGGAAATTTTTAAGAAATAATAATAAGTGTTCATAAAAATCAACAATTCCTGGAAAAACGATACAGTTTTATTACAATCTTCAAAAGAAATTTTTATCTATTTGAAAAACTGTTTTTTTAATACTAGTCATGTAGAATCTTATTTAGGTATAGTTACTCCATCTATGTAAATTCAAATAAAGAAATATTAGTGAAATGGTTTACATAAATATTATATTGTTTATTATTTCACTTATTACAATTTCACGAAGATTTCATTTAATCTTATAATACAATCTTTCAAAAAAAATGTTTCATTATGTGTGTAATAGAATTTTATCATATAGTACTTCTCTTTAGAAATTAATGTTAGATCAGTATCGGTTGTTTATAAACAATAAAAAAGAACAAACAGTCTACTTGGAAAGGCACAATGTGGCATATATACTTAAAATATTTTATCAACGAAAATTAGAATCTAATTATAGTAAATATTGAAATATTACAATATAACAAGATACAAGTATGAATGGTCAAAATTTTTATAATTTTACTATGTATAAAGAGTTTAAAAATAGTAGTCTTTTTGTTTCACTGTCTGTGTAAATATTATGGTAGCTTAACTAACATTGAAATTCAAATACATTTTTCAAATTCTTTATACAAATTAGATATACAATTCAAACTAGATGTCGAAATTTAATACAAAATCATTTGAATTATTTATACACAGACATTTGTTGCATAATTCTTTGCAAAAATATAATTTAAAAATAATTTTAACAATCTTCAATTACTACAAGTTTCAGTTACTGAAAATTTCATGTTCTTAACTTTCAAAAATATAATTGTGAATAATGCATCTCTGTCTGTAGGCATTTTTGCTTTAATAGCAATCTGAACAACTTCATCGAGCAAGTGTGGAGTAAAATTTAGGCTGAAACAAGATAGGATATATTTATCATTAATTGTGTCGACTATGCTATAAAAAGGAAATAGGTATCCAATAAACATTACTCACCTCGTCGTGATTTTCTTCTTTATTTCCATCATCGTCGTCACCAGAACTATCTCCTCCTGAACTATCAGCAGAATTCCGTTGCTGATATTTATTATTCAAACTGTCAGTAGTTGGAGACGATGCTTTTACTTTACTAGCTGCATCAAAACATTGTAAACAGACTCTAACTGCTTTTCCGTTTCCTTGTCCTGGCAATAATAATTTCTTATTGCTACACGGTCCGCATACTACAGCTCCACATTGTCTGCAATGGTGCTAAAAAATGTTAATATTGTAAATATATTGTAAAGTATAATTTCTATGAAACGCATTGCTGAAATTGCTGATATATATGTGTGTGCATGCGTGTGTGTGTATATATATATATATATATATATATACCCGTCTGTTTAAGACTGTGAACTGTGTTTTATTACAGTGCATACATATCGTTGCTTCATTATCTGGTACCCAGACAGCTGCATGAACTTCAACCGGTTTCTTACCACCTATTGACATAAACATTCTCAAGATTAAAATGTTTCAGTTTCACAAATACTCTTTTCAGGGAAGGTAGCAATAATTACTTACTCTTTCTTAATAAGTCTTCGATACACTTTGTGATATGAGCCATCCATTCTTGTTTCTCTGTTGCAGTGGCAGCATAAACAGCAAATGATTTTGTTACTGTTTTTATAAGCCAACCATTGCGATATTCTATAAATAATGATGAATTACTATACAATCCTTATGTAATTATGAACAGATGATTGCAGTACTGAAAGTTGCAATGTAAATAGACTAGTATTCCAAGAATTACTCCTGAAGCTATTATTATACTTTAAAAAATAAAATATATCATTAAAGTTTTATAAGAATTTACAAAATATAATATATAGAAGGAATTAATAGTAAAAATGTAACTTACGACCATCGTCAGCCAAAGACTCCAATTTCACTTCTTCGAGTGGTATAATATGCTGTTTGTTGTACTGTTGATATAAAAAATGTCAATTTGATTTGTAACTGTATAGAAACACCTTTATTGATTCTTACATATCTACTTATAGACAAATTTATGAATTTCTAAAAGAAACTTCATTACAGAACTAATGTTATACCTTTTTCTTGTTGATTACAATGTTTCCATACACCAGTATATCGTTAAATAGAAAGAACTGTCTCGGTTTTGGTTTCTTTCTACACATTTTTGTCAAGACACCTTCGCCAACCAAAACTCTTCCAGGTACGTGTAATGGCTGGAATAAATAATATATATTCAAAGTAATTTAAAAGAAATTAGATTGCAATTTTCTGGATATTAACAATGTAGTTTGGTGCTTAAAATCTTATAATTTTTTGGTATTAACTTTACCTGACCAGAACTGCCAAAGCAGTTTTCAACCATAGCAATACGCCTGGCATTGGCCTCACTATTTACTGTAAGAAATGTCAAATAAAATATGTAATTAAATATCTTTTTTCAATGGTTCATATATGCTACATATAATCATCTTAAACAAAAATTATTAATCTATAGTCAATGGAAACAATATAATATGATTGTAACAGAAAGAACAATACACAAGACACATATTTCTATTAATTCTTTCATAATAGTATTCAAAACATGAGTGCTTGAGCCCTTAGTCGATCTTATGACTATATTATATCTCTACCACTAAGAATCTACTATCACTTAATGTAAATGTTATAAGATATGGAACACATAAATTTATAATCGTCTAATTTTTTAATTGGATTCAATATCACAAATTCCATAACGAAACATGTTAGAAGTAAGTTACATAGCATTAATGCTCCTATATAGGTATTGCATAGAAAAATTGAACGCGTATTAACATATTTACAGAGGGAGGTGCACCAGTAAAAAGAATTTGGTATGAAATTGAGTAATCCTTTTTCGTAGATAGTTCAGGTATATGTATTCAATTTAACTGTCAAAAACACAAGCTATTGCACTACACCGTTATTCGGTGCAAATGTCACAATTTGTGGATACATAAGGTGGAAGTTTTTCAATTACGTTGTTCTAACAAATATCACGTATCTTGAAACACTGTGTCGCAAATCGGTGGAATTTTTCGTGTAATTTATAACATTAATTAAATGATAATACAGAGGATATAAACTAACCCAATCGGTCAACCATGATCCTATGAATCAGGGCTGACAACAACAGGAAGTATGAATCACATCCATGTTTTACTATAATTGTCACACATTCCAGAGGCAGAGTGAAACTGATGTTAACTTGCACAAATAAATATTATTTGGAAGCCATTCACTTCTAAATAATTTCTTTTCTCCTTTTGGTTAATGTTTTACATTAACACTTCATCTTTATTATAGAAGTTCGTTCTTAACAATTATTTTTCATTTGATTGGAAGAAACTCTGAGAAATAACATATGTTCATTATAACATTTATTTTAAGGTAAAATGTAAAAAAAATTTATTGTGTAGCAGTTAAATTAAAAGCAGAACATATACAAAAGAAAACAAGTTTATTTCGATTTTGTGTAACCATTTTATATTCTGCTAACTATATATATATATGGGATAAAAATTGAACAAAATATAAAAAAACAATGAATTAGTAATTAATAATTGCGTATCTTAATAATATTAAAACGCATACTATAAACATTGTGGACATTTAAATGCTTCAATTTTATAGATATCTCAATTCCTATTATTTTAAATACCGGATGCACTGCTTCGAGATATCGATGGTTACTACCTATTCATCAATGAAAATCATATGATTGCCGTGGGCGTAACGATATAACAGTAGTGATACGTACCTCGCTAGGTTACTTCACAAAGAAAGAAAAACTAATTTCTGGTTGAAAATGAAGATATGTGGACCTAAATATGCCCTATGTGGCTTGATATTATCCGTCTGGGGTATATTTCAATTAGTAAGTTACGTTTAGGATTCAATTTGAACACACTGTCAATTCATAAGAGAAAGTCAATGTACAAATTGTGAATTAAATGGAAATGTTATTAAAAGAAAGTATTTTCTGTACTTCATCTTGGTTACACACATCTTTGTGTCATTTATTAGGCATCTCGGAATCTAGCTAACCTCAATTTCTTATTAACAAAACTTTATGACTGAAGAATACAGTTTTCGAAATATTGTCTGTATCTGTCAGTACCTGCGTGTATGTTTAAATGAAATACAGTAACAATGTATGTTTATCACAAGATTAGGCTTAAGGTATAAAGGATAATGTTGGAACAAAATAATTACATCAAATTTACTTTCTACGAGGTCATAGAGACTCTAGGATATGTTTACAGGATAAAATTTAATCCATCTTCATTATACTTGAAGTAACTAGATAAGATTTCTTCTTAAACTTAAGTATGTTATTGCCTCAGTTATAATAACCTGCTGTCTTAATACATTACATATATCTGTTGGATCTATATATTCTAGTGCCTTTGTTATTGATATATGTTATATTGTATTTATCATTGTGAACTGTATGTGTATAAAGATACACTAAAGTATCATTATTAAATAGTTGGAAATTATAATATAATGAGGTAATAAACCCAATAGAACTATAAAGTAGTAACATGTTGAACCCATTGTCATGTGCAACAAATTCCTTAACTAAATTAGTTTTCTTTTTATACCATATAATAAACCCTTATGCAGGCATGAGCAGCAAAAGAAATGTGTCTTTATGGATGCATTAGGTTTAATACCTTATTATATTAGTATCTTTTAATTACATTCTATATTAATATTCTATAAGAAATAGTTAAAAATATATTATGTTTGATTTTTAGGTCCTGATGGGAATATTCTTCTATGTGAAAAGTGTAGCTTTAGTAGAAGATCTTCCATTGGAAGGAAATTTCAAGAATATTAAGGATTTCTATACACAAGCAGACAGAGGCTACACACAAAATGCATATAATTGTTGGATAGCAGCTTGTATTTATGTTCTAACATTCCTGTTCTCAGGACATCAATTTTATATAAATTCAAGATCATCGCTTAGTGTTTAAAGAAGCATTATTAATATATTATATAACAAATAAGAAATATGTATAAATTTACAAATTAGTGTTATATTATAAGTAGAGAAGTCATATTTAGAAGTATTCTAGATTACATTCATCAGTATGTTATAAATATTAAGAACAAATAACATTGGTGGTACAGATATCTTCTTTGATGCATTTTATGGCTAATTGATTTAAAAATATGTATACATATATATGCTTAAACCTTTTAGCGGTTAGAGCTTATATCCATGAACAATGAGGATAAATACTATTTCATAGTATAATATGTGTATAAAAATGTAGACAATAATATTATTAGTTGAAGCAGTTTTTCTTTAATGGTGAACACCATTTTATTTCCCTCTGTTAATAAATATTGTTAAGTTTTGAAACATTCACTCTTCTTAAACTAATACATTTAAATGTATTCACAGGTCTCCTTAAGTCTTATTGTACGATACATTATGTGAAGAATAGTAGTAATGAAACAATTGTTTCAAATTGTTTATGCATGCAAAATAAAAAACTATATTTAGAATGAAATTGCAATATTTATTTGTCACGTAGTTTGATACAATTGATAACAGTGCTAGCATATACATACAAGTATCTATGTACTTAGATGTCATATTCATGTACACAAGCTATCATACAATTATCTATGGACCATGAATATATGTAGTACATATATTCATGTAAATTCACATTTTTATACATCAATTTATGAAAAGTGATATTAAAGAAATTCATATTTTTCACCAACGATTTTATTAAATCAAATATGGTGTAATATTGTTATTAAACTTCGTACTATTCTTTCTTTTATTGTGTCCTGCATACCGGGGCATGTTATAAATTTCTACAGTCCAATTAATAATAATGAATCATATTCGAACGTTTCTATCTGTTGCTTATTCTTAGGTGTAATTTCGATTCCATATGATTCTATTTATATTAATGTATTTACAAGTTACAAAGAAGTTTTACGTTTTATAAAATTACATTAAAAACAGTGTGCATTTAATAATATTTACTACATTATTGAATACATCTAGGAGATGTCAAAATCATTGTATACAACACGCGGGATTGTGACATTTTAAATAATAATTAAATAGGTTATACGCATTATATTCGCCCAATAAATCAATTTTACTTGAATTATACGATAGAATTTGATATAAATAGATATTGCATTTAATAATGGAAACAGAACGAGCAAGTATGACGAGTGACTATACTGAAATCGTTCAACGTTTATCCTTTTCTTTGAGATTAGCGTATGGTGTAGGACATATATTTAATGATATTTGCGCTTCCATGTGGTTTACATATTTATTAGTGTTTTTTCATTTGGTACTGGGATTTGATGCAACTTTATCCGGTGTAATTTTGCTTATTGGTCAAGTAACGGATGCTATAGCTACTCCATTTGTTGGATTTTATTCTGATAAGAATGACCAGTTCTGGCTTTGTAAATATGGAAAGAGGAAAACATGGCATTTGATAGGTATATATATTATATGTATTCTTCTATATGTATTAAAAAGATATAAAAACTTTTAAAATATGTTTTAGGTACCTTGTGTGTTTTATTGGCTTTTCCCTTTATATTTTCACCTTGTATCGGATGTGAAACTGCTCATGAATGGGCTCAGTTAATTTATTATGCCTCATTTGTTGTAATTTTTCAATTTGGTTGGGCTGCTGTCCAGATATCTCACTTATCATTGGTCCCTGAACTCACACCTACCAAACGTGAAAGAACAGAGCTCATAGCTATCAGGTATTTTCCTTATATCTTTTAAAAAAACATAAAAATAAGAAATTATAATACTTATTATTAATTTTGTACAGATATAGCTTTACTGTTCTCTCAAATGTTTTTGTTTATTGTATCACATGGGCAGTATTACATGTAACAAACAACAAAGATTCTAATTCCCAAATTGGCCCTGACGATGCAAAGAAATTTCAAGAAATTTTATTCATCGGGATAGGAATAGGATCTCTAGCATCTATTTTCTTCCACGTTTTTATCAAGGAGGGAGTTGTTAATAACTTTGATGGTCAGATTAATTTTGTATCTTATTTGTGTTTGTATTTATTACATAATCAATAAAATCTAATTAGTGCTAACATCTATTTGTTGTGTCCATTTTAGGATTGCATAGAAATACAAGATCAGTGTCAGTATTATTGAAAGATGCACGCTTGTATCAAGTAGCCTTCATTTATATGCCTACACGTTTATTTATAAATTTATCACAAATTTATGTTCCTTTATATTTACATGAGACTTTAAATATGCCAGCTACATCTCTGGCTGTTGTTCCCTTAATAATGTTTCTGAGTAGTTTTCTAATGTCTCTAATTATAGAAAAGTTGAATACAAAGCTAGGCAGACAAATGTCATTTTACCTCGGTGTTTTCTTGGGTACATGTGCTTGCATTTGGATACGATTTGGTACAGGCATAACATTTACAAAATATCAAATCTACCCAATATCTGTGATATTAGGTAATACTGTATAATATGTCAAATATTATCAACTTAAGGAATATGTAAAATATTTTGAAAAATTAATTAATCTGAGTTTCAGGATTTGCAGGGTCCATCATGTTGGTGACCAGTCTTGGTGTTACATCAGATTTTATTGGGCTGGACACAGACAATGGTGCATTTGTCTATGGTATCATGAGTTTTACAGATAAACTTTCTAATGGTTTGGCAGTTATGATTATTCAATATTTGTTAGTACATTTACAGATTACCGAGGTACATAGAATTGTGTTTGTGTTACAATTTGTAAACTTTATAACTTTTTTAGGACACGATGGATAAGTTCCAAAAATTACTATAGAGATATTTTGGTTTATGTCTGTGGTTCTTCTGCAATATTTGGTTTAATAGCAATTATATTCATAAAACCATTTTCTAACAATGCAGGTAATATAAATACATTATTCATAATAAGGGATTATAAATTACAGTTTTCCTATAAATTTTTCAACTTCTTTCAGCTTACAGTACGTTAAGTTCAGAACAAGAAACAGTAGCAGAAACCGAACCAGACAATTTACCACGCCAAGAGCATGTCACATAATTTAGAAAACAAATTTATTAAACTAATCAATGAAGTTTAATATTATTTTTTATACGAATTAGGAATAATATATACACATAATTCAATACTGTTATTATATAATTATTAGTATATTAGTAAACTTTAATTTATGTATTAACTGTTCGTGTGTATTATGAGGTAGAACCAATATAAAAAATTCATATTAAATCGGTAGTAATACACTTCTATTAAGTTCTAAATGCGATTTTAAAACTCAGTGAAAAAAATGAAATCATGAAAGTTTCTTTGTAACTCTGACAGATATATAAGTTACTGAGAAATTCCTGGTAATAAGTCACGAAAGGTCTGTGCGTGATGGTACGGTGCCTGTCACCATAAAGCATGAACGACCATCTGGCATGCGATTTACTGCCACGCTTCTCTGACTATGTTTGGTTGGGCCAAACTTCGATTTTCTTAAGCGTTACTATGAACGATTCACTTGTGTGTTGAGCAAGTGAATACCTCGTTCATTGATTAGCGTACATTCTTATATACGACGACTCGGCAGTATCGGCTAAACGAACCCAGAATGTTTGAAACGAGCAACTGCGGACGTCGATGCCAGCTTAATAGTACACCGGGAACAACTACGGGAAATCTAAGCGCTTATTTGGCACGCATAAAATTCCCCCTGCGGAATTACTTCAAGGCAAAAGGAAATTTTTCAAATTACACGGATCCCGTAAATTCTGCCCGAATGAAAAGATTAAGTTTGAAATCCAAGTAAGTAGGAATTATGTAAATCTACTATTTTATATTACGTTCTATATACATACGTGCATTTAAACTTTATAGAAAGGCAAATGTAATTCAGAAAATAGATTTAAGTAAGAAAAAACCTATAGATTACACGGAGATGGCTTATAGGGAAGCTGTTTCCAAGTTGAAGTATTTGCTTGCTGAGTCTTATGTTACAAAGCCAATATCAGGGTAATTTCATATGATTTTATTATGTCATCTTTGATTTATCTATTATATGTATGATATAATTTATATGTGCAATATAAAGTGTAAAATAATTTTTGTATAGAAAATCACAAGGTATTGAAGATCTACAATACAGTAATATAAAAATTCATGAATCTGAAGAAGATACAGATGACAAGAGTGTAGTCCTTAACAAATCTAGGGGGAAAGAAATACCTGAAAAAATACACAGAATTACAGATCCACATTTTGCTTCTTGCACAACTGTGCTTCCAACAAAAGCATTCAGCAATTTGGCACCTTCGTCTGCAGGTTCACAATCTGTCCCTCCAGAATTAAATTCTTTCATTGAACAACAAGAGGAATATATTCAACAGTTACATCAAGAATCTCAGTTTTGCAGAAATCAACTAAACAATTTGCTTCATAAAGTCAGAGAGGTATTCTATTCCATTCAGTTACTAAAAAAGTACTATTGTTTGTTCAAAGAATTTAATTTAATAAGTTTAGGTTGTTGCTGAAAATGAAGCTCTGCATTATAAAAACAAAACAGGATTCTTTAAATGTGCACTCGATGATTATGTACACATCAAGGAAAATGATAATGACAATGATAAACAAAAGTTAATTGAAACAGAGACATCTGAATTTAAAAAACCTAAAACTCTGGAAGGTCCTAACATAGTGTTTGAATCGAGAATCAGTGAATTGGAAGCTCAACTGACTCAAGCGAAATTAGAATTACGTAAAGCTCAAGAGGAGAATCAGTCTAATTTAAAACGTTTATCTCAGAGTTGTTTAAATAATGATACACTTGAAATAAAAAATCAGTTGGAAAAAGCTTTGCATGCTAAATATGAAGCAGAAATGAAAATAGAAGACCTACAAAAAACTGTAACTTTGGTACAAGAAAAGGAAATCGAAGCATTCCAAAAAATGAAGCAAACTGTGGATGGTATGCAGCAGATGCAGTTTGAAAAAAGTCAGTGTGAAGTAGAGATCAAGAGATTGAAGGAAGAATTAGATAGGCAACACGAGAAAATTAGAGAAGCTACCCAGGAAGCAAGTAAACGTATTGCCGAAGAAAGAAAACAAGCAGAACGTAGATATAGTCAGCAAGTTGAACAATTGTCTGCTGATATAACTTCTCATTGGGATGCGGCTAATAAATCTCAGTTAGAATCTGAAAAACAGCGGAGAGAGTTGACAGAACTTAGAAGGGAATTATCTCAAAAACAAACGTTTATTGATAATTTAAAAAAAGAACTTCAAAACAAGATAAGTAAGTTTCATAATTTGATCGTAAATATTATTAATAAATTATATAGCGTTTTATAATCTATATTGTATGTAGCAAATTTACAAAGTGAATTGAACCAAGCATTAACCGAAAAGGATGGTGCCGAACAAGAAGTTCTAGCTACAAAATTGACCGCTGAACGAAACGAAAGACAAGGTCGCCAAGAGCAAAGTAGATTACAAATCGAAATAAATTCGTACAAACAACGATTAGAAAGAACAGAAGCTGAGTTGGTTCATCTCAGAAGAGAGAATTTAAGGCTTTCAGAACATATAATTTCTTTAGAGAAGGAGGTAAAATATTAAACGTTAAATATTGTTCACAATGGTAAAGGTTTACTTCTTAATTTTGACGCTGAGTACAAGTACGTATTTCTTTTTTTCCAGATTAATACAAATAAATCTATAGGTTCGGACGATTTTACTGTACAAACTCCATCAAAATTAGAGAACGAAAAGGAATTGACTTCTATGATAATGGATATGGAAACCAAACATGGTAAGATTTTAATTTATGTAATGCCTATGTTAGGTATATTGTCTTTGAGAAATTGTATTATGTTACTGTTATTTGCAACAACATATTGCGTGTGGGAAATCGGCATGCTGACATTATGCCTAGCATGGGTAGAAAATGAATTAGTCAATTTATTAAAAATTGACTGATGGGTTCGCATTTCTTAGCTGCTACAGTGGCTGGTCTAGAAGATGCCTTGAATAATCAGGCTACGATCGTCTCTCACCTGACTGCTGAATGCCAATCTCTCACACAGCGTTTGGAAGCAAACAACCTCAAGCACAAGTATATTCTTAGATAAATGTAGAAAGAAATACCAAACTATACGCAGTTGTACTATATGTAGATTGTTCAGAAGAGTTGAATGATTTATTACTGGATAATTAACAGATATTTTACATTACTTCATTGAATACATCTAGGGCTATTCTGTGTTGACAGAGGGAGTCACTGACAGAGACGTAACAAGAGTTGGAAAAACTACTTCAACTTCAAACAAGAGACGCACTGTTAAGGTTGATTTGAAAGTAAAAGTAGTTCCAAAAAAGAAATGAGTATCTTTTTAAGGTACCTCTATCAACACAGTAATAGCATATGTTTGCAACATATATATATATACATGTACATATATGCTTACTTTTATGTTAATATTATAAGATACACAAAGTAGTAAGTACAGTTGTAGCATTTGTATGATGTATATTGAAATTATATTTTAATATCTATTATTCTATAGGGAAGAAATGGTCAACTTACAAAACAACATAGAGTACTTGTCGAACAAAATACAAAGTACTTTTAGTAACCAGGAAGGTAGTATTTTCTATGCATCATCGTATTTTTACAATCGTTAAAATTATTTTTATAATAATGAGACTTTTTAGGAATCGCATCGACGGGAAGTAACAATGAATCTACAGTAAATTTTCCTAACAATATATCACCTAACTCGCTAGTGCAAGCACAAAATACAATACCCCATACAGTTCATCAAGAACATAATATGAAAGCAAATAACTCAAATCAGATGAATAATCAATTGTTGGAGAGTGATTTATCTAATGAGAGAAGGTATGACATAGATTATGAGGTAGAGAGTGATTTGAAAACAAAAATGCAGATGTACGAACTAGATCAAAATGAAGATAACAAGCAAGAACATGTAATGGACAACCAAGCTTTAGAATCATATGTAACTGAACAAGAGTATAATTCATATGACCAATCTAGTATTATGGCTAATGAACAACAAGAATATATTGACGTAGAACAGAATTCAAATGATGTAACATCATGATTTTAGTATCTTAAATTGGATGTATAAAACAGTAATACTAATATTACTAATTCTACTATTGAATTTATAGGATAAGTACTTTATGTACAGTATATTTTAATATGCTAAATCTTATCCAAGTATTCTATTATACAGGCTGATTCTCTCGCTGCGCAAGGCGTTTGGTTTCCGCAGCAAGAGAATCACTTTATAAATTCATATATACATTTTTCATAAAATGTATACATTTAAATGCATACATATATTATGAATAAATACATAAAAAATTATATATTCACAAGAATTAATGTAATATTATGATACATTAACTTTGTTCTTAATTTTGAATGTAAACTTTGTATTATTTATTATTCGAATAATATATGTAACACGTTTAATTTATATTGAACTTGAATTTTTTGAATAAATGAATCTTGTGTTACTTGGACTCATAGAGGGCAGGCAGTATGTATTTAGTTGTTATAGATGGTGATAGGCAAACTGAGGCAAACCATGCATATGTTTATCTATTTGCAAATTTGTAAACAATGTATTACATAAAATAAAATGAAATTTGTTAATTAGATAATGAAAGATTGTATACAAATGCTGAGGATTAAGAAAGTGGATTAAAATCCTATACATTTATATAAAATGGCTTTATCAACAGGTAAGTTAACATGTGACTACTTATAACCTCAATCAAATATTTATAACCAATATTCTTACCCCATATATTTAACAGAATTATTGAAACGTTTGAATTCTGATGAAGAGCCGTTACCAAAACGTTTGAAATTGGCAGAAAATGCTTTCTGTACCAGTGATCTACCAATAGTACGTAAAGAAGATCTTATTCTACAATGGCTCTGCGAAACATGTTCCACAGATGAAAATGTTTGGAGGTCTATAAAAAGTTGTTTGAAAACTGAACATTTGAATATAAAGGCCGATGTGAAAGAATTGTTAGTTAATGCACTCATTGCAAAACTACAAGGAAATATAAAAGATGTACACGATGATGTTTTTGAATGCTATAGATTAATAGTCTTTAATAATTCGATGCAACAATATTTCATTAGCAAACCAGAGGATTTAGGACTTGCAGTAAAATCTCTTTTAATTTATGCATTGAAATTTTTCAAATATACCTTTAACATTCAAGAGGACTCAGCCGAAGGAATAGATATAGAATTAATAATCAAAAGTGATGGGATGCTATCTGTAATATATAATACAATAATTAGCATTATAGAAAATATGATACAAATTTCTAAATCTGCTTTTATTGTAAAAGACAAATTAAAAATCATATTTGTACGTGATATTTTATATCCTTTGTGCAATATAATTGATCATAAGTGTACCAATAAAACTAATAGATTAGGAGCAGCAGCACATAAATGCGTTCAACAATTAATATTTGGAAAAAAATATGCACAGGATGCTACATCTTTTAGAAATGAAAGTACAACTCAGTTTGCAGATTTAGTATCTGCTTTTGCAGAAAATATAAAATCCAAAGATTTTCAAGCCAATTTAAGGACATTTGTTTTTATTTTTCATGCAGCAGTAGGTGTATTTAAAGCTGACAGTGCTGCATTGGATTTCATACTGAGAGAATTAGTGGAATGTGCTGGAATACATAAAAAAGAAATTTTAAATGCTTTGCTGAAGCATTTAAATGATATAACATTTAATTTCAATAATAAAGTGCAAGATGTCACATTGTTTGACTATTGTCAGAATATAATGAACAATATTTTATCAAACGACAGTATGAGTACTATAGACTATGATCTTCTTGCACAATTCTGTTCTTTTAATCCTCTTATAATTGAGAAAAGAATTCAAGAGATATTGAGAAAAGCATTTCTGGGAAATCTATCCTTGGAATATACAAATTTAATGGTTTCTATTTTAAACGCAGTTATACATTTGAGACACGAGGAAAAATTGATTTCGTTCATATTAATAGCTGTAAAACACTCTTTAAATACAATACCTAATACAAAACTTAACATGTTTTTTCCACAAGAATTCAAAGAAAAATTAAAGAAAGCAGTGAATAGTACCACAAACTCGCAAGGTGTATCTATATTAAGGACATTAATATATCACTTAAAGACAGATTGCATAGAAGTGTTACGATCCGAAGATGCACGTAAGAATACCAAATTTTTAAAAAATATTAATCTGATATAAATTTAATTTTATCAGAATTTAATTGTTCTTAATTTATTACAGATAAAAATATAGTTATTGTGCATATAACCATCGAGTTACTTATTATGCTTTTAGACAGTGTATGTGTTTTTGAGTACACAGGAACATTGACATCTCATCAAAAATTTATAAACGCTATCGACGATTTGCGAAATATTTTATCGCTTCTGGTAGACAGGATTTTACACTTAAATCACGACGAGAAAATTATTGTAATATTATTACGTGCAATGTATTCGTGGAATGAGACACAGAAGACTTTAAAATATTATGTACCAAAAGCAGTTACACGAGACTTGAGATGTCCAATATCGCAAGATCAGTGGCAACAGTTAATTCAGAGAGTTACAAATTTTGGCACAGATAGTTGTAAAAACAGCATAGTATGTCTTTATTATTCTTATTGACATAGATTGTTTTGTAAGTTTTATTTTATTGGAGTATTAATATGTTACAATTTCAGAATAAACTTATTTTACAACAAGCCAAGATATCTAAAAATACATCAAACGTATCTTTTATTACGCTTAATAGTCTGGTGGGTGGTTTAGAATACTTTTGGAAGTCTATGTTGAAATTTGATAGACATGCAATATTTCTTTTGAGTGAAAAGGAGATGCCAAAAGTGGCAGATTCATTATTGATAGATATGACCTCCAGTGAGGAGAGTTTTTCCGAATGGGTAGAAGTATTACACAACGACAGCTTACAAGAAAACAAAAGATTTGTAATGTGTTTGTTAAGTTCTGTTGTTACACGAATGGAAAATTTGATAACAAAAGGAGCGACAAAGTCTATATGCAAACATTTTGTAATAGTAAGTTTGAATGTTCTGTGTATACCATTATTTGAGCAATTAAATAATATTTACTTTATGTATCTCAGAAACATTTGCTTGAAGATGAAGGTATCGAGAACCAGAAACTAAATGAAATGGTAATACATATGAAAGACATCTTATCGCAGAAAGAGTGGGTTCAAATAGAGAATGCATCGTTGCGTGAAATAAAAGTGTACTTACAAGTACTGCTTCATCTACCTCTAATACACCTGAATGCCAATGTAAGATTAATAATATTCATCATTATATTCGCTCTTAGGATAGAGTGTAATCAAAATGAGGACATAATTTCCTTATCTAATGTAATACTTTCAGGTATTTTCCCTTTTTATGTACATATAAGAGAAAATTAAATTCAGTAGTACATTTAAAAAACGTTGTACTTTCAGATCTTCTAGAAAAACCTGGTGTTCATATATTTCAATACATGGATCCATCGTTATTATTATGTCAGTTGTCACACAACAGAAACATCCAGAAAACTCTGGAATTATCTCTTAGAAATGGTTTATCATACACAACTTTAAAGAAACTTATAAAAGCGTTCGCACATTCTAAGAAGGATTTACAGTTTTTACTAGAATCTGTGGAACATGTTAAACAAAAATTAAGTACAGACCAAAGAGTAATAGTTAGAAAAGCAGAAATAAAATTAAGTACAACCATAATGAAAATGTTACCCTCCACTGTCACGGAAATGAATGATGTGAATATATTAAGTTCAATATTAAAAATTAATGTGACCAACGAAAATATTAACAAAGAATTTAAAAATTTAGTAGAGCGAACGCTTCTAAATATATTCTTGGTAAATATAAATATACATATACATAAAGAAGTTTAAGCTAATTCTGTTTTTTCGTCATTATTAGACATACTATATTTTTAAATAATTGATTAACAGAATGATTGTAATGGAAGTGAAAAGAATGACGTATTAAAAGAAGGCTTGAAATTGGCAGTTGTTGTCCTTCATAATCGAAAAATATTTCAAGTTAAGGAACAAACTATGAAAGGAATATGGTGTGTTCTACTCAAATATCCATCTACACATGTACTTCTCCCATTATTAGAATCAAGTGAATCAACAGAACTTCAAGTATTTTTAGAACATTTACATGATCAAATGGTATGTACCTTCTATAAATATGAAAACCAAATAACTTGTATATAGAAATATTATGATTTTACAGGTAAAAGCAATCACACACATACAACCGAATGACTTAGAGAATGTTTGTATCATATGGCAAGCTGTATTAAAAACAAATATGTCTCACGATAGAAATAGGTTACGTTTAATAGCAATTAAAAAATTAATTCAGATAATACAAGTGTTAAATGTATCGGAAGAACTTTGGACAAATTTATTGAAATTAATACAAAGCATTCTTGCTACCAAGCATTTATATCTGTCTGGTACAATTATCGATATGAGCATATTTCTTGGATTAAAATCATTGCAACAATCTACAATATTTCCATGTCAAGATGCGTTAACATTGTGTAACATATTGTTAAAAATGAGAACGAACCTAATTACAGATAGATTACCTGCGTTGCTAATTTTATACAGACATATACTAAATGTTGTTGTACATAAGTCCAAAGTTATGATAGATAAATCTGAACAGCATATATTCAAATGCATCGCATTAGATATTGAGAAGTAAGTTATCCATATTTGGTTCATTTTAAAAAGGTATACATGAATTTTAAGTTGCTCCATTTTATGGACAGGTTCACAGGCTCCCTGATAAAATTGAAAAAAGACATGGCAAGATTAAGTCCTTATCTGATAGCGGATTTGTTGAAATTGTTTTCAGAAGCTTCTATATCAACATCTGTTAAGGTAATTCTCTCAGATATATCTTTCGGAGTTCTTACACTTGTCACTTCCAACTTTCTGTTCTAGGTTACTCTACAGAATTGTATAAACTTGTTAATTGGTATATGCGATCAACATGGAATTGCACTACTGTTTCGAATATTACCAATTTCAATGCAAGAGATTTTTAAGACCCAACTAGATGTATTTAACAAATATTATAAATTTTCTGGAAAGATTTAATTAATGCGTATATAGCAAAAATTTATGTACATATATATTTTTATATAATAGATAACATATTGATCTATTGTTAATGAAAAATTGTCTATAAAAACAATTTCAATAAAACAGCATGTGAATTCTATTACTAGTAATCTAATTATTAGGAACGTATCTTTAAATGAAAAAAACTTCAAATATTCTGTCATTTTTCCCGCCAAATTTTTCATAGCACAGACGTGGACGCAATCAGGATAAGAAGGATACGGTCACTCCAGTCACGGTCTTATACGATCGTGCTGCTAACACGGGTTTAGTACTAACCCAAGGATTAAGTGGTCTGTGAAAGCTGTATTAAAATTGTGTACCGGGATAATATGATTAAAAAATCTATGTCCACTATGTCTATGACTATTTCCACGAGAGGTTATAAATGGTTATAAAGTTGTTCTAAAATAATGTAAACCTGTGTAAACCTAAATTTTAAGAAAAATTTGATTATTCCAAGAAACAAGTAGAATGCGCTTCAGCAAATTACCGAAAGATCAAATCTATCTTGCGATCGTTTTAGGTTGCGTTACTGGTTATTATATATGGAATGAGCCCATAAAGAATTACAGTCAAGAGCATTTTGGCGATACAAATCAAATAAACGTGAGTCATTTTTATTCTGAATGAATTGTACTAAAGACGTTGATACAAACAGAAATAATCATTGAACATTATTAAATTTATGACTTGATAAATTATATGGATACATATATAAAACATTATTAAAACCATAAGAAAGTAGTATTAACTTTATATTTCCAATAATAACATTTACTATTTTAAAGAAACTTCCTGATGGCCAAAAGTAAACTTCTGGCGTCAGTTCGTTTGAAGCTGTTGGGAACTGTGTGTGCAGGTTTAGGACTTTTATTATGTTACAGGTAAATGTAATTTGGCATGTTACACTACAGACTGTTATGCAAAATAACATTTTTTAAGTAATTTGTGGAAACAGAAGTTTTCTTGGACAGTATGTCTAAAAATAGATGTTGCAGACTCATAGACAATGTGTCTTCTGAATTTTCATAAACAGAGATGCAACATAAACTTTCAGAATTTTAACGAAAGTATTTAATATTATACATAATTATAAATGTATAATAATACTTTTGTAACATTTTTTCCTAAAACAGAAAGTGGTAGAAAATAGAGAACAGATGGTGAAGAAAGTCAGCACCCAATAGTGTGTTAAGAATTTTATAGAATTAGAAATAGAATTTGTAGTTCATCAAAATTAGTTAAAGGTTTATGTCTTATTGTATTTCACACAGTCATACATGCTGTACACAATTAAAATCTGTAGTCCAATTATATTGTTACAACATAAATTAATATTATATTGTTTACAGATTCCTTATAAAAAACCATGTTTGGTTTAATAAACACAATGAAGCTGAGATGTATGCAAATTTCATTTATGAAAACTATAAAGAAAAAGAAGAAATGAAAAAGATCGATTATTCGTGAAATTATTTTTTAATTTTGTGCATGCACCCGTTGAAATATAATATTTGTTCACACAAATGCATGTAGTATCATATGTAGTTATAAATATATAAGTTCATTCAATAAATAATACAATTAACAATTATACAATACTATAGTTTATTACATAAAAGAACATAATGGATGTATTTTTTAGCCTTCTTTAAATTTGCCTCCATAGAATGGTAAGTATTGAGCTACTAGTTTCCAATCAGTGAAATAAACTATTGCTAAGCCAGCTGTTCCTCCATAAACCATTGCAGATGGAACCCTAATTAACAAAAGGAAACAAGAAAAAATTTAATAAGGTACATGAAAGTTAATATATTATACATAAGTAACTTTAGTTCAATTTAAAAACACATAATTATACTACAGACTTTATACAATCACAGCTTACATAAAATTATAAATCCAACAAAATAAATGATTCCTTTAAAACTTAATAAAATTTTTACTTTCTTCTTAACTCCTCAAAGTCTTTTATAAAGTAAATAAGCTAGTGTTTAACTCTAGTCTTCATAAAATAATGTACATAGAACAATCTATACTTGCATAAAGATCTGCAGTTCACATGTGATGTTTAGGAAACAGAAGAAAATGTTATGTAATTAACACAAATGCTGAATTTGATCGAATATCCGCGTATACATTAGATATTTCAAACTGTGTTTGCATTGATTTATATGTTCAAAAAACTATAGTTAGTACTTACCATCTTGTAGCTATTTCAATGTGTTTCCTTCCCAGACGCATTTTTCCTGAATCTATAATAATTCAAAATAAAGTCAATGCATTCAATACTTAAATATAGGTTACAAAACGTAAAACATATTGGATACAGTGGAAGAATTACAAGTGCTTATTTATTTACTGTAAATAGATACTGCAATAAAGATTGTGTATTCCTTTCCTCTTCAGTCTCGTCCTTCTACGTACTTCTACTGCCTTCTACTGTGATTGTGTATGACTATGTGTGACTGTGCAGCTGTGCGGAACGGTCATATTCACAGCAACCAGGTCCGGAAACTCTCGTGGTGGGGGTGATCCCTTAAACTTAAAAGAAACAAAGTGTACTTTCAAACTTTGCCATGAAGCGAGGGCACTACAGTCTTTCGACAGTCATTTCTAATTCCTATGTCGATGGAAAAAAGTGGCGTAGAGGTTTCTACCTCTTGGTATTGGGAATTACTGAAATTTATGCCAAATTAATATTCGATTTAATATTTATTTCAGTACCTAGAATGAATTTTCCAAGTGATAGGAGACCATTACTCTGTTGCATTTCGCAACTGGTAATATTTAGAATCAAACGCTATCTGTTGAGAATTCTAAGAATAAGTAATTTTAATCTATGCCTACAGATGACAGTGTAGCTACATGTATTTATTCTTAGAATTCTCAACAGATGGCGTTTGATTCTAAATATTACCAGTTGCAAATACGCAACAATCCTTACGCCGATTTTTCCCCTAGTAGAAGCCGAGGTTGTTCGTCGGTGTAGAGTTCAATGGGAATAAATGGGAACAAACAACTCAAATCCGGGACATCTGGTCACCTTAATATACGTAATAAATTTTTTGGGAGACAATAGTGAGATGAACAACGCTATGTATTTTGTTTGGTGGTTACTGGTTACCTGTCTGTAGAGGAATTCCTATTTCTCCTTAACGAATTCCTACTGTAACACATAGAGGTTGTTAGAACTGGAGTTAGAGGTGTACTGGGTGTACCGGTCTATAGAGATGGGCAGGATGGGTAGAAATTATCATACATTCGAATCATATGTATCAACCAATCAAAGTTATGTATGATAATTTCTACCCATCTCTACTGATCTATATACAACATAAATATATCAACGTATCATACAGTATCATAGTTGGGAAATTCCCTACTTCCCTCATCGCACACAGGTCTACAGGGCGTATAGTCTGGAAGGTCTAGAACAATTACCGATACATATGGATAGATAGTCACCAATAGTCACAATAGTCACGAAGGTCGCGAAGGAATAACATTGTGATTCATATACAAGTGTACAACGGATCTACTATACAATTGCTACAGTACAGATAATATTAGGATACAAACGTAATTTACGCTGGTATTATGTTCATTCCTTTAATTCTTTCTTTCCTCGTACATGTTATTTGCACTGTATTTTTTTAATATAAGAAACAGTATCAACTGTTATCAACACATTTAACCATCATACATCGAATTATATTGAATGTCATTTTGATCCCTTTGTTACGACAGTCGATTGTCGAGAAATCGGATCTTATTACAGTAATACAAACAACTATTTTATCTTTCTTAATATCATTTGAAAAATGGATTTCGGAGAAATAATGCATTCAAAACTGAAAAGAAAACTTTATTCTGTAGAAAATATATCGGAACTTTTATTATAGGTAACAATCACAGAATCATAGTCATCCATCGTCAGTCACAATACGTTGCTCCGGCATTCGGTGTCTGAGAGTTAAGACTATTATTGTAAGCGTCATGAAAAACTACGAATGTTTATGCAAATTTTCATTTTCAAATACCATTTTACATTAATCTGAATCAAAGAATAATTCATTTCATCTATTAAAAATAATACAGCCGACTTTATTAGTATTTTTATTAAAATATTTTATTTTAATATGTTTTGAATGTACAAAATAGCTATAAATGCATACAATTTACAGTTTATTTATTACATTTTTTATTATATTAGGTTTTAAACAATTATGTATTTTATAATTGAGTTAAATTTTCAGTCATTTTTTTTTTATGGTTTATTGTAAATGTTATACCTCTGTGCAATTTGTTAATATTGATATATTAATATAAATGTATTTCTGTTCAGGATAATGGAAGAAAATGCAAATGAATTTACACCAAGAGCCTATCAAATTGATTTATATGAAACTGCACACAAACAAAATACAATTATTTATTTACCAACTGGTAGTGGAAAAACTTTTATAGCTGTTATGCTTATTAAAGCATTAAGTGCTGATATACGAAAGTACATATTTGTAATTGAAACTTATAATATTGCTTAAATATTTCTTTTCACAATGATACAATCAAAATTATACTTATGAATTTTATTTTATATTAGACCTTATAACGAAGGTGGGAAACATACTGTATTCCTAGTTAATACAGTCCCTTTAGTTACACAGCAAAGTGAATATATTGCAAGAACAACTGGATTGGCATGTGGAGGATACTGTGGTGATATGGGGGTTGATTGTTGGAAAGATGCTGAATGGGCAAAGGAATTACAAAAATATCAGGTATTTAAAATTTATTTTACATTATTTAAAACTAATGTTATATATGCGAATGTTATACATACACTATTGTTGCAGGTTTTAGTAATGACATCTCAAATTTTGTTAGATGCAATTTGTCATGGGTATATACTTTTAAGTAGAATAAATTTACTGATATTGGATGAATGTCATAGGGCTGTGTCAGATCACCCAATGAGACAAATTATGCAACGCTTTCAGTTTTGTCCTAAAGAAGAACAACCAAAAGTTTTAGGTTTAACAGCTACATTATTAAACTGTAATACAAACATGCCTAAAGTAGACTCAACTGTTCAGGTAAATTCAGAGTATATTATTCAAATTGAGTATTTTAATAACACAGTAATTTTTTCAATAAAGTGTTTTTATTGAATATTGTTTTTCATACAAATCAGCATGAGAACAAAAACAAAACTGTATTGCATTTACAATGTTTGAATTTCACTACAGGCTTTGGAAACCACACTTCATGCAAAAATAGCCACAGTGAATTCTGCATCAGAAGTTCAAAATTATTATGGGATCCCAAAAGAAACAATTGCTAAATTTGATGCTTATATTATACCTGATGTTGGAATAGTTATTAATAATTTAATGGATAAAATAATAGAATTTTTGAACAATATAGAGTTACTGATTTCCTTCAGGAACATTGAAACGAGTGAAGAATTCAAACCGAAATCTGTAAATAAAAAACTGAAGTCTGTACTACTAGATATTAGGGAACAGTTTGCACATGCTGGTACAGTCATAAGATCCAATGAGGATGTATTTGTATTAAATCTTTCATGTATGTACATTTAATTGAATTTCACTTATAATGCAGGAATATATGGAGCAAGTAAATCTATTTTACTTCACATGATCCAAATAGAATGTATAAAAAAAAATACTCAAGATGTGGTATGTGATAAAGTAATTTAAATTAGAAATGACAAGTAAATTTTGATTTGTTAATCATAAATTATATGTCTAGGAAACTGCGTACGTTTTGGAATACTTTATTTCAGAATTCACAAGATTTCGGAAATTATTAGAAGATGAAATGAAAGATAATGCAGAAGCAAACAAAATTCACAGGTTTGTTTTAATTATATTTATTCTAATAAAGTAAACTCCTTTTTAATCGGTTCTTATAAAACCGGACTCCGAGCTGGATAAACGAATGGCCGGTTAATCCGAAAATATATGTCAAATATCATATATGAAGTTAATATAAATAAAAAATAGAACTAATAACCATTTAAACAATATGTTAAAAAGTACAATGTTAATTTCTATATGTTCAGAAGTACACTTAGCATTATAAGCGTTATATAGGAGGGACATGGTAAATTTTGTATGTATTTCAAAATTAAATCCGAACAATGTGTCAATTGTTGTCCCGCTGAGGCTCTCAATGAAAATGCGGCTGGTTAAAACGGAGATCGGTTAAAGCGGAACCGCATAACACGGAGTCTACTGTATACTTAATTTTTAATTTTACTCGTACAATCTAAATATGGTGGTGAAATTAGTATATAAAAAATTCCGCTTTTATTGTACTAATGTAAATTACACAGTTTAACAAATGATATTGGTTTATCGTGTTATTGCAGCTATTCATCCGATCAAGTACGAAAACTTTTTGCTATATTAAAAGAATTCCACAGAAACAGGTTTGATAATCAGAAATTCTGTTGTATTATCTTTGTGCAGCGACGTTTCACAGCAAGTGTATTGTATCACGTATTGAAGGTAATTGTTAATTTCTCTCGAAATTTAAAAGAAATTAATTGGCTATAATTGTAGTACAATTTTTATTATTTTAGAATTTATCTAGATATGATGAAGAATTTAAATTCTTAAAACCTGATTACTTAATTGGTTTTTCAAATGATCCTTACAAAACTAGCAAAGAATCAGTATGTTTATCTAAATGGAATATGGAAGTTTTACACAAGTATGATTGTATTCGTTCAACCTGTTCAGTGTAATAGAAGTTACAAATGAATGTATTTTGTTGCTTTAATTGTAATCTCTTTAGATTCAAAAATGGCTCCACGAACTGTGTTCTTGCTACAGACGTTGTTGATGAAGGTATAGACATACCAACTTGCACGTTGATTGTAAGGTATAATTTGCCAATGGATATTAGATCGTATATACAAAGTAAAGGAAGAGCACGGTATATGACTAGCCAGTACACCTTATTGTTGTCTAAATCTGACAGTAACTATATATCACGACTTGAAAGTTTTAAAAGAACAGAATCATATTTACAAAAGGTACTGTTCCTATTCGCACTTCTTCTCTTGCCTTAACTTTGGTTCTAATTTATTAAAATTTTCCATATAGCTATTAATTGGTCAAACGCAATATCGTGAAGATATATCCGAAAAAAAAATTAAATCTGAATTGTATTCATATGAAATAGAACCGTACACTGTTGTACAGCCTAATGGAACAGTGTGTATCATAACAGAACAGTCAGCAATATCTATTATAAATATATATTGTGCAAAATTAATGAATTTGAAGTATGTATGCTTAGCACCAACTTGGAAATTATATAAAATAAAGCAACATAACCACGGAAATGAAGATGAATTATACAAGGTATTAGAAACTATTAAGTCGTTGCATATAAAATTTCGGTTTCACCGATTACAATATTTCATGGTATTCTTATGAATGAAAGTTATTAACAGTGACTACTACTTGCATATTATATTAAGATAGAGAATGTTCTGCACATTTTACAATATTTATGTCAACAGTAAGACTGCTTATGGAGTATCTAAAATACATTAATACAGATGATGCACTACGATTAAAATTCATGAAATTTTATTTAAGGTTCTGATATAGATACAAACTCGGTACAATTAATACTGTTTTCTAAATATTAGTTTCAAATTCAATAATTTACTTCCAAGACCTTAGGTTTTCAATAATGACGGAGTGAGCGTACATGTGATTCATTGAGGAATGTAAACAATCTTTGATCTACAAAATTCTCTAAAGTCCGACAGAATATGAAATGCCGCAAATTTTATATGCAATGACCTTGTATTACCAATTTTACTTTTGTTTAGGAATTATTTCCTTGAGTGTGCTTATAATACAATAGTCGGTTTCTCGTAAAAATGTTTTTTAGGTGTCGCTTAAATTGCCAATTGTGTCTCCTGTAAAAACTATAGTAGAAGGAGATCCTATGGTATCCATTAAATGCGCAAAGAGGTCTGCTGCATTGAAAATGTGTATAGAACTGCATAAACATGGTGAACTATCTGATAAGTTAATCCCCAAGACGGTGGATTCTAGGATACAGAATTTAAATTATTTATTCCCAAATTGGGAAGAAGAGGATAAGTCCGAAACAAAAATATATGGGACATACAAAAAGAAACGACATCATAAACTACAGGTAAATCAAGATGTAAACTGATTTTATATATGTATTTACAATTTTTCTTCTATTTTTCAGACACGTATATAGGCTCCTTTCTTTCTTGGTGCTATTTAAAAACACAATATAACATCAATTCTTATGCAAGGAAGATGCTTTCAAAATTTAGTTTTTGTTAATAAATTCTTATCTAAACTATTACCTTACTATTATCTTCTAAAACCAACCTAAATATCGTTACGACCGATTCGTAGACTACCTTGAATCTACTTTAAATATTATTTTCAGTTTCCATCAGCTCTGTACAGTGCATATCCCTTGCCAAACGAGGAAGTGTATCTTCATCTACTTCAGGCGACACCTACGTATTCATTAGCACATGACGATAATCGTTCTTTGGTGTTTTATAATTTACTATCTAATGGCGCGGGTTTTGGGATACTTTCTTCGAAGAGAATGCCGCAGGTAGAACCAATTTTTTATGCCAATGAAACCAACATTTAATCGCTTATATTTTTTATATAGGTACCGTCTTTCCCAATTTTTATGAATGTCGGTGAATTACAAGTTGACGTTAAAATTAATGATACACCATTGTGTTTGTCTGCAACAGAAATGAAATGTATAAAAGCCTTTCACGATTTAATATTCAGTAAAGTTGTACGAATTATAAAATCATTTATGGTATTCGATAATTACAATCGTGATAATTGTTTTCTAATTGTCCCAGGTAAGTTTAAAAATTACATACATCGATGAAACGAGACAATCTTGTTTTATAGAAATGAGGGGTGAATAAATCATAATGTTCTAGTTAATGAAAATAACGAAATAAATTGGAAGGTGATACATGAATATCAGCAAATACAGTACATACCACCACCAAATCCTTTTTATTTTGAGTATGATGATTACGAGCTGGCATTAGTTGAGCCAAACTATAGAGCGGCTACAAATGTATATGTAGTCACACAGGTTTGCGAGGACCTTACACCAAGTTCATGCTTCCCAACTGAGAATTTCTACTCGTATGTTCATTACTATAAACAAAAACATGGCCTAACAATAAAAAATTCAAATCAACCAATGTTAGAAGTAAAAACGATATCAAAGAAAATTAATTACATAAAACCTAGGTAATGAACAAATACATCGTTGTTTAGAATTTGAAGGAACTTTCAATTTATAACTAATTTCAATTTCTGTGAACAGACGTATGCAATCCGAATCAAAGAAGCGCAAATGTATAGACACGGATAATGATTTGAAGGAGCATCTAGTTCCAGAATTATGTACTATAATTAAATTTCCAGCTTTATATTGGCTGAAAGCGACAATGTTGCCTTCCATATTACACAGAGTTTCGCAACTTTTAATTGCGGAAGACTTAAGGTGTACTATAGCTAAGGAAGCCAATTTAGGATTAGTATGCAGTGATAATCGTTGGCCTTCGTTAGTAATTAAAGATGAAGAAAGAGAAGAATCGCTTGATTCTATAATGGAAGTTTCTCTTGATGAATGTGTTGAAAATCCGCAACCAGAACCGGTATTAAGCGGTCCAGAAATAGACGGTACACATAATATTTTTTAAATCTAACTTATTTCATCAACGCAACGAACTTACATTGATTTTCTATGCTGTTTTTAAATTTGATTTTTTTACGTAGTTTTGAATACTGACGCGCTTTGTTATCCATGGGAAAAAGATGAAGAACCGCAAAATTTATTCAAAACCATTGAAGATGTTCGAATGATTGATATTGAGCATTATTGTCAATTTATGACTAGCGGGTACAATACAGACGCCATCACAATGGTAATCGTCAGATAATTTACAATTCTTTAACATAAAATATGCAGTCATCAGTGCATAAGTTTCTATCTTTTTTTTTAGAATTACATTTAATTTATAAATATTTGAATGTTACATGAAATATGTTTTTGCAGACAATTAAGCAAGTTAAATTTAAGAATAAGCCGTCGGTTCCATTGCGTAGTTTGAAAATATTATCGACGGATAATTCACGAAGTCCAGACCCTGTACAAATTACGTATGTAGGTATATTTTGCATTTCCTTTACGGCAGTTACAGTATACAAAAACATATTACAGAAACATAATTTATTGTAGGCGCTGACAAGTAAATTAGGAAATGATGCGTTTGACTTGGAACGATTGGAGACATTGGGAGATGCATACTTGAAATTTATTGTATCATTATTTTTGTATACTAATTTTCCAGACTATAACGAAGGTCCACTGACAGCATTGAAGGGAAAGATAATTGGAAATCGTAACCTTTACTACTGTGGAACAAAGAAACTGATCCCAGGACGTATAAAAGTCGATGACTTTATACCCTTAAGCAATTTCATTGCTCCCACGTATGCAATATTTAGACCGCTTCAGGAGCTGTTATTAGCGGCGCAGGTTTGTTAATTTAGTAGTTGAATATAATTACCATAACATTTTTGTAAAAGCATTATAAAATTTTCTTTCTTCGATAAAAGGTATCGCCAAATGTTTTGTATGAAATACACATACCAAAAAACGAACAATTTAATGGCTGTGTGACTGAAGTTACACAAGATACAATTAAAACTAAGATTTTAAACTGGGAACAGGCTGAATTACAAACTGGTCTTGAGCATTTTCTTGGAATACAAACTGTTTCTGATAAAACAGTTGCCGACTGTGTAGAGGCACTGATAGGGGTCTATCTTACAGTAAATACAAAAATATGATATTACTCCTTTTGTGTAAAGTGCTTAAATAATGAATTTTATATCTGTTGCACTGCTTCAACGTCATATTAAACATGAATGAAATTGTATTCCTAATAATTCATTGGTACATTTATGTTTTAACAGAATATGGGTATTAAACATACTGTCACTTTGCTACAGTGGTTCGAAATTTTGCCAAAACAAACTGATGTTAATCAGTTATTATTTAGTGTGTCTGAAAATTCTATTATTGATGCCGAAACTATCAATTATTTCATGCCGTGGGCTTCCGATATAGAAAAGAGACTAAGTTACAAGTTTCAAAATCGAGGGTTTTTGTTACAGGTATTTCGACATTTTATTACAATTTTTGGTACACACACTATTAAGTTGAATCATAAGTTCCGTCTGTTGCGAATAGTGAAAATTTGTTAACTAATAATGACGATGGAAAGTACAGAGTGTGGCTAAACCATGTGGTACAAGTGTACCAAGAAAATGTTGATTGTATGTGTAAAAATAATGTAAAATAAGATTTTTTTGTATGGTGTTTTGTTCTCGAAAAAATTGACTTTGAAATCCAACTGATATGCATGTATTCGAGCTTATAATAAGTAGACGCAGTGAATGAATAATACATAAGCATATTAACCAAATCAATTTTATCGAAAAACGAAACTTCGTACGAACTAACTTTAATTTATATTTCGAATTTGATTTTACACCTAAAATTATTTCTTTCTCGGTTGTTCTACGAATTTTGCCACATCCTGTACATAGCAGATTAGTAGAAGAAAGTAAAAATTACTAGTGATTTGATAGAATGTTTTTGACAAATCAATTTGCATAAACGTCAATGTTACATATTTAATTACGAAGTACAGTTATTTTCACATAGAACAAATGTTTTAGGCTTTCACACATCCCTCGTTCAGTGCAAATACTACAACTGAATGTTATCAAAGACTGGAATTCCTTGGTGATGCTATTCTTGGTAAGAAAATGTTTAGAAGCTTGGATTAAAGTTTTCTCTGGTATTAATTTAAAATAACCATGTGTAAACAAAAGCTTTATTATTTCAGACTTTTTAATTACGTGTTATATTTATGAAAATTGTGGAAATTTAAATCCTGGTGCTTTGACAGACTTAAGATCTGCTCTCGTTAATAATATTACATTTGCATGTTTGGCTGTGCGATATGGTTTACATACTGCGCTTTTAGCTTATGCGCCACAGTTGAATGATGCTATAAATCGTTTTGTTAAATTCCAAGAGGAAAGGGACCATGTTGTAAATGATGAGGTACTTTACATTATAAAAAAATATTGAACGCATTGCATTTTAAATTGTAATCGGTCATGTACAAGGTGTGAGATTGTACGTACAAAAACAAATCGAAGGTAACAAAACACACTCAGTCGTATTTTAATGCAAGTATTTTAATGCAATCGAGTTGGTGTCGTTTCGAATTCCATTTTCTTGAAAAAGAAGTTTTTCGAGACACAATTTCATTCCACCGTTTCAATTTGTTATTGTACATACATAGAATCACCTTTCACGTGTATCAACCATTGCGAGACATATTGTGTACATATATTTTTAAGAACCTGTGTTTTCAGCTTTTATGGATTTTACTAGAAGAAAATGAATGTAATATGGCTGAATATGTAGACGTCCCTAAAGCTCTAGGAGATATATTTGAGACTACGATAGGTGCAATATATTTAGATTGTGGAAAAAGTCTTACCACAGTTTGGGAAATAATTTATTCTCTCATGTATAAGGAAATTGGTAAGCTTTATGAATAAAAAGGAAATACATGAATTATATTTTATTTTAAATATTAACTGTTCTTTAGATGGATTTAGTAAAAATATTCCTAAACAACCGGTTCGTGTAATACACGAAACTCAAGGAGCCCACCCACAATTTTCGTAAGTGTAATTAATTTTTTATTAGAAAAATTTATTAGATGAGAATTGATGTTTTTAACTTTATTTTATAATCATTCACGCTTGCATCAACATGTGCAGCATGGTACTGATATATATATTGTTGTATTTTTGTTTGTAGGCAAGTAGTTCCTATTGAAGGCTCGAATTCTTGCATGGTGTCATTAAAAGTCGTTATTGCTGGGAAGTTGAAACTCTTCCATGGGTTTGGTGGAAATAAAAAGCAAGCCAAAAGCGCTGCTGCGAAGCAAGCTTTAAAATATTTGTTGTACAAAACTTAAGGAAAATGAATTGCATTTTAACGAATACAGTAAATCTTCGATGAGTGTCACAAGGCTCCTCGGTCCTCTATTACGATCCTAAATCTCATTAAAAAGCCAGCGTTACACCTGGATACCCTCAAATTACTGAACAATGTTCTTGGATATATCTTTCTATAAGAATTGTCGATATTACTATTAGAGGTGTACGAATACCCTAGATAAGTGTGTCTCAACCTTTTTGCCAGACGACTAAAATCTTGAAGCCAAATACTTCCATTTAACTAAATATGAAAAAATGTACGACTAACGAATTAAAATAAAACAGGCTGTTTAAGGTAGCAGTTTTCTTTTCACGACTCATAGGTTGAGAAACTGCCCTAGATTACGGATTTGGAATGCGACGAAGCGGCGAGATGTTTATACTCCCATATTAAGGAGCATTTATATTACGACGCGCCGAACCAGGACGAGCTTAGTAGTATTTATACATACTTTCCTTCGAGTCACATAAAATAATATTTTTCTCGGTTTGTCGTTGGCTCGTCCTGTGCTCAACCCGTCCTAGTATAAATGGACCTGCATGCGAGTATCGAGATCTGGCCCATACCACTCTCAAATTTGTCCGTTGCGACTGGAAGCTGGGGTTCCCAAGACATGGAACGATCCGCACATCCCTACTATTCATGAAGTCTAAACATCGTTCCAAAAGTTCATCTCGATTTAAATTTCCGTGAAGTGTCTGTATAGTATCTTCAAATTTGATACATAAAGGTGGCTATGTTGATGTTCTAAACGCTTTCTACCAAAAGAATTTTTAAATGGAAATTACATTGTTTTGGGCGGTATAAACAATCATTTTATGAAGAAAAAATTCTATTATTGAAGCCACTGGTGAATACCCGGCAGCACAACTCGACTTCAACCATTAACTTAAAATTAAGATTTAATGTTTTACAGAACATAACTCTGTACGATGGAAACATTTGATTTCAAATAATTGTATTCTTTATATCTGTAATTCCTTTTCTTATATATACAAAAAAATTGTACGTTGTTTTAACGTTACGAATATTTTTATATGCAATTTGTATAGTTTGACAATAATTCTTATAATATACAATTACAATATTTGTAAGTAAATAATTCTCTACCACGTCATAATTAGTTTTCGTTTTTTCTTTTTTTCAACGATGGTCGGTCAAATATCTGCTTCATTCCCGCTGCTTGATTATTATGAAACTTCAGGTTTTGTGCTGTCTCCGAGATCCAGGGTGAATCAAATTGAGTAGTATCTTGATCAACCAAGTGAGTATATTTTGTTCTACCACTGCGCCCGAAATTCTTTACTTGCATAACTTTTGGCAAAATTGTCTTGTCGAAATGATCTTCCAATGTCGCGCCAGAGAAATCTCGTTTAAATATGTTATCTTCTTTATCCAAATAGAAGGCTCCACGATGATAATATTTCTGTAGGAACTTGTACTTTCCTTTAGCAGCTTTATTCGTAATAAGCTTCGGATTTAATCGGGCTTCTTGCCTTCGTTCCTCCTCTGTCATATTCCGTATACGTTCAATCTCGAGACGTTCCTTTTCAAGCCTGAAAAATAAAATTGTTGAACAAAATTAGTATTTAATTTCTGCTGTAGAAATTTCTAAAGACAGTCATTACAACACTATGAATTATTGAAGAACGTTGCGTTATCTTTAATGATACATACAGTTCCCTTTCTTCCCGATCACGTTTAATTCTTTTCAATTCCCTCAACTTCCAAGCTTCATATTCTACTTCATCGTTTTCATCATCTGTACAAACATCTTCAAGCTTTCCTTCCTGTTCGTTACTATTTTTACCAACTTGCGTTTCCTTCCGTATTGCCTCTTCTACCATCTGTACAGTAAATAAAGTTAAAAAAATATGCAAATATTTGTTTCTTTATTTAAATAACTACATCTACCCTTAAGGTCTGCCGTTTTCGTTCCTCTGCCATCTTCTTGGCCTCGATTTCTGCTTGCTTCTGTTTCATTGCTTCTTTTTCTTTTTCCATTACTGTAATTCTATCCTTTTTACGCACAAAAACTGGCTTCAATCTTGGACCAGTTTCCTCTTCTGAATCAGTATATTCTTCATATTCTGAGCTCTCATCCGAACTGTCGCCGGATCTTTCATCTTCTTCCCCATGAATCAGTTCTTCCTCATTTCCCTTCTTAGACAACACTCGCTGTTTCAATGCTTCGCGTCTCTTTTCGATCTCTGAATCTGATAACTCTTCATCTTCCGACGAATCAGAACTCTCCAACTTGATTCTTTCACGAGTTCTTTCAGGCTCGACTTCGATCAGTTCTGGTTCATAAATGTGTCTGTGCCTCTCTGTACGAATCTCTGTGTTCGATTCTTTGTGTCTCTCCAAACGTGTTAACCGTCTTAAACGTGGGTCATCTTCGTCGCGTATCCTAATTTGCGACTGTACCGGAACATCCATAGAAATGTCATTTTCCTCATAACTTTTGTGTACCCGTCTATCCAAGAAGTCGTCCTCTTCGGATTCTTCATCAGAACTAGCAGCTGGAGCATAATCTGGACGTTTTCCAGAAACATAACGATGTACCTTCACCTTTTTCATGGACAGCTCTCCTGTAATGAAATATCATCTTTGAACATAATTTCAACCACGATATGAATACTTCATATAAAGAGTGAACTATGGGAAACACAGCGCCTAATATCTTTGTTAACCCTCTTATTAGAGACCATCAAAGCTGGTGACTGGGTCAATTGTGATCGTATAGACATTTCGGTGACTGTGGTAACTGATGAGTCGTTGGTGATCCAATCATAGGAATGCAATGATTAAACTTAAACATAGAAGGAAACTTTTCCATCTTCGAATCTAATAAAAATATTAAACTGTTCTGATTCCCATGAGTCACTCTGTATAATTAGGAATATCTTTAAAAAATCAATAATTATCAAACACTATGAATTAATGGTAAATTAAGATGAAAATATGATTTATAGAATAGTGACGTTTCGAATCTAACCTTTGTCATTTTTTACGGGTACAGCACCAGCAGTACTTTGAATTCCCATAGGAGCTGGTGCTAAAGAATTATTTGTAACGAAGTAGTCCATCATCATTTTGATAACTTCGAAAGCTTGGCAAATTATAAAAAGTAATTTATAGTGCACTCGATGCACTTTAACAGCCAGTATCAACAACAGTCTGTAGTTGCTGTTGCTGTAGTTTGCGCAACAGTTCACCGAGTCCACCACTAACACCGTTTTGGAGCAGCACCAGGCAGAGCAGCACAGAGTCAGTGCGTGTTTGCCGAATTCGCTGTAAGTTTGCATACTTTGATCTTAATTTTTAGTTTTATTTGATCGGTAACATATCTTTTTATCCGTGCCATCATAATCTCCGTAAAAAAATCTATAGCTACTTAATTTTTTCATGAAAATGTCATTTTTTGTAACTAAATGAGAAGTGATTAACTTCAGTATCGCACCTACAGTTTAAAAAGACTTGTGTTAAAAAGAAATTGTTGAAACGTTTCTTTTTCAATAATTTTATCGATGACCTTGCGATTTTTTGGCAGCAATCAAAAGGGGAAGCTTTTAAGAATGTTTTGTTAAATTTTTACCAAAATTTATAATTATTAAAAATTTACGGGAGCCACCTTAAGCAAATGCTTAAGGCGATCTTAAGAATAAGAAGCGACTATGAATCCGCCCTATATCTCATCTGTGCTTCAGGAAACTGATAGATGGCGCCATATAACAATTCCTCTGAGACAAATTTTTAGGTCAAAAACAAGGCATAATATTAATTCAGAATTATTTACGGATAATCTCTTACTTAGAGCAACTTTCTGACTTTAATTTGTTCCGGTTTTTTATGTTTTTGAATATGCTTATTTATACTATTGAATACCAGAGCATAAGATAGAACATGCACTTCAGTTTGTAACTCTCAACTTGAGGGTCTCAAATTACAAAGTGAGATAGCCAACTATTTTGACCGCCAGTATTGATGATTTGCGTGAGAAGCTTAAGAAGCTTTTCCCGCTTTTCCTTTCATCGCCTTTCATAACATTATCTTCCAATGGAAGAATTTATTTGACAAGAATCTATAAGAAAGTGGAAGCATCAGTTTCACTGACCTTATCAGAAAAGTTTGATCGAAAGATGACAGCGACCTATAATTTATGTTTGTTAAATCAATGTAGTAATGTTCTATGTTATTCGTAGCAGAAGCATTGGTCGATTGGAAACCTTCGCATGCGCTTGACTGAAAGTATTCAGTGGAACAAAATTCATTTCACCTTGTAAAAAGATTTAAAAGGAACGTGAATTGTTTAGGAATGGCAGATATTAAACAGGATCACAAAAGCGAGGACACCGACAACTATGGAATGGGTAATAGTGCCGATCCAAAGAATATGCAAGAGCTGACACAGTATGTAAGTTGAACAACATACCTTATTGTTGTGATATCTTCTGTCGGTGATACGATGTTTGATATCTATTGTTCACATTTGTTTTTATTTTATTTTTAGGTGCAAACTCTATTACAAAACATGCAGGACAAGTTTCAAACAATGTCGGATCAAATTCTTGGAAGAAATATCCTTTTCGATTAAAATAATTACGTTGCCTTAAATAACCTCAAAGATTTAATCAACTATTCATTAACATTAACATTTATGCAATTAAATTCCAATTGTATCGCGTTTACCGAAATTGAGCTTATTTAAGGATATTAGATGTTGATTTTTATTATTTTTATGAATAATCTATACATGATTATGCCCTTAACGAAAAAACAATAGATGAAATGGGAAACAGAATAGATGATCTTGAAAAGAATATTGCAGATTTAATGACACAGGCTGGTGTAGAAGGAGGTGACAAATAACTACCTCTAGTAAAAGAATACCTTTGATATTTAATAAAAATACATCTGCGTAAGCATCAAGAAGTATCATTGCACGAGAATAACATTTGTATGACATTGAAATGCATTTTTGATTATAAAAAAATAAACCAACACATTTTTTAATAACGTGACCAATGTAATTCGTTTTTTACTTTGTTTTTTTCATATGTAAATATTGTGACATACATTTTACTGCTAATTGGTGAATAAACATATCAGTCATAATTCTTAGTCATAGATTTTGTTAATGACTTCTGATATGCGGGAATGGGTGGAACTGCCTTAAATAAAAACCGGGTCAAGGTTTTGTGTTCGGAGACTGCTTGAACCTTCATCTAAAATTGCATAAAACATTAAGAGGAAGTAGATTATCCATAACTACATAGACTTGTGCCTGGTTCTCACAGGTTTTCCTTTAATAGATTCAGATTCTGTTTCTTCTGAGCTCTCTCCGTATTCTTCAATTTGTACAGATTCGGAAGAATTCGTTTTTAAGCTCGACTTTGCCGAATCCTGTAAAAGAGTGTACGTCCGTTTAATTATTAGCCATTAATCGAAAATAGTTATTAACTTACGATAGAATCGGTGGTATGATTAATTAATTTCTGTGGAATCAAGGGGGAAGATGTAAAACGGCTGGCTAGATTAGTGAGAGAATATGCTTGTCTGAATGACGTTCGCCCGACGGTAGGCAATCTGGCAACGGAATCAGGTACCCGCATCACTTCACGAAATTCCTAATTAAATAAATGACTTAATAAAAATATTGTGTACATACAATAATTTTAATAAAGTTTGTACACTAAACTCAAATCTATAAAATAATTGTAATTAGTTACACAAGAGTTTACCCCATTCATGTTTCCTCTTATCACTTGAAAGTCCTGCAGAAATATTAGAATAATCCTGGCATTAAATTATTTATACCACCATATATTAACGTACCGAGCGATGTGATATATTTGAATAAACTTTGTAAGTAGTGCGCATCTCACCTCTAAATCTTTTGTCTCGTCGATTTCGGCAATATCTTGATAAGCTTTCGTCAGCAATTCGAGAGATTTCGCGTGAAAACTTATTTGGATAACTACAAAGTCTAACAGTATAGTTTTTAGGTCGTGTAGCTTTCGCTTTTCAAACGAATCGATCTGTTCTTCTAAACCTTTTACGACCCTTGAAACTTCGATGGAAGCTTTCATTAGTTCAGATTCGGCTTGCGACTGTATCAATATTTAAGGATCTATGATAGTTAAAACGAATATTTGAATACAATTCTATTTATTTTTATAATTAAGGATACGATCATTTGTCTGTTTCTAGGGTTTCGTTCTCTAAGTCTGTCCAGGTGTCTTTTTCTTGTCAACTCTTTATCGCGAGCTGTGAATGTATTTTTAACATCGTCGCGTGCATGTTTGCAGATGGTCGCGTATTGAGAAAGGGGTGCAATTATTTTCGCGTCGAATCGCTGCACCTCTGCATCCCTAATCATGACAAACAGCGGTTAGGAATGATATTTCATATATTTATACTTTTTTTTAGTGAATCGAATGTTCAATGCATGCCTATAATCGCCTATTACTGATAAAGTTGCGGAGAGATTCGACAATCCTGCCGTTAGCGATCGATTTACAGTTTCCGATTGTGAATAAGTTTGTACTACTTTTGCGATTTCGTCTCCTTTGTCGCGTAATCTGTAAATAATGCGATAGATTAAATAAATTCTTCATATTGTGTAACACTATCAAGAAACTAAATGAAATTATCTATATAAAAGACGCATGTGTTTTTACGGTAGTTATTTACAAACCTTGCGGCTTTCCTTGTGTACGCTGCAAACGCTGTGCATAATTCGGCAAAATGTTTTTCCACGTTTGATATACGATCTTGCACAAATTTCGCTTCGTGTTCCCTGAGAAACAAAAGCAATTAGTACGACGTGGTAAGTATGTTCATTCAAATATTGCGCGAATTCGAATGATTTTTCGAAATATTTACCAGATGTTAGTTTGAGATTTCGAGCGAAGCATTTTGCCAACCGCAATTTTGCAATTCTTCTTTTACGTTTAAAACGATCGTTGTATAAAACTACTAGACTTCTAACGTTCAGTTACTGTGAACTGCCTACTGACAGTTTACTGTTGGCAGGTGGTGCATTGTGACCGCAGGTGAGGTCGATTTTAATATATACCCTCTTCGCTCTAACTACCATTTACACAATTTCTTACCAGTGTCACCGACGAGTTACATACACTGAAAATATGTATACATAAGTATGCGAAAAAAAAGACCGAAAAGTGTGCTAAAAAAATAGATTGGATGAAATGTTTACTTCTATACCTCGTCGGTGCCAGTGTCAACAAAATTCAAGGGAAAAAATTAAATTTGATGACAGCGAATATAATTTATATTATAGCGGATTTTTTGTTCGATTATATTTCATTCATATATATGTATGTACATATGCAAGAATTCTATATGAATGAATGTAGCGCAAATACACAATTACAGAAATGCAATATACGAATTAATCAAGATTTTTTAATTAGAGCGAATGAATGACCTGCACCGCTTCCAACGCGTACCGCCGTGAATGTGGAAGAATATGGTAGCTTTTTCGGAAATTTGATATCCCTTGTATCACCGTTTCCACAGTTTCCATGCTCGTTCCACCCCCAACAGAAAATGCTCCCATCTTCTGTAGCATTACGAAATTTACCACAGGTTACAATTGTTTTCGACACTTTTATATTTTCAATACAACTGTTCATACCAGTTAAAACAACGTTATGTTCCGAGCCAACTGCAATGTGATTAACTTTCGCGAGACCTTCGATTTGCATCATTTTCCAAGATAATGGTTCCTTGAACTCTGCCATCCCCAACTGTCCGTATGTGTTTCGTCCCCATGAAAAAATTTGACCATCTGAAAAGAAGGATAATTTCCATCAACTTATTCAGGTAAACAATCGTTATTCAGGTAATAACTACCAAATTGAATTACCGTTCAACGCGATCACATGCGACCAGCCGCTGTACGTTTTTACCAATGTATTGAACCGAACATCTGGTAATTCGATTGGAAATGATGTTTTCAAAAAGCTCTCGGTATTCAAGCCCAATTGACCGTGTCTATTGTCACCGAATGCATAAAGATTCCCGTTCTCAGTTATTGCAACCGTATGGTGTTGACCGCAAGTAACGTCTTGTATATTTCGTAGCGTTGGAACTGTGTATAAAGCGCCGTAAAACCATTTCATTATTTCTGTGAATATACTCAGGTCTAATTAAGAAACAGGTTTGGTTTTTGCAAAAATTTCTACCTTCCGTGAAGGTGTACGCTGCATTGAAAAGTTCCTCCTCTTTAGAGGGGCTTAAACCTAATTGTCCTTTGTTACCTGATCCCGCCACTAAAACTTTATGGTCCTCTGTTACTAGAGCAATGTGCCTTAAACCTATGGCAACCCGTTTTATTTTTCGGTCAAGCGCAACCTCAAGGGGCTCGTATGTCCATCGAAGGGTGCCTGGGTTTTTCCCCAATTGTCCGAAACAGTTCGATCCCCATAGAAGCAACGTACCTTCTATTGTTAATGCAGCGGAACAATCCCAGCCGCATGCTACCTCCACAACAACTTTGTCTTTTAGTTTACCCCCTATTTCCCGGAACGTACAGGACTCCTTATCCACGGAAAAACCTGTTTGTCCTTTATTGTTCCAGCCGCAGGAATACACGCGGCCATCATCATCTAAAATTAATGTGTGTCCAGCACCACCAACTATTTTATTTATCTTTCGCGGTTCCAATGAGCAGTCTGATAAATCAACTTCGCCGGCTACTTGGCATTCTTCTGCTCGAAAGCCTTGCCCAAGTTGCCCATGAGAATTGGCACCCTAGAAAACAGACATTATTCTGTCTATAAATGTACCTATGTTACACGACAGATTTCGTTCAAAGATAGAAATATTCCCGCCGAACATGTTACTTCCGTTTACATTCTTCTTTACCGATTAAGACGAGTAGCATTTAGTCTTGCATGTTTACAATCTAATTACACTTCTTAATTCGTGACAAATTTATTGCAATTGCCGCGCTTATGTGTCGTGACTGTGGTCATTGCTGGTCATGCCTAAAGTCCTAAAGTAACCGCATGTGTATAATATATGATATGTAATGAAGAATCAATTGACTACATTACCCATGAAATTAAACAGTAGCTCATTGTTGATTGCAGTTGATTGTTCCTCTTTAAAGTATATTATCCTGAGTTCTTGTTTATATATTGCAAAGTGAAATACATGTCAAATATACGTCTACTAAAATGTAGTACTTGACACTACAGTAAAGGTTCCAAAATGAAATTACAAAGCTATATTTTTGATAATGTATTGTAGATGGCGGCAAAACATGTTTGTGTACTATGGCCCCTGTATTCGGTGTGCATTTAAACTGCAAGAAAATTTATTTCTTTGCTGAAATGCTTGGGATTGTAGTGTAACCAATTTCTTAGATTTACACAAACTGAATCAAACGTCGATGAAATTTATCTATGCAGCATGGAAGAATCTATGAAATTCGATATAAAAGAGGTTAAGATCGACCTTTTGCGCGCGATAAATGAATGTTCTCAGCGGGGATTATTACATACTGCGAAATGGTACGTAATGTTTTATAATAGGAAATAAAAAAATATTTCCAGTTTGTGGTAGGTATGTTAAAATATATGTTTTCCATGCAGGTTAGCGGAACTTAGTTATTCTTTGAAAGACATTAAACTAAACCTCCATGATATTACCACTGATCTGTATTTATCGGATGTAAGCGATGAAGAGGATACGTACATTCTGGCAAAATGTTACTTTGATTCGAAGGAATACGATAGAGCTGCTTATTTCACAGAAGATTGCAAAACTCCGAAGGTTAGGTTTCTACACTTATACTCTCGGTATTTGTCAGGGGAGACTAAGAAGATACACGATACAACAGTAGTACCTCCAGACCCTGTAAAAAATGATACACTAAAATTATTGTGTTCGGATTTAAGAAGGGATCATATAGCAGATAAGCTGGATGGCTTTGGCTTATACCTTTTTGGCGTGACTCTAAAAAAATTACAACTTACTCGAGAAGCTATGGATGTGTTCGTCGAAGCAACACATAAGCAACCTATGCACTGGGGATCCTGGCTAGAATTAGCTTCTTTAATAACAGATAGAGAAAAACTTGAAAATCTGTGTGTACCTAATCATTGGATGAAGCATTTTTTTATGGCTCACATGTATTTAGAACTACAATTAATTGACGAAGGCTTAGCTTTATATTGTGAATTGCAGTCAATGGGATTTGAGAAAAATGGTTATGTGCGTGCTCAAACTGCAATTGCAGTTCATTATAGAAGAGGCAAGATTTTTTTCAGGATTGTAAATATTCATTTAACTTTATATATACATACATATACTGAAGAATTGCATTTTATTTCAGATGTTGATAATGCTATAGAGACATTTAAGAGAATAATTAAGGAAGATCCTTATTGTTTAGACAATATGGATACATACTCGAATCTATTGTATGTAAAGGAAATGAGAGTTGAGCTGGCAAACTTGGCTCATAGAGCAACAGAGATAGACAAATATAGATTAGAAACATGTTGCATAGTAGGTAAGCCTGTTGCTTTGCTAAGCATAATAATTAAAAGCTTGTTTTTTTACTATCTGGTAGAATAAATATTCTCTAGGAAATTACTACAGTTTAAGAGGAGATCATCAAAAGGCAGTCATGTATTTCCACAGGGCATTGAAAATGAATCCTCAGTATCTGTCTGCCTGGACATTACTTGGTCATGAATTTATGGAGATGAAGAACACCAATGGTGCTATTCATAGTTATCGACAAGCTATTGGTATATATTGTAATTTAATTCACGTAGATATAAAATTAAACACGCGAATGCATTTATCTAATAGGATTTTGTTTTTACATAGAGGTAAATAGGCGGGATTATAGGGCATGGTATGGTTTGGGTCAAACATATGAAATTTTGAAAATGCCATTTTATGCAATCTACTATTACAAACAAGCTCAACTGCTGAGACCTCATGACAGTAGAATGGTATTAGCTTTAGGTGAAGCATACGAGAAACAAGATAAAATACAGGATGCTCTTAAATGCTACTACAAAGCGTGCAGTGTTGGTGACATTGAAGGAATGGCGTTATTAAAATTAGCCACGTACGTGTAGAGGTTCAAGACTGTTACAGACATTATCTGTGTTTAGAAATACGTTTTTACTTGTTTTCTTACAGGTTGTACGAAAAATTGAGCGAACACGATAGCGCGGCAGCTGCTTATACTGATTTTGTAATGGATGAAACTAGAAATGCGGATAGAACCGATTTAAGTCACGCATACAAGTATTTAACCCAGTACCATTTAAAACGTGAACAGTTGGATCAAGCCAATCACTACGCTCAGAAATGTTTACAATTTGATGAAACGAAAGAAGAAGCTAAAGCACTGCTGAGAACGATTGCTCAAAAGAGAGTAAAAGTTGAAGAAACTTCGATGGTGGTAATTAAAAGAATACTTTCAGTAGTCAAGAAGAAGAACGTATTAGGAAATTATAATATTACGTTTATTCATTAGGTGGAAGATATGAACGAAACGGATCCTGTTATCGAACAAGGAGAACGAACGGATACAACTCCAGGAAATCAGTTATCACCAATGAATTTGTCATTTATGCCTACACCATAAACTATGGTGAAGAAGATACACGTCAGTTGTTAAAGTTGACGCTTTACAGGTTGTATATATTTCTAATACACACCAATTTTACATAGATACAGAAAAAAAATATTAAAAAATCACATTATTTTATCGATCCTTTCGCGTCAGTTATTTATTGCACATTGGTTTATAGTTTCATATGTACACGCACACACATATTTATATGTAAGTATATATTATTTCGCAATACTCTGGTCACCGGTAATAGTTATTTCTTAAAATATTACTTAATATTTTCGAAGAATTCACATTTGAAGGAAGGTCCATAAATTCGGGATAGTCATAATAGAGATGTCTCATAGGCGATGGAGCTGGTGGTACTATTGCTCCTGTTATTACGGACGATGGATAACAATTATTTATCAAAGGTGCCGTCACTGTGCACTGTTTCCAATTGATACGGGCGTAGGACGTTATTGGTGGATTCTGTGGTATTTCGGGAAAACCTGGCGGTGCGCGGTTGCACATTCGAGAAGCAATCATCGTATCGTACGTATTCGTGTGCAATCGTCCCATTCCGATATCTGTCTCAGGAGTTATGAACACGCGTTCATCGAAGCCAAGATCTGTGGATATGGATGAGGTACTGCCCGATGAAATCTGTTTATGTGCGATCCTCGTAAACCCGTCGTGCGAATCCTCATTGTCCGCTGTGTAATTTAATTCACGCTCCATTTCTTTGCCCTTAAAAGAGAAAAAACAATACGGTTAGAGACATATATTTATCGAAAATGTAAGTTAAAACGCTAGTAAACTAGTGCGGTGGTAATCGTAATCGAATAAAATTCAACATACCCGATAAAGAAGAGGAAGCGATCTGTAGGCTGCATACTTGCAGCAAAATTGTTTTTCCGTAGAGTTCATATCGATCGGAATCATTTCGACGTCATCGTCCGAAAAGGCGCTATCCGTTTGCGTTGCCGTTTCCTTGTACTTGACGTCCCTCCGTTTAGATTCTTTGACTTTAACCGGAGTCCTCGATGATCGGGTTCTGGATTTGCTTGGAGTATCCTGTCGCGAAGAACGTTTTTCGATGCGTGATTTCGTTTCAGTTTTGCGATCGCTTTGCTTCTCATTTGTATCTTCGTCTTGCGACAATTTTCTTCGTTTCTGGTGAACGACAGCGTCCGAGGGAGTTTTCTTCTTCCGTTCTCGTTCGATTTCTTGCGGCAGCCTCTTCGATCGGGTCACGGCACTGGTGTAGCTGTTGTGTTTCTCGTGATAAAGGGAATCACTTTCCTTCGTTTTGTCACGTTTCCTAAACAAAGACTGACTGTAGGAAGATGGATTTTCGTCGTCGGACGAAGTGCACTGCTTCTGAAATATTCTTGCGATCTCTTCGTCCACCGATGAATTGGTTTCTTGCTTGTCGACGTGTGACCTCGAAGATGCACTTTCAGTTGTATCAAGTACATTACCAAGCGCGCGATTGTCCCGCGAAGTTTTCGTCCCGATATGCGATTTCTCGTATATGTGTTCCTCCATCGATATATCCATCGGTTCTTCTAAGGCGGCAAACGACATGGATCTGTCGATGTTATCGTTATCCATGGACATGTTCATGATCATCGTAGTTCTCGCGGTGCTCCATTGATCCGTGGAGGAATCTGAATCTTCCGCAGCGGTGACCAGCTCGTCCGTGGATTCCTCGTTATCCCTTTTACTGTCTTTTTTCGAATCCTTCTCACGAGGCGACGTGTTTTTGGTTTCCGAATGAGAATTAGACTTGGAAATTTTTCGAGATTCTTCGGATGATTTATCGTTCGAACTTTTTTTATCTTTCGTGCGTCTCGTTTCCTGGTCCTTCAGTTTCTCTTCTTTTTTATCCTTTACCTCTTTCTTGTAACTCGATCTCGGTTCCTCTGCCCCTTTGTTTTTCTCAGACTCCTTGGACTCCGAGCTTGTGCCAAATATACAGAAGCGCAGAAGATGCAGCGGGAACATGATGTATTTGATGCCGTTACCGATGATACCACCGCTCGTCGGATGAAGAACCTCGGTCGATGTCACTGTCGCGATCTGTTTCTCCAATCTCGTATCGCTTTTCGGTGATTCCCGTGACAATGGGTTGTAGCGGTTGCCTCTGGTCACGGTTTTCACGGATCCTCGTTCACCCGGTACTGGAATGTCCTGTTGAATTTACAATAATACAATAAACGATTTAGTATAATTCCTTTTGTCTTTTCGGGATGTTCGAACGATGTTGCGGCGGTGATTGTTACACAAGAAATAGATACACGGAAATATGCGAACAGGATTGAAACTACTCGAAATGTTATGCACTCGGGTGTTCGAACGGAACACTAGAAGAAATTGATCATTAAAATGTACATGCATATATGTGCATATATTACAAATCTGTCGCCTGATGAAACACAATTCGCATGTTTCGCTTGAACTTTTTACGAGATAATCTTGTGAAAAACGAGCAGCTCTTCGAGAATCAAAGGCATTTATCGTTACGTAAATATTTTAAAATTCAGATAATTTAGTATATAATCAGAGTGGATTTATCTAACGGGTGACGTCAGTCTGCAACAGATGCATCTACTGACCGTTGCAACGATAAATATTTCAATTAACTGGCTTTTACTTTCATTGATTTATTCAGCGAAGATTATGCAATCGAGTGCAATCACCGATTTATTGTGAAACAATCAACTCTAGCTTTGGATCGACTGTCTTTCGAATTTATTCGGTTGCCCGCATTATCTGTTTATGCTTCTTTCGTTTGACGAGAGTACTTACCTTATCAACTTCGTGACACTGACGTCTGCTTCTTCGGCTCGTGCTTTTATTTTCTTTCGGCATGATTGCTGACACTTTACTCTTGTTATCACCGCGACACCACCGACAGAATAACGATCGATTTGAATTCCCGTTCTCGACACTTGTGCACGGTACACCTTAGAAATCGCAAATGAAGTGGAAAATTTACGCGGTGTTATTTGTAAGGAGCTCGGTAGTCGGTATCCTGTTCTCTGATTGGTCGGCCAATGCCGAAGGGAGGAAAAGAAAGGTAGTATCGAAGCTCAAAGGATCTAGGGGTGATTATCCCTTCTGACGAGACTTGACCGTAACGTTTTGTACTCCTTCGCTTTCAGGTCAATTCACTCCCCTCGATACCTTGTTCGTTTATTATTAGACACATTGATTAGTCCGAGGCCGATCCGTCTTTTAAAACCATGATTCAGTTATTTAGTTAAATTTCGCAGATTTCTTCTGTAATATTTTTCCACCCGCAACGAATATTACGTTATGTCCGTCTACTGGTCATTTGACTTATCGGAATAAATTGATAACTACATTTTTTACAAATAGCGATACCTTTATATAGTTAACGTCAGCATACGGATAAAAGATATTTTATTTGACATTACATTTATTGATGGGAATGCATATCGTCATTGTAATGGTAAAGTTGCGAACCCTGAGGTTTTTATGAATCTGAGTTAAATGCATGATTTTATTTGCTTCACACTGTTTAATTAACTTTAGATTCTCACTATGTACTTAAAAAGGCAAAAAATAGATAGTTCACATAGTTGGTGAATAAAATCATTTTATAAGTCAGTTTACATTAGTTGAAAAAGTGGCCGGTTTTCTTCTCTTCGATCATGTACCTATGTATGTAGGTATAACCAGAGTATATGAAAAATATATTCGTCTACATAAATTTTAATTGACATGCAATACAAATAATCTTTGCGAATGATATGTTCATGTAAAATCGGTAAATATACCTAAAACAAGGGAAAACTATGCACACGACCTCCTCAGGCCCACCCTTTATTGCTTGTCTAAGCCTTTCCAGCCCCCTCGGAAGGTTTACTCGCAATCAAGGATTGAGAATAATTGTCTGAACAGCTTGTTTTGAACAGTCCTAGTTAAACCTTTCTTCGAACGATTTCATTCTTTTCAATGGAATTATTCGTCGTGGCATGTTACTCGTATTTTTCTACGGTAATGGAATTACCACGGAAGCTCCGGATTTTTCGGAATCGATTCCACTAAACGTCACCTGCGAGACCGTTTCAATCCCCATTTTGGTCCTACCTGGTTTATTTGTTTCAGCATAGCAAATACCTGGATTCGTTAGGCTTTTAAAGCATTATAAAATACATGGAACTGCCTTCCTTATGCGATATTATTTGTAGACAAAAGTAAGATTTTTTCCCGTCTAGTCTGGTGTAGCTGCGTTGAGTACTCAAAGGTGGAACCTTAACGATTACGGAACATTGTTACGGGATACGAACTCACGCAAGCACGTAGAGACACGCGAGAATGCACGCACGCATGCATGCACGCGGGAACTGATGGTCGGGTCGTATTATACGACTCGTATACATCTGTTTAGTTGAATATACAAACGGTACCACGCAGAGGACACGTTTCCTATTTTAATATACTCTTGACATATTGATCAATATTGATATACTGCTTCTGATTCCTTAAAAGTTTCATTTTATTGCTATGATCTTGTGCGAATGATAAATATATTATCCGCGTCGATGAATATCGTTTTCTTTACACCTTAGTCATTTGATTTAACAAAGATGGAAACTTGAAAACATTTAGGATGCAATCAAACATTTTTCTATTCTCGTACAAAAGCTGATTTTTCGAAAAAGAAATAATTCCTTCTTATTTTATTATTATTCTCGATTACATTAGTTCAAAGGCAAGATGGTAATATTAAATATGGTGTAGAGCACGTCGATAAGCGTTTCTAAGGCTCGCGCGCAATTCAACGAGTGGAGAGTGGCGGCCATATTGACTATCTATACCCAACCCAGCACCAAGGATGTTATGCGTGCCTGGCACGACTGCTGTTAGACGTTACACCGCGATCGCTGTCATCGTCATCGTTGTCGTTGCCCGTTGTCGTTGTCACCGTGTTGTCGTTGTTGAATATTAAACGCTGTCGACACGCGAAAGTGGCCAAGCTAGTTTACTCGTAACGCGGTCATAAGGTTGCGATAAAGGTGATACTTTCTGTTTGCGAGATGTCAAGTCAGATATGCCTAAAATGGAACAGTTTTTTGAACAACATCGCGACCAGCTTCGAAAGCCTTTGGGAAGAGGAAGGTCTGGTCGATGTTACATTGGCAAGTGATGGACAGTGTCTTACGGCTCACAAAGTGATCCTCTCGGCTAGCAGCCCATTCTTCAAAAAAGTTTTCCAGGTCAGTTATTTTTTTGTATTTATTTTTCGATACGCGTTCGCGGTTCCGTTGATGTTTGACAGCTGCTCCGTTTGTTGAAATTCTTCGTTAGATTACTCAATCGGTATGAAGTGACAAAAAGAAGAGAATTTTAACGAATGTAAATCTTGAGGTTAGTTTGTTTAAAGCGGGAATTTTGATATTTTGTACGTGCCTTCGAATAATTACCGTCCGATATTCGTCAGTCGTTGTTTTATTGTTGATCTTTTCCAGTAATCTTAACATTACTCTTTCTTCACTTTTGGTTGCAGACAAACCCATGCCAGCATCCAGTTATAATATTGCAAGATGTACACTTCAGTGAACTAGAAGCCTTACTTATATTTATATATAAAGGAGAAGTGAACATAGAACAAAAAAACTTGCCTGCTTTGTTGAAAGCTGCAGAGACTCTACAGATTCGTGGACTCTCTGGTGGAGATATATTTGCAAAAGAATCGTACAAGAGATTAGCAGAATTAGAGCAGGCTGTGGAAGAGGAGGCAGCAACTGCAAAAGATGAAACGCCAAAAAAAAAACAGAAACTTAAGCATCAAAATAATTCTATTCTCGAAACTGTGTTGGCACCTAAAATATCACAATTAGAAAGTGCCGATGAATCGACAACCAGTGATCAGAGTGGAAAAGATGGGGATTACCCGCTCCAGAAAAATGTAGAGAATCCAGTTTATCATCGTTTGGAAATGAAGGTATATAACTTAGGTTGTCTTGCATGTTGATTCAGATATGGAACATGCAAATTGAATCAATCGCATTTCAGATAGAACCATTGGAAACAGTGGTAGATGATCTTCAGAAACAATCTGCAGTGGATAAAGATCCTGTAGAAAGATTGGACACTGGACAAGTCGATGGAAGCCAAGGTGAGTAGATGAAACATTATATTAACACTGTAGAACCAACTGTAAAATATGGTTAAACATGGGTGTGTTATTTTTGGAATGTGTTACAATTCCATTTCCTGCAGTTTGTATATATTTTATGCTCCACATGTATATGCATTTTGTTTCGTTTCATCATATATTTATAAATCTTATAGTGCAAAGAAACAAAAATTGGTGCAAGCACTTTAAACATCTATGTGTAATGCTCTTATATCTGAAGGGTTAATTCGTTTTCGATCAACATGTCGTGGGAATTTATTGAAGGTGTACCATTCTATGTAAGTGCTATTACTTGCTTGGAAAAATCTCTATACGATTCTTCGATTTCGTTCGAGAAACGTATATCAAGATCTTCGGCGCGGATGTATACGCGTTTGAAATTGATAATACCTGTGAAATTACGGGGATGTATTTCTGATTCGAATCTAAAGTCATCGAGGCACCGTGTACTCTCGATTATTGTGTATCGTTTTGTTTTTGGTCGCTTGTCAAATCGTTCAGTTAGCTTTGATCGTTACTTCTGCTTTATTAGATTGGTGTGGCACGTATTTCTTTCGTTTTTTTTTTGTTTTCGTTGTTACGTCAAGCGAATCGCTAGAGAAGAGGGAAGCGCTTGCAGACAGCCGGCTATAAAAACGGTAAACACGATCGGAAGTTCTAGACGGCAAGACGAGGGCAATGTTAATTTATCGGGCTGCACAAGCACCTAAATCAGAGAGAAAAGTAATTGGATCGTTCCGTTTGTCGCTTGACGCGAGAAGTTCCGATGTTCTGGTACTCGGGAGCGTGGTCTAGACACGCGGTGGTGCGTCTAGACGGAAAGGTACACGCGTATGCGTGACAGAGGAGACAAATGGAATGATACGGACGCGATCGATCGATGAAATGTTTAACGCGGTATTAAACGAATCTCGTGGAGCCTTTGCTTTTACTGCTCGGTGCGATTCGCTGCGACCCACTCATGCGTCAGGGGGATCCGTGTTTAAAGCAGGCTGTGCTCTGATGTGTTGTGGCAGGGTCTGGGAACAGCCCTGCTGAAGACATTTCCGGTTTATCTGGGTTATCCGGCCTAACTGGATTCTCGGACGTGAAGCCGCTGCTTTATGCGTATCAGCAGCTACCTTACGCCGATCTTCTACCGAGTCCGGAGATTATCTCAACCTGGGCATCCTCTCGACCGATGGATCATTTGGCCTGTGACCTTATGAAGATCCTCTTCACCCCGGAGGAGAGGATCCTCTGTAACGTAAACGGCAAGATGGGCAAACAGCAATTCGATAGTAACAAAATACATTTGATAAGAGAAGTTCTGTTGCACTTTAGTGGTATTGCACCTAACAGCGTCGAATGGGAAGAGACGTGGAAGAATTGCGTAACGAAAATCGACACTAGTAATAGGGGCTTGAAAAGGTATCTGTTCCAGAGACGGTCGGTTTACACTCAATGACTAGGGCGTTTCAGGTCAGGAGCAAAACGGAAACGTTTTCACTGGCTAGAATGAACCTTTTATTTTCCTCGCTGGATCCGTGCGTCGTATTTCCGATCGCATTGAATCATTTAGGATCGTCTTGGATCAGCCTCGATGTTTCCACATCCTTTCTTCTTTCGTGGATTTTCAATTATTGGACGGGGATCGTCGTGTGAATGGTAACAGTATACGATACGGGAGATACAAGGACTATTTACGCGATCGGAAGGTACACTGATACACGCGTAATAGGGTTACGGAAAAGAGTAGACTAAACGATTAGGAGGAGAAAACGATATTATGTATGGTCCAAGAGGCAGTAGGGAACGGAAAGCATTCCAGGCAGGGTCCAGTTAAGCTACACGGTTTCACGTTTTCCTTTAGGAGGCAAACAATCGAGTAATATTAAATTATCTATTCGAAATGAATTTCGTATCACTGTCTTTCAGTTCACAAACGTTATTTTTCTATCTTAGCAAGGGTAGCCGATGTCCTTCGGTGTCCTCGTTCTTTCTACATTTCCTTTTTCCTCGTAGCTCCGACAACGTAACATTCCTACCTTTTGCTTATTTGCAATGTCCACGCAAATATGCACGCTCGTCATAGACGATCTACATAATACATACTAATATTAAGCGCGCTGTGTCATAGGGACACGCGACAAGACCATCCTACAGTCGAAGGCACGGCATCTACGATCACTTGCATTATTGTACAAGCGCATAGTTATACACCTAGGTATACGTTTCTCGGTGTACTATTTACCGGTCAGATATGGTCGTAATTGAATTCGAATTATTATCTAGATAGAATATCCGTTGATATAACGGCTAACTTTGTTGGTAACGCGTGTGATTAAAAAAGAAACGCGAGTGAAGGTGCACGTAATTATCCGTTTCGCGCGGGAAGACGAATACGCGTCTTTAAATGCGATTTCATCTACGTTTCACGGAAACCAAGAAGCTCTTACGATGTAGTCGTATAAGATATGCTTGTAGAGTATTTAAAGCATAGTACGAGTGTCACGACAAAAGTTTTCACGAACGGTTCGCATCTATCGACGGCACCACGATATTTTCGTCCGGGTTTGGTGCGAGTAAATCGAACGGGCCCGTTCTCTTTCTCCCGCGTTTATTTGTCCACCTTTTTCATTTCGTTGTCAGGTCTTGCGAAGATACGATACGCTTTGAATTGACTATTCTTTAAAAGTATACGATTGTAGACGAAATACACATGACTGGTTGCAAATAAACCTATTTTACATTTTTAATTGTCTCGTCATTTCCCGGCGTTTCGCTGTCCCCATCGTGTACCGGAAAAGTGCACGGGGTTCGCAACGAATTTTCGTCTTCCCTTTGCCATCCAGTTATCATAAGGATAATATCGTCATTCTACGAATCCGTTGCATCTTCGATGAGATGTCTATCCAATTCCCGAAGAAAGAAGATCCTAGATGAAACACACACACACACATTCCCTGTCCGTCTTCCTCTTGCATTATGGCGACGAATAGCGAAAAACGAGTTGAAGTTGAAGTCCTGGACTGGAATTAATTGCAGGATCTTCGAAGCCGAACGTAACCGTAATCGCCGAGGCACGAGAGGTTGCCACACCTTCGCCCGAGCCACAGACGCGAGCTATGTATCCGATCGGGCTCGATGGAACTCCACATTGGACTGCTTCGAAAACCATCGAGGACTTCCATTCGCCGAATCATTCGTATTCAGAGTCGATGTCCGATCATCAGGAATCGAGGAACCTTCTCGTGGAACGGGACGGTAGCGTTCTTCGTGCTGGTTTCCCAGGTTGCACCGGAGGTACCGCTGGCAATTCCGAGTTTTCGGAAGAGACTGTGAAGGGTGCCGCGGCGTATCCGCCGTTTCCGTGTCCCTTCTGCGACAGGGCGTACACCAGTTGGGGCTTCCGACGAAGACACATCAAAGCGGTCCACACAATCTCGCCTTCCCTGAACTGCAAATGGTGTTTGCAGGTACGAGGGTAACAGGTGTAAGATACCTGTCTTGCAACCCGAGTTCACCCTTTTGCAAACCATATTCAACCTTTTGCAATTTCCGAAATACAATGTAATGAAAAAACGTTTAAAAAAAACGCAGTTAAAATTAAAATTTCGAACCACAGGTTATCAAAATTATCCACCCACAATCAGCGATCTATATAATTGTCTTTATGATAATTTCAGTAGGTTATTTATTTTCATTTATGAAAGGAACGTTTAATGTGAGTTTATAGCTGCTTGTTTATTAACACCCAAATATATATTGTTTATTTTCATTAATAAAGAGAACGAGTTCGATGGCTCGTTTCACATCCGCTCTATGCAACGTCCACTGGAATTATCACAAAGACAATTAGAGTGTTGATTGCTAGGGCGCATAATTTTGATCAGCTACTTTTTATTTCAGATATTGCAGGAGGTTGAATTTTGATTTGCAAAAGGATGAATTTGATTTGCAAAAGGTTGAATGTGAGGTGAAAAGTCAAAAATTGAAGGTGAAAATGTTGAATTTGGAGTGCAAAAACTGTAAGCGCGTGTCTAAAATATTAGAAATTGAACGGGATCGTGTTTCAGGTTTTGCCCACACATGCGGCATGGAGGCGACACGTGATATTGGCGCACAATCTCTCGGCGAGCGATGCACACAATGGTCTTTTGATTTTAGAGGAAGCTCACATGGTCTTACAAATCGCCCGCCCCACTAGATTGGACACTTTGGTCAACATAATTAAACAAAATTCTCAACAGATCAATAATCAGGAGAATCCACAGACGGATAAAGATTAAGATACTTCCCGGTAGCGTATCGTCACTGTACTTTGCGTGATATAATTAATTCTCTTTTTATAGACAGTTCCAGAAGCAAGACTGTATCGCGTTTGACGCGCCTCGAATCGTGTTCGATATGGAACGTGTTTATATTTAAAAATTTTAAAGAACATGACATTAATATGCGTTTAAGCGATTCTACGACGGTTTCGTGATTGTCAATGTGATTTGGAAACTAGAAAATTTGTTAAAAAATGGAATTGGTGTATTTTAGAAAAATACCTTGTTGTCCATGTTGCGACAGTTATTTTGTTCTTTTCAATCATTTTTTTATACATGTATATTGTTGTTATATTCTTTGTACATATCGCTTTTATAGTCATTACCGACGGCCAGTATCGCGCTACGTTGCGCACACTATTTTGTATTGTTGTATTAACAAGAGTTTTATATATTATATATATAAATTAACGCGTGTCAGAGACTAGTTTCGTTATTAATAAGAGAATGTTACGTTGTCAGCAGTACACGGAATGAATGAAATACTCGAGTTGTTTTATTTTTTTTTTATTTTTTAAAATACTCTTGACAATATCGTGCATCAGTCGATTGAAACTTTTATAAATATTTATTCCGTAAAAGTGAGGGAGTCTCGTGCTTTCAATAAAACCGATCGTGCAGCGTATAATTTTTTCGATAATTTCTTGCGGTCCATTGGTAATAATAGTTTGATTCTTTCGATAAGTGAATACCGTTGCGTGCGATAAGTGGGTGCGAAAGCGTCGCTTACAATTCATACACGAATCTTCGATAATTCATTAGGTCGCAACGAAAGTCCAACGCAATCGTGTATTGTCGTAATTTTATTGAAACCGATTGATTGATCCAAAGTATCATCGTTTAATTCTTGTTCTATTCGTTTGTTCGTTACACCGTTGGTCGCGCGATTCAATGTTTGCTCAGCCAATATAAAAAGAGTGATAAAATATTCACGTCGTTAGGGAGCATTGCTAACTGTTTGAGAAACATGGCACGGTTTCCAATCGAATCGTTCGATAGAAGTTATTGTACATTGGCGAAAGGTACGACGGGGCCCCTCGTGGTTGGCCCAAAGCACGGGGAATTACAAAAAGAAGTTCACGTCGGCAAAAACATCCGCGGCGTCAGAGTTCGTTTCTATGTTTGTTGAAAAACCGGAGAAGAAAAGCAATAGAAAATATACGTATGTACATATTTTGTGGACGAAAAGAAATTCTCTCCGAGTCAGCAACGACGGTGGATTGGGGTATCGGTCGTTCGAATCATACGAGTCGTGCATTTGTTTCCGTTGGGACAGCTACAGGTATCTTTCGGGCTTCTCTTTAGTTTTTTCTTTCTTTCTCTCTCTCTTTCTCTCTTTCTCGTCTCATCCTCTCGCGGTATTAGCAATTCCAACTGGTCCAGTTTTTGTCCTGGTTCGATACGCAAGAAGTTTTCGGGTTTGTTCGCTCGAATTTTACAACTCGGCCACATAACCCTCGATAACGATTCCTGGCGCAATCTCGGCGGTGGTGACACTATCCGTGGTAACGATGCCTCGATCTTCTGATCGATCCTCGCCCCAGGCTCCCTCCTTTCCATATTTCTCGGACATCCTTACCATCTCGTTTGGACTCCACTCGGGAGAATCTCGACGGCTTCCGCCGCTTTTATAAACGACGTTCGATTCGGTTTCGCGGTTCCCGCGAGATCTCGAACCTGGCAGTGGTGACGGAGAGTAGCTATCGTAGACGGGATTGCGTTTCATCGATGCTCGTTGATGACCCGTCTTCCTCAGCATCGCCTGTTCCAACGTTCGATTGTAGATATTACAATCCATTAACGAGTAAACACGGGTTTTTTCTTATTATAACAGAGTTGTCTCACCTGAAAGTTAAAAGGTGGCTCGTCGTCGTCTTCGTTACCCTCGTTGTTATTCCTGCGGCCTATCATTTGCATTTCCTGAATGGGATTGATGCTACGGTATAATAAGAAAAGCAAGGCAATAAATTTCATCCATTCGACTATTGTACATGATCTTTAGAACAGTAAACATAGCGCGGTCAAACCGATTAGGGTTGCCGGCGTTCCTGTTGACTTTGTCCTCGACGTCCCAATCGTTGCTACCGGTGTTCACGTTGCTTTTCCATCGAGGGTTCGAACTGTAGTGATCGGTGCTACGTGTCGGGGGTGGTTGGGTCTGATTGAACGGAACAGGTGGAGGCGGTGCGTGTTTTCTAGAGCGTATCGACCCGGTGCTGTCGTAAGTGTTCTGTAAGAAATATCGTCTTTCTCGTGTCGTCTTCTAATTGTACGAGAATCGCGTGTAATAGGGAAGACAGAGGATGAAACTTACTGAGCGAGGAGTATGAGCGTTAGCAGATGGTACGGGGCTACGGTTGCTTGAAGGACGCTGAATTCCGGAACTACCCATTCTGCTTTGGGCTGTGTCTTCCGGTGGACATTGAACCGGGGTGTTCGGGTCTCTTTTTCCCTCGGTGCCCGTGTGTGCCACTCGATGTGGCGAGTTCGTCGTTTGCACCTCGACGTCTGAAAAATGCAGAGCAATCCGTTTGGAGAGGTGAGTTCTCCCCGAGGACAAGCCAGTCGCCATTCGAAAGAATCGATCGTTATCCACTTACTATTAAATGCGATGATGCGATCGTCGTCCGCTTACTAATTACGTACTATCTTAAGAAGGACAGAGATTCTGATGAAAACGTAACGAGTCCGACGAAGCATACAGGGTGACGAGGAAAGTTTATCGGTTCAGTAACTTTGTCTTTTGTTTCTTTTCTTTTTTCTTTGTTTGTTTTGAAAGTTCGGTAATCCATTGTCACGATTCAGAAGCGAAATCATCCGGCACACCCTGTACACGTGTTCGATCCGACTCGGACGCGTATAAAAAGAAAGGAGATCGCGATATTCGATGTTCACGAAAAAATGTCTAAAAAATGTAGTTGCTTTTTCGCGAGGACAAAGAAGTCGTACTATCGACGAGTGTCAACGTCGCTGCGTCCTGACTGGATGAAACAAAATGTGAGATAGGCACCTCTGGTACGAGTGTTCCTGATGGCCCAAGGCACCGTTTGTCTCCGTAATGGCGCGTCCCAGGCCTCGTGCTCGTCGTCAGACGCCAATGACGACGCGGATCTGCGAGAACGTATTTCTCAATTGACGCCAGAAGTCTCCGAAAAGAGGTCATAAGCGACTCTTACTTCGATAGAGACGGCATACAACGGAGAACGAAAAACAACGATTTATATATACATACATACATACATACATACATCGAAAAATGGTGCATCCGCGATACTACGAGGCTTTTTCTTTATTTAGCACAGATATTAGTTACCTCCTTATGTATTTTTGTCGTACGAAATACATGTAGGACGACAATTAGTAAGGAACATGTCACGAGACAGAGATCTACGCGACGCGACGGCTATACATAGACGGGACACGATGAAAGAGCTCAATGATGGATGATATGTATCTACGGTTTTACTTAAAACGATTACGCTCGATCAACGGACGTTACGTGACGGAAGAATAGAGTAAACTCAACTCACCCGACACCTTTCAGTTTCCTAGAACTCTTCATGTCGAGAAATGGTAACTCGTTATAAAAGTTGAATGGTAACTTGTGCACTTGGGGTGGTTTCAACTGGCCTAAGTACGAAAGTGACGAAACGTTCGGGTCGATTTGGTTTATGGACACGTGTTCATTCGTCGCATCCAGTGTTGCTACTATCGCTTGATTGAACAGATGCACCTGCCCGAGAAAAAATTTCGTTCGAGCTCGTTATACGTGCTATTATCGTGAAATCAGGATCGTTTCTAGTGGAAACGCTTACTTGCTGCGAGAAGTGCACGAGGTCTTGATAACGGGCTGCACGGTAACGTAGGAGGACTTGGAATATGCTCTTCGACCTCCATTTGCTGCTGTAGAATTTCATCATGTCCATCGTCTCCGGATCCATCGGGCCCTTCCCTAGAAGAGGTGCCATTTCCTTCCTCACTGCGTGACCCCTGTACGCTATTTTTCCATGAAACAGAACACTCGATCAGACGTACATAGATATTTCGTTAACCGATTCGATCGATCCACGCGAAAGTAGCGTCCTAAACCATCAGGCTCGTCAAAAATCAAATATCAATCTCACCCTCTCCCGCCCCACCCCTTTCTTTCTCAATCTATCGGTTCCCTTCTCGTTCACCCTACCTTTCTGTATCATTACCGCCGCCTGATCCTCCGATATATCCACCGTCTCCTTCCTCTTTAATGACGCTTGCTTCACTGAAACAATACCCGTTAAATTTCCCGTAGCGGATGAAAAAAAACAGTACGAGCCTCTCGGAGGGGGGGGGGGTGAAAAAAGAAAAAAAAAGAAAGAAACGAAGCGACGCGTCGGTTAAGAAGAATCGGCTCGCACCCAACGTTGTTTCTCTCGACGAGCAATTTACCTACCGACTTCTCTCTTCGTTCCCGTGATCTTCGACGCCATGTTCTTCTTCGCCAGGAACGCTCTCATCATACACTGAACCTTTACGATCTTTTTCACCTGCGTCTCGTACAAACGCGACAGATATTCCTCGTTGTAGTATTTCAGGAAGACCTTGGTCTTCCCGAGCATCCAACCTTCCATTTTCAATCTGATCAACAGCAGTCGGCAATTCTCTTTCGTTATTTCGACGTTCTCGTCGAAATCGAATGCCAGGAATTGGTACCTGGATGGGGACACGTGTCGATGAAACTTTCGTATGGAAAAAAACGCGTCCGCGAAGCATATTTACACCAATAATAATAATACTAATAATAATAATAATAATAGTAATAATAATAATAACAATAATAGTTACCTTCGAAGGAATTCCTGAAACGACATTCTGTAGGGATAACCCCGTTGTCTGGCTTTCGCGGTGTCTAGAATAGCCAACGCTCGGATCTGTTGTCTGACGACCTCTCTATAGAAGCCACGAGGCGCCCCCTCGAGGTCCGACCTTATACACCTGATGAAGTGGAGACCACCGCTTCCGCTACCTCCCGAAAAGTTCTTAAGGATTTCCAGGCTGGTGGATTTAAACGTGGCCGCGGACGTTCGCATTTTTCGCGTTTGCGAATATTGTCCCCGGGACGCGGTGTTGAATCTCTGTTTACAAAGCAACGATCGTCGAGCGAATTATCTACAGTAATCTCTCGATGAGTGCGACGTAATCGAGTCTGCTTCGGAGCGTTCATGGCAAGGACGGAAAGGTTTTCAGCCCTTTGTAAATTTGTTTTCTACCCGGAGCCGAGCCTCTGCTTAGCTTCTGTTTATTCTGTTTTGATTAATTCCAGCTGGGTATCCCCCAAGTGATGGGAATAAAACCGTGTCGCCTTCATCGAGGTTTCACTGTATTCTCGTTTCTCGTGTCGTCGAGAAACCAAAGTGGGCGGAATGATTATTAAGTGAACTCACCTTTGGCTTGGACGTTTCTTGCATCAGTGCGCCCCACTTCCCTTTGTTGGTCTTCTTTTCCGTAATTTTCGCGTGCTCCACCACGATCGTCAAGTTTCCAGACTTTGTCAGCCTGTTCGTGAACATCTCCTTCACGATCACGACGTTCGATTGCCGGAACGTTTCGATCATTTCCAGCGGCATAAAGTCCCGATTTTTCTCGGCCATTTCGCTGGCATCGTAGACCAATTTCCCTGTGTAATGCGCGACCGTGAACTCGTGCGAGCTCACCGGTTTCACGTAGACGTTGTCCGATTGTTGTTCTATCTTGGTCAGAATGTATTGGTAATCGACAAGGTTCTTCGACGCGTCGTCGATTATACTGAACAAGCCCCTGTCCTTGCTCATCAGCTGATCGATCGCGTCTTTGTTGTCGTAGAAGTGTAAACGTTGCATCGGTATATCCTCCTCCTCTTGCTCTTGCTACGGACACGTATCGTCGCAAACAACATAGGTACATGTTCCCATCGTTGATCTTTACCCGAAGAATTCTGTTTCGCGAGACTTACCATTTCCCATGCGAACAGCCGTTGATTGTAATAGCACTGCATCTGTTCGTTCATCGTGTTCACTATCAGTTGCTCGAGCCGATTCGCCGTGACGCACTCGAATCCGAATAGATCCATCACGTTGATGGTGTACTTGTCGCCACTGAAAATGGCAAACGTACCTTAATTAAGCGGCTCGCGAACCCCTCTTGATGCCGTTTTCGAAACTCACAATAACGCGCGGGTAACCGTGAACTTATGATTGATAGTGTTCACTATCCAGTCGACCAGCCGCTGGTAGATCGTGTTCGCCAGCACGTCTCTCGCTTCTTTCGCCTCCTCGCAGGTGTGCTTTCTGCGCACAACGCTGCCGTTTACAATCGCGCAGTAATTCACCAGAGCCCAGGCGAATTTTTTCTCTTCCAGATTTAGAAGTTCGGCCACTAGACACATGGTAGAAAATGGTGGAAATGCTGGAAAAACTGTAGTTTCTGGTAGGTACGTACCTTTGTTGGACGCGTCATTGTTGTCCATTTCGGCGTCGCCGTTGTTACCTTCCACGAATCGAATCTCGCCCAGAATCAGGATCCCAGCCAGTATCTTCCAGATCGTCTCGCAATACTCCTCCATCTCTAAGATTCGTAGATTCTCCTTCAGTTGATCGAACTTCATCACGTTGCCACGGGGATCGTTTCGTACTTTGAACGATCGTTTTCTCTCAGTGCCCTTGTCGCTGATTCGAAGATACCGCATCCTTCGTCCCGCTGTTAGACTGTACTGCTTCAGTTTGCTTATCGAGTCGAGGCCGTCGTAGAAATAGTAGAACACGTGAAAATTCGATTGATTTCTGTTGGGAAACGCATTCCTCGTGACTACCGCGTCTAATCGATAAACGCGTGCGATTAAATCTCGATACCATGCTCGTGACGCGGCCGCAATTTTCTATTCTAATATCCAAGCAAATTACTAGCTCTAGCCAGACGCAATTGTCAGAATTCCGGCACAGGCAGCGTTGTACGATCTACACTGACGGATAGGCGTAAGCAACGAATTCTCGTATGCGATGTTAATAACCTGTCCCGTGTAGAAACCCGCCATTTCTCCAGCTGGTACAACCAAAATATGCCGCCGGAAGCTTTACCGGATGAGCCGTAGGTCGTTTGTATTTGCAGTATGCATCTGGTCGAGTTCGGATTCAAAGGTGTGGCCGCGTTGCTGAACGCGTGAATCACTTTGATCGCCCGCAGTAATCTCGCCCCGGTGTCTTGTAAGCTCTGAAATCGTACTCATGAAACAATTCATCCCTGTTACGTTTAACCCTTTAAGGACGGCGAAAGTTTCTCGTTTCTTCCCATTTGACCGACGTAGGCGTCACATACATTATTATAAACTGTTAATGAACCAAATTTAAAGTTTTTTTTCATAGCTATAGTTAATGTACGAGTGCATTCAAGGTGCATATAGGAACTCTGTAATGAATAGAATTCGGTCGCTGGGAACGGTATGAGAGTCGTTGTAATGCACCGACGCTGTACCAGAAGGGTTAAGTTTTGTTTTATCGACGATCGATTACTTTTCCGAGATACATGAGGTGTTGTATCAGATGCATCATGGTCGTCGTTTTCCCCGAATTACTTTCGCCCGCCATTAAAATGTGCTGGGGCTCCTCGTTGTGCAACACATCCTGATAAGCGCTATCGGCCACGGAATACACGTGGGGCGCGTTATCCGATCGTGATTTAAACTGATATTTCGTGTGGTACTGCAACGCCAAAATGGGTGAATATTTACTGGACAGTCGGAGAAGGTTATATCACAGACGAGATATAGGAATAGACCTAACATTCTATGGGACTTGGTGTTCCACGAAAATCACGCTGGTTCGAGCTCACCTCTACCTCAACGACTGAAGTTAGCATGGAGGGGGACTCTGAACTTAAGTAATTGACTGCATACCAGTGAATGACCATTAGGCAAGAAATGTAAGTTATAAATTTAAAAATTATTAAATATTTATAAGTGGAGCGTTGTTGCACTTTTAATATCTCATATTTTTAGTTTAGTGTGTTAACACATTACTTACCGGTAGCCTATTTATAGACTTTTAACTTCCTGTGCTCATAAATAAGGAGTCTATTAATTTACCCTTGAAATCACGATAAGAATAAGTAATTATTTTTATAAAAATTTCAAGAAAAATATATGTAATTGCAATTTCAACACCTGTTTTATTGTTATAAATAAACACATTCAAGTATTAATCCAAAATGTCCACAAATTTAACAATTCGGTCATTCACTGGTTGGTTTACCTTAGTATTGAAGTGGTACGGGGGCTTCTGACGCCCCCGAAGCAAGGGACAGAAAATTACATTGCATTTTAGGTCTATTCTTATATCTCGTTAGTGGTTATATCCTATCAACGGTCTACCGCTTACGTCAGATCCGTATATGTCCTGCTGTTCGTTCGGATTTAATATCAGAAGAATTTCGCCGACGAAACTGTGGAAATAACCTTGCCTCAGTCTCTCGTGGAGCTCGTCCAGTACGGTGTCCTCGGTCAACGATTCGAGGGCGGCGATGTCTTCCATGAACATCGGCTCCAGAGGATCCGTCTGATGCGTCTGTGTTTCAAACAGAGATGGGCACAATTTTATTCGAATAATACATAGTGAGAAGTAGCAGAATCTAAGATCGTCGTCCTGACCATTAAACAGTTCATGAGATTAAATAATTTTAATGATAAAATATTATTTTATGATAAAAATTGCAGTTACTACGTTCAATCGAGTAAAAATAACGAAATATTTTTTTCATCTTTTATTCGTCATTCGAAACTTTTTATCGAGATAATGAATTTGACCATCTCTGGTTTCAAGTATTCGCACGCTAGGAATCTAATTACCACGCTGCACACGAGACTTACTTGTTCGTTCGAACGTTACCTTTAGGAAACCCTTTCGGACCAACACCTCGGCTCTTCTCTCGAGTTTACCTTTCGCGCAGGCATCCATCATTAATACTTTGAGCTCTTGCGCCAGCTAAAAAATCACCGTTCTTAGATTTTCTCGTCAATTCTCTCGACGTACTGGTGGGGTCACGTGTAAATTTTATACAATTACCAGGTACTCGTTGTCGGGTAACTCGGCTAGAAATGGGTGCTCGGATATTTCCGCCATAAAGGGTCGATTGTCGGGATTTTTCTCGAGGCATCTGGAACAAAACGAAAAATTGTCTATCCACGTTAGCGTTATTGAAAAATTGTGTATCAGGGTGCTAGAACGTACTCTGCGATGAAGTCGTTGAAGTTTTGCGACCAGTTGGACGGTCTGTATAAATTCGGGGGCGGATTGCGAACAATCTGAAACAGGGCCCTGGTCGGGTGCATATCTTGAAAGGGTGGCTTGCCGTCGGCCAATTCGATCGCTGTGATTCCGATCGCCCAGACGTCCGCTCGACTTCCGTAACCGTCGCTGCTGCTCCCTTTGCTCAACGCGACTTCCGGTGCCATCCAACAGGGCGAACCCACGCAAGTGTACCTCTTCCCCATTTCACCTTGAATCGTCCTCGACAGCCCGAAATCGACCAGCTTCACTTCACCTTCTCTGGTTAGCAAAATATTGCTGCCGCGTATGTCGCGATGCATCACGTTGTTCTCGTGGAGATACACCACTGCCTGAGGGAAACAACATCTTAACTCGTTACGCGGTCTATGAACCCTCGCGAGCAAGCTCGGTTTCCGCTAGGGGAAAAACTGACGTAGAAGAAAAGTATCCTACCAGTTATTAAATTTATTTCAAGTCCTGATATAAATGTTAAACCGAACGTTAATTTGGCATAAATTCCAGTAACTCCCAAAACTAAATGGTAGGAGGCAACAAAAGGGGGGAGGGGGGTGAGAAAGAATCGGAGAGAGTTTGCGATCGAGTACCCTCGGTCAAGCTTTCTTCTCTTTGGATTTCCCTTAGCCGTGATTTCGCCGGCAGTAGACACACCGGTGCCTGGTTCTTCGCCAGCATTTATTTCGCGTGTAATTTGCCGGCATTAAACGTCAACGTGGCCTGATTTACCGCACGAGCGACCGTGGACGAATCGCTACTGGGCCCATGGAACACGTACCAACGCGAACAAGAAGGAGAACTCCGGGGAGACGAAGAAGAAGGGGTTGCGTGCACTTTACGAGAAAGGATGCTGGAATGAACGAAGACAGAGAAAGAGAAACCGATCCCATAAGGGAAGTAGATGGGAGGGAAACGAAGAACGCGAGAAGAGTGCTGCGTGCGCGTATGCTCGAAAAGAGTGGACCCCTGTGAGATGATTTAGCGACAAACTGCACGACGCGTAAACATCGCTGGTCCACGGGGAGAGAAAACGCGTGGTCACGTTCTCTCCGACGATTTCGTTCGATCGGAAATGAATCGAGAAGATGATCTTGAAAAATCATGAAAAAAAAGAGGTGATAAAAACATTCTTGATCGGACTGCTAATAACAGAGTAATCTCTACCGATCACGATTCGTGGTTCAACGGAGTTCCTGAATTCGGAAACTTTTATGGTAGAGGTGTGCTGGAACCAGCGTGATTTTTATGGGACACCAAGTCCCACGAGATGTTAGGTCTATTCTTATATCTCATCCGTGGTATTATACGTCTATGACCGTACCACATTTCTCGAAAGTTACATCGACTCGATTCCCCAAGTGGTAACATCGATTGAAAGTTGATAGGTCGATAGGTAGTATTCGCAGTTACAGACCATGGTGGAGATTCGAGGGAATCGGGTTCGCGGAGTTCCCACGGCGAGGATAATTAGCAGAACCCATCGATTTTACGCGGTCCAGTGTTTTTGCCGAGAGGTATCGGGGATACGAACCGCGGATCGGTTGTGTCCGAGCGGAAGGGTTATACATATATACGGCACGACGCACGATTCGAAACGGAAACGGGCGTTCTACCCTCGGCGCCGTTCACGTTTGACGCGTAAATGACACCCGTCCACTCAGATGTCCAGAATCGTTTTCGTTTTTTTTTCCTTTTTTTTTGTGGCATCCAATCGTTTCCTTCGCCGATTCGTTTCCATTCCGCGGAGTCGCGGCGGGGTAGTTCGTGCAAGAAACGGGTGAACGGAGGAACGTTTCTCGTATATACGATATTATGGTAAATTATATTCCGCGAGGAATAGGGGAACGGGAATTATAGAACATTACCTCATTGTGTCCGAGCGAATCGTTTCCCTTATCCTGTCTAGCGTGGTTTTTTTTCTCTGTCTTTTGCGAACCGTTACGGAATAAACTCTCGGTTCTGCATCTCGGGAGAGATCGCGAGTTTTGTCCTTGACTGTAACGCGCGGGGCATCTTCGTGGATACACGAGAGAAACGCGGGTACACGTTGTAGGAGAACGGGACGGAAGTCTTCGCCGGCGTTGATCTTCTGGTGAACGCTGGTTCCCTCTCTCGAGATGGCTGCGCGAAGATCGGAGAAGGGCCGAACGAGTGGGGCAGCCTTTCATTTGCGAGCAGGTTAATTAGCGAGCCATCTCGCCTGTCTTATTTGTAATTTATACGCCGTAGAATGCGGCCCATTGACGCGCGCGTCTCCCGCGATCCTTCCACGTTCTCCGATTTGGCGCGCACGCGAACGCGAATACACGTACTTGCTAGAATACCGGAGAATCGAACGTGTCATCTCGCCGCCGGAAGACCCTTTCCGACGGTGGCTATCATCCAATGTTTCGGTTCGCGTAATGGCCCGAACCGATTTGCTTCGAATTTACGTTTTATCGCGTTTCACGGCATTTCCTTCCTTTTGTCGATTCCTCGTAATCTCCCCCTTTGCTCGATCCCGTTGGAATCGAGTGATATCGAAAACTCGACGTCGACTCGCGCCGCCTATGCACGGATCGGAATGACACCGAGAAGCAAAAGCGATCTCGAAGGGGCATACCATCGGGTACAATTACGTTATAATAACGTCTTCTCCCTTGGCTATTTACTCCCGCGACGTTTAGTTCTTTCGTTGTTTCCTCGGTATGTCTCGTGGACGGTACTGGGTCATTTCGCGGGGATAACGCCTGGACAATAATCGAGAGGCGTTTGTATTTTAAGAATTTACCTTGATCACTTCCCTCAGAATGTAACCTATGTGTTCCTCACGCAGCTTCTTGTCCATGGAGATGAGACCGCGTACGAGGTCCATCGCGGTTCCGCCATCGCACAGCTGTAAATCGAAAAATCAACAGAATTACGTTCCGTGGCAGTGTAGGAAAATAATAGCTTGCAGGAGGGACTTAAACCGGTATGATTTCGATACCTATATTACGCCATCAAAGCTATATCGAAATCGACATATTACCGATCACCGAAATAAATGCCGATATTTTTTGGTTTCTATAAGGATAGGGCTTATATAGGGTTATATAGGGTGAAGGTACAACAGAAAATACCGGTATAATACCAGTATAATACCGGTATATTATGTTTCGGTCGAAGTCCTTGGCTTGCAGTGGCCCTTGGGATCGCGGAAGCAATTTAGATCTTACTACCCGGGAGGGAATTTCATTTTACGTAATTGCTCGGGATCTCGACGTCTTGGTGCTGATTTTAACGGACAATGTCCCGCGTTCCCTTTTCAATCTCGCGCGGATCTTAAGTTTAACATTCTATAATACCAAGTTGCTGCGTTCGACGGATACGGTTTTCGCCGGCAAACGATTCTACATGCATAGATGAAGGGGCGTCGTACGGTTATCGGGTACACACGAGCTTCAAGCGGAATGGGCCAGCACGCGATTGCATTCTTTCGTGGGCCCCAATGAACGCACAACACGAAAACTTCTTCGTCCACTCCGGGACGGTTCTCGTACGTGCCCGTAAAATTCTCCCGTGATACGATATGGAATACCGTCGGCGATAAATCATCGCCACATTGTCGTTGCCGCGTCGTTTCTCTTTGCCAAACCGTCCTCGAACTCGAGGGTTCTTTCTCGGTGCATGGCCTTGCGCCGGTAAACGTTTACGAGCTATTTACTGGAGTCGATCGATTTGCAAAATTCTTGTTGCAACATTCTCGCTTATCGTGCGACCTGTTTGTCTGTTTCTTTTTTTTAATCATCCAGGGGAAGAGTCGAAGGAGAGACGGAGAAAATCTTGCGTCCAGGTCGTTTTTTAATCGACCACTTTCCCACCAGTAGCGAAACGATTCTTTCTCAGTCGTTTATTTACAACGTTCGTTTAATTGGCCGCGGGAAATATATCAAACGACGGAATCGGAGTGCCATCCCCGATGTTTCGATCACTGGGCAAAATAGGCAAGCGTGCACGCGTTAGCGTTAAATCGTGTATCGACGCTTTGCTCGAGATAAGTAATAATATTTCGTGCGCACCGCGGAGGTCCACCCGTAAATTAGGGCCGCGACGTGCCGGGGCTCACCTGCGTACACGAACGAGTTTAATGATTGTTTAATGGCCGCGCGTGTCGTAAATTATCCGTGTATTCGACCGTCTCAAATGCTTGAAATTGCCTCCGGGTCCTGGCATGGGTACGTACAGCAACTCTTCCCTCGCCGCTGCATTCGTTTTCTCTTTTTCCTTCTTTCTCCTTCGTCTCTTTCTTCTCCTTCTCCTCCTTCTCTTGATTCTTCTTCTGCTCCCTCCGCCCCCGTTCTCCCGAGCCCTCACCCTCACCCTACTTGTTCCGTGTCTGTTCTCGATCACCGAGCTTTTCGTTTTTCCTTCGGAGAATTACGATGTTAAAGGAGCGCCGCCACGGATATGCTTCGACGTCGATCGTCGTCCCGACGCGATATCGCTATCGATATAAATAACTGGGATGCCGATCGTGACAATAATGATGCTCGTCCTCGTTCGTGTCCAACCCACGGGCGAAAAATCGTTCGAATGTACATATTTAATTTAATTTAATTTAATTTAATTTAATTTAATTCACACTAATACAACAAATCATCAAATGGAGTATAGTGAGATATAACAATTATAAGAATAGAATTCAAATAGATATAAACTATACATTGGTACTTGACCTAATAATAATAACTATTCTACCCTATCGTAGAAAACACTATGTAATTCAGACCTAAGTTTATATACATATATATTAGGTGAGAAAATGTCAATTTTGTCGTTTCAATTATTTGTTAATGTGCAAATTCTACCAATTCGGTCTGTGTTATTGAAATGAGAAAAGAGGGGAGATAGTCTGAAGAGCATAGGTGGGTCATTCCACGCGAAATCGGACACCTTTGGGAGCACCATTTCGGATTTTGTTCCAATTTGAATATGTTGTAGTTTTTGTCGATATATAAACGTATCTCGAGGGATTTTTGAAAATTCTTAAAATTGTTGGTTTTACTGCTGTTTGAAATTAACCTATTATACTTGTATAATATAACATATATAATATTAGAATTTCTTCGTTGACACGTATGCTTACCTCCATGATGAACCATACTTGATCGTACTCGGTCTTTTTCCCCGATCTTCTCCGATAGATCCCGTAAAAGTCCGGCAGATTCGGATGAGTCGCCAAATCTCGTAGAACCTTGTACTCTTCGATGATCGACGACTGCGAATCGGCAGTCAGCTTTTGCACCTTTACTGCGACCTTTTTGTTGTCTGTAAAATCGTCCGCGGAGTCAGTGCAAGTGCAAAGTGAACCATTTTGATTATTATGGACATACCAGCGTGTTGATCGATAGCTTCGAAAACGTCCCCGCAAACGCCTGAACCGATGCATTCTCTGAGAAGATAACGTTTCCCGGGATCTTGGATGCTGTCGAGGCGTTGAAGGGTGGTTCTTCTGTCGTAATCTTCATAATCACCATCGTCGCCTCTGCTCCCTCCGCGTCTGTCGTACTCTCTACCACCCCTTTTCCCGTACCCATAATCGTTCATTTTACGAGCTTACAGCGTCGCCGCCTGAAACATTGTGAAACAAATATTGCTCGTTCTTCTTTCCAGCAAATATAGTTGAGAGATGAAAACGAGGGGAAAATCGCGTGCGTTTAAAACGACGATACGAATAATTGCGATAATTGTTCCGGGAGTAGGAAAAATAATGAATCAAACAATAAAACTTAAACGGTTCCGATCGAGTCGCATCGAATGAAAAGAAAAAAAAAATAGTTTCGCTCGATGCATCCACGGTGCTCGACCGTCGCGAGACAAAGAGTTCATTAATTTCGTTCTCGTTTCCAAGGCCTGGAGTGCTCGTCGATGGAGCGGTACACGAAGACACGAAGAGGTCGTCGCGCACCTCTTCACGTTCACGGGAAAACAGGACCAGCGGAGCCGGTGCGGTGCCTCTTTCCATCCGTGTTCGAACCGACGACGACGGGAAGGTCGAGAGAATGACTCTTCGAAGCGAACGCTCTACCGGATTTTTTTACGAGAGGCCAGGTTCGGCCGGTCGAGGGTTTCACGGCGCATCGGCACAAAGGTGAGTGCTAATTATATTCTTTCTCGAGTGCCGCGTGAACGAGTGGTAATCGCTAATTAGTAGCTCGCTTCCTGAAAGCTTCGACGAGGGATGCCTAAAGCCGCGGAAAGATATCCTTAGTCGACTCGAGATCGTGATTCATCCGTCCCTCTCGTCGATCTCGTGCATAGGCGTGCAACGGAATTTCGGACGTTTTTTAGAGCCTCGGAGAGTTGTCACGCCGAGTTTCACAGCGTACTCGTGCGCGCTCGTATGTATCGACGAGTCGTTAACCGTGGCACGAGGCCAGCTAACGACAGAACTTGCGGGATTTCTGTCGATTTCAATGTCTGGACTGCGGTGCGGATTCACGTTTCGTCAGACGAAACTGGCGGCAGAAGAATCCGACCGATAATTCGATAGAATGATCCCTTATTCGATAAAAAGAGTCGACTTCCATTTCCAATATACCACGATGAGATTTTGATTTTCCATATCGAAACGGAATCGATTCGAGAGAGCTTGTCTCGCGGGACTCTTTCCATCGTCCATGTCCCCCAGCTGGTACTTGTACGGCTGCGGCAACGCTGCAAGGTAATACATATCCCATTTATCGGATCCCACGGATTGCGTAAGAGTATTTAATGGGTTACGAGAGAGTCCGTGGGTAACGGGTGGCTCGGTTAACCGCTTTACCAAAGACACCTCCACTGGTGGACGACGGTTCTAGCTACGTAAACGACCTCTTCTTTCTTCGATGCATTCCGTAGCTTATCGTGCTTCATGAACGGCGATCGTGCCAAAAAACGATACTTTGTCCCTTTTACCTGTATGAAATGTTGTATTTCAACGTAAACGTTGCTTTCGAGATCGTCCATCGCTGGCGAAAGGTAAACCACCGTTTTCCACAGAATCGGGATACTCCGTGGTCCGCCCGAGGACACGGAACGGTGAAAAGGAAAAAAAAAAAGGGAAAATGGTTGGTCGGAAGGAGAAAGAGGGGCGAGAAATGAGAGAGGATTCGCGTCGTTAGCCAATTCATTTATTCCCGGTGGGTCGGCGCTCGTCCGGCATAATCCGTCGATTTGTCGGCGCGACGTGTCTCGTGTAATGCTGCTTCCTGCCCGGTTCTTGCCGCATGTAATCGAAGAGGGAAAGGGAAAGGGAGAAAGGGCGCGAGCGAGAGGACGACGCGACGCGTCGCTGACTATATGTGAACGAACGTACGTAAGAAACTCGGTTTGATCCACGATGTCCACGCGGTGGGCTCCTCTCTGTTCGGCCTCGTGTATGCGATACGACGGTGTGCGCTCCTCCTCGGTACGTTCAGTTTTCTCAGGCGGTCTCCCCTCTAACCGTCTCCTTTTCCTCGTTCCTTGGCCGTGTCCAGAGTCCCGTGCAGGTTTATTGGTACGGCAGGGCGTTAAATTATTGATGCTCGACCGCGCGTCGCGAGAAGACGAACGAGAAGAAAGAGAGGAAGGGTACCATGGAGAGATGGGGGAAGGGGGATGGGTAAGGACGGGTCCTGTGATTTCAGAAAAAGCTTTCCGTGCCACTCGGTCCAATCGGTTCTTTCTCTCCGATCTTCGCGCACGTCTCGCCGCGTTCCTCTTTCATCTCGGCCTCGACCGATCGCGAACCTGTGCGGGACTCGGAGCTCTTTAAAAGGGAAGGAGCGTGGGGGCGACGAAACCGCGCTTGTTGTGGGAAAGTTTCGCGACCGGAGTCGTTCGTGGGGCCGATCGTGGCCGAAAATCCAGGGGCTCGGTTCGATGATTCTCGATCGCGACTTGATCGATCGTTTTGAGACGACTATTCGTCACCGATATATCGTCCCCTTTATCAGTCTCGATGACTTATCGTTCTGGAATAGGTACCACGGTCCTTGTTCTTCCATCCACCTCGTAGCACCTGTTTCTCCCTCCCCCCCCCCTAGGTTCTTCTCCTTTCGCTCCCGATGAGACTAAACGAAGCGAAACGAAAGAGGGGCTCGGGTGTTGAAGTATCGAATGCGTTCTCTTCGAAACGAGCTGTGGGAAAGTTGATATTCGTTCGCCGCACAGGGGTCCCCCGCTGTAGCGGCGGAATGTTAGCACCGCGAATCCCTGGGAAGAAGCAACGGCAGCAGCAACAGCAGCAACGGTAGTGGCGGTGGACGACGAAGAAGAAGAAGAGGAGAAAGAAAAAGAGTCGCAGAAGCCGAAAACGATCGGCAGCCGACCGGTTCGGGCCGGTTGAAAAGGGTTCGACACTCCTTTCGCCGGAAAGTACGGTAAACCTGGTGACAAGTGACTCGTTCCACGGCGTTTCTCTTTCCGATCTCGGGAACGGAGTCCTTCGTCTCTGGCCTCTGGCTGGCTGTTCGCCGTGGAGTCGAGGGCGCGCGATTACACCCGGAAAAACTAGTAGACGATACCGATCGCGAAGTCGGAACCCTCTCTCGATTCGGCGATCGGTTCGTACGATTTGATAACGGGCGCTCCGTCGCGACGCGGTTCGGTTCGACGATGGAAAAAGTGGTATCGACGGGCGGTCGCGTATCGTCTCCCTCGAGGCGTTGACGATACCGAAGCTCGATTCGCGCGAGCGACACGAGGCTTCCGCTTCTTGCACAGCGGATCCTTCTCTCTCGTACCTTTTACAGATTCCCGAAGATCGATCCTTTCGGCAGATAACGCGGCGGCGTCGACCACTTTCGGATTCCGTTCGGCGAAGGTGTCGGTGTTCTCGCGATCGAGCGGGGATCGCGAAAAATCGCTCGTTCCTCCGGCCAAGTGAGGCGGTCGTACGTTATTTCCGTCAGGGGGTTAATCGATACCGGGAATCTCCGCGCTGTTCTTCTTCCCCGAAGCTCATGCAACATTTAACTTTCCGCTATATTCTTCTCGGGCTCGCGCTTGCGATTCCCCCTCCTCTTACTCCTCTCTCTTTCCGTCTTGTCTTACCACAATGTATCTCGACGTTTTTTCCCCCCTCTCTCTCTCTCTCTCTCTCTCTCTCTCTCTCTCTCTCTTTGTTTCTTTATCTCTGTCTTCTTTCACCGTCTCGTTGGAAATACCGATACGTCGGTCGAACGACCGTGCGCGTCCGTCTTCGTCGTTCTTGCTCGACCGAAGTTGGCTCGAGACGACACCTGCCTGGATTTACCTCCAATACCTGTACACCGCTGCGAGACGAACGCTCTCCGCCGCCGCCGTTCGGCTCGCTCCTCTGTCCCGGCCATTCTGTGTTCACGGGTTTCTCTCTTTTTCCCCGGTCTCCTCGCAAAACATCCTGAAACACATGTTCCGGCACCTCCGAGACGCGCACCGTGGAACGTAAAGCACCTCGCGTATACACCACCGTTTTTATTTTTCGTTTCTTTTCAATCGTTCTACCGCTCTCCTCCCTCTCTGGTCAGTTTTCCTTCTGCCGTTTCTGTATCTCTCTTACTCTGTCTTTCTCCTGGCACCCTTCACTATTCCGGCTGTCCAGTGAAACTTGTTAATTGCGGCATTATTCGCGATCCGAAAGCGATCGGAGTCTCTCGAGGCCACGTTTGTCGATAGTCGCGAGGTCCTGGTATACCCCGAGGGGATCGTTAGACGGGTATCGTGGTTCCTCGAGTATTCGAAGATCAATTAGTACCATCTTTGAGAAATCTCGATTGGTCAAATTTGCTTCCGAAATTTCGATGATGGTGTGTCCCGTGTTCTCCGTACTCGTAGCTGCGTGTAAAAACTTCGACGCGACACCAGCCGAATGTCGCGGCGGACGCGTGAACCGCGAACGAATGCTTCAAAGGCCCAAGCCGAAACGTAATTAATACGCGAGCTCTCTCGGTGTTGCTCGTCTCCGCGAGATCCGATGTAGACGTCTAGGGGGACGGGGCCGATGTTCTCGACGGTTTTCTTCCGATTTCCCAAGGGTCGAGACGGAACCGTCGGAAGAGGACTTGCTCTGTATAAGATCTACCGGGAGAAGAGAGAGCGAAACGAAGGGGTTTCCGCGGAAGGTGCAAAACACTTACTCGTAAGGGACACGTAACGGGTGCTCTTACCGTGGCTCGCGATGGAAACTCACCTCTAATTAAAATGTCTGGCAGGTTGTGCAGGCCCTGCGGCGTCCACCCTCGCAATGCTCGCGACGCTTGTGTGCCGGAGTAAGAGCTGTGTAGGGCGATGTAGTCACGATTGCGTCGAGGGGGTTGCCGTTGGGGAGGGGTGCTTGGCTTCCATGATCCAATAAGGCCGACTTAATTAACTAACTGCTAACTCGCAAGCCTGTTAGCTCATTGATTTCGCCCCCCGAGATCGTCGTCCAGCTCCGTACGTTCTCTCTTTGTTTTTGCGGACCTATCATCCCCCCTTTTCGTTGCCCCTCTAACCCTTTCTCTGCACGAATTCTCCTTTTTCCAATTCGACTCTGTGCTTACCGATCGCAAATCGTGGAGTGCTTCACCTTTACCACAGACGAGATATAAGAATAGACCTAACGTCATGGTCATAGCCAAAGGGTGGGGGGCTTGCCCCCCCCCCTGGACGGGAAAAGGTGGCTTTTGTCCCACCCTACAAGAAAAAAATTGGATTTTGCTCCCCCCCCTCCCAGAGTTATAAAATTTTTGCGTAATATTTAATATTGCATCTATGACTTTAAAAACTAAATAAAGTGTGTCTGGCTACGTACAGCCTTTTTCACTGTGGCAGTCGATGTGTTAATATTTTCACATGCATAACATGCAATGTGAGTTGCATAGTAAGTTCTATATACTTGTATATTGTACCAAATGGTTCATAATCCGTTTACAAATCAAATATTAGTATTATTATTATAAAGACCGTGGTCTTGTGCTCCTGGTTCTAATCTCGTTGGCCGGATCGGATCGATGCGCCTTGAAAAAGATCTCCCGAGGGTCGCGCGATAAATTAATGCGCTTTATCGCGGCTTCTTCAGGGTCGTTCTGGCTCGCGGAGTTTTCAAAGGGAGCCGCACTTCGGTTAATGCGAGTATGCGTCGCGGCGGGGACAACGCGTGTCTTCTTGCCTCGACACGTTTCTTTAAGTTTCGTCTTTGTGCGATTCGCATCCGTATCGTTTCGATTCTCGCGAGCTTAACGGTAAACGTTGTTCCCGCTGACGAACGATTATTCCGCGCTTCCCATTCCACGATCGACAGAATTATCCGGGAAACGGAGCTTCCACGTGACTGGAAACGGAAAGTTTAATAAGGAACGGTGGATATAAATCCCTATCCCGTCTGCGTTTCACAAAGGACACCGCTGAACAATCGATCGGGAAACTTCTTGCTTAAAATTGCCTCGGTAATAATACGCCGGATTATCGGGGGTCGACGTCGCGGTGGGCAGCGATCCGCGTAAAATACGATTACGAAAGTCCTCGTCCGATTTCGAAGCTAATCTAATCGGAATCTTGGTCGTCGCGCATAGACTCGAAAACCTAATTTGCCGTCGGCGATTCTCCAGCTGGGGCTTTCATCGGAGTCGATTCGAGCCGTCTCGAGCGTGTAACGTTCGATTCCGTTTGCCTCGCGAATGATAATTGTCCTCGTTTGTTATCGGCGTGCCCCGCGGAGGCGAGCACACTCGTTAGCGAAACCGTTCAGAATCAAAGAGACGCTGTGAAATCTCCCCGGCTCCCAGTGTTGCTAGACATGGCAAAAATTATCCCCTTAAACAAATAAAAACCCCCCAGAATTGAACAATTTTGTAAAAAATCCCCCCAAACATTTTTACTTGAATATTTTTATTTCGATAACGTTCCATTCGTTCCACGGGAAGAAGAACACTGTGACAAACGAAAATAGTACTACCAAATTAGTGAAAATTCGGTCGTAGATTTTTAGTTTTCCAACAGATGGGCACTGAACATGTTACATTCTTTTCTAAAATAGGAAACTATTTTGAACATAAAAAAAGTTGATTTCGACTTGTCTATAAAATAAAATCCCCAGATTTCCCTTAAAAAAATGTCTGCCCCTAGATTTCCCCCTGTTCATAGAAAAATCCCTTAAATCTGGGATAATAACCCCCAACCTGGCAACACTGCCGACTCCCGTCCCGCCGTGCCCATCGATGAATCGTCAGCGGACTTGATCGGGTAAATGTGTACGATGATATCGGTGGGAATGCGCGCGCTTTCAAAGTTTCGCCCCGATACCGTCGGAATGGTCTTTTCGCTCGGTATGTAAGAGGGATTGGCACAGATTTTTCCAAGGTTTTAACGCGGGGACAATTTATCGTACGATCGATGAGAAAGAAGGTCGAACGAATCTGCCGTAGCGAGAAATAAAAGTATCGAAGAGGCTTCGGCGGTCTGTAAATCTCGCCCGTAACCATTACCAATTTTAAAGGATTTCTGGCCGAACGGGAGAACCGATCGGCGGTACACCGACGAGTCGCTGCGGCTCGAACTCGTACCTAATTGGACGCCGGTTGCCGCGAAGGTAGAGAGAAGAAATTTAAACGGTGGCTGTCGGTCGAAGGAACTCTTTATTGTACGCGCATTATTAAATTGTATACAATCAATCGCATCCATTCGCAATCTTAAGACACACACTCACATATTTGCGTTTCTTCTAATAATACTGTGGCGGAGGTGTTACAGTTGGTGTGGATTATTAAAATGATTCGCTAATTAAATAGAGCAACGTTATAAATAAATTATAGGTTCGCTTAGAGTCTACCGATTAAATTACTCGCGCGGTTTCAAACATTACAACGTCCGTTGTTTACGTTAGCACATGCTCCCACAGTCCAGCCGCGAAACGTTGGAGCGACGCGACACATACGCGCCTCGTCGCGTGCTGTTTCGGCGTCGATTAAAGTACGGTCGTCGAATTACGAGCGTCGACTTCTAACTCGTCCAGTTCGTTTACGTTTGTACATCGTTATCTCGAACGCATCTGTACGCAAACTATTCTGCAATTACACGTACGATATCACGGGTGAACGTCGGGGAATTTTACGCGCGTATTCGTCCGTCGATTAATTTTCCTCGTCGGTCGAGAGAATCCGTCCACTTACAAGATTAAAACGTCGTGTTTCTCAACGATGGGATAACGACCGTGGTGGGTAATCAGATTGTGTACCCGGAATACCGCTTGTACCGTGATCCGATTTAATCCGTGTGTATCGACCGATATTACACGAGACTATTGGCCCGAGGCAGCTCGGTTTCGATCCACGTTTCGTCGGTCGTCGTCGGAATCTTTCGCGGTTGTTATCTTTTTATTTATCGCGCCGAAAATCCATCGATTCGTTCGCGTCGACGATCGAAAACCCGCGATGAGGAAACGATTCTCGTGGTCCCTTTCACTTGCAAACGGTGATCCACTCTTCCACCGTGCAATTTTGGCATTGCACGAAGCAACACCAATGAAACTTGCACCTGCACCGTTCGACACGGCGTTGTCTCACCACGTTGTATCCACGGCCGCAGCACAAGCTACCGCAACCGTCCCCGCCGGAGCTGGTCTTGTTGCATCTACGACCCGCGGTGCCAGGGATGTCCGCGGTGGGATCCCTCTCGCAAAAGTTCGGGGACTTTTGGTAATAGAACAGCTGCTTGGCGAGGTCCCTGGGCCTTCTTTTACGACCACCACCGTTTCCCGCGGCGCCACCCTCGCGATGCTTCCTCTGTCTCTGTCGATCGGGCCTTCTTCTTCGCGAACCTCTCGCTCGGCTCAACGGCGTCACGCTACCCATGTTGTTGCTCTGCGCGACCAGCACCGCCTTCCGGAAACGATCCTTCAGCGTTTTGCCGACCACACGGAAGTCCGGGGCCACCTTCCAGCAGGTCTTCAGCTCGCAGGAACCGGACATACCGTGGCATTTGCAGCGCACTTGCATGTTGCTCGCCACTGCCTGAAATTCCATCGATCGATTGCTTTCTCTCTTTCACGTTTTCTTTCTCTCTATCGTGATCGAATTATCGACTTAGGGGTGGAAAAAAAAAGCAAACCGATGACGCGTCGGAAATCCGGTCGTGATATGGTTAGCAAGAAAAGAGGTAACGTCGATGGGCACGATATTGTGTCCTCGTAATAATCATTAAGTTGTAAAACTGTCCCTTCAGGACCGTGCAATGTCAATTCGGTATGTGTTACGTATAATTTTTATAAAAATATACTAATTACTATTCAGTAGGAGGCGACAGAGGCTAAATACTGTGTGTTTTTGTTGAAATATTCTAAGCAAAAGTTTTAAATATTAATTCGCAAATAATGTTTGCAGTCTGAGATTCAGGGCGCTTCTAGGCGTGTTAGGGCCCCTTATGACGCCCCTGCTACCCCAGGCAATCCCTTCATTCGGTGACATGAATCGCGACTCTAATAAACGCTTAATTTTACGAGGACACAATATCGTGCCCATCGACTTTATATACCTCTGCGTTGTGGTTCTCACGCGAACCATCGCTTACGAGCATCATTTCTGATGTGCAAAGCGCTCGCGCTCGCTGGTCAAGAGTCGCACGAACAGAGATGGAGAGGAGGAGACGGAGGGGGGCAATTTTCTTTTAGACAAAGAGGTGTCGCGCACCAAACAGTTAATGAGTCTACGGCTGGGTGGTCCAGCCCCGGGCTTCGTCTTAATAACGTCGAGGCGAGACCGAGCGTGGAGAGGCTGCGCAGAGGAGAAGAACGGACTCGGCACGACTGCTCTCCTACTCCTCTCCACCCCTATTCACCGACCCCTTCTCTCCCTTTGCGTGCGCTCTCTCCCTTTCACTCTTTTTCTCGACGTTTTTCCGTCGTTCTTGTCGCGATATCATCGAATTTAAATTCTCGCTGAAGCGTGTAAATGATCAACGGTATACCAGCAACCATAGACGAGGTATAGGAGTAGACATTTCATCTTATTGGAGTTGGTGGCCCACCTAAACTATAGTACCGACACCTTAAAAAGCCTATGATTTTAGCGACGTCTCCGTTTTGAGAACGGTGAATCTACAGTGGGTAATGACACTAAAATGGAAATGGGGTACGTAACCCCAGAAAAGTAGGCCGTAAAAATACATTGGATGAAATGTCTATTCCTATACCTCGTCTGTGCAGCAACGAAACGAACAAAAATTCTGTGAGAAGAAGCGAATTGTCACCGGAACGAAAGATTTCTTGGTCGACAATAAAATTCGAGACGAGAAAAAGGCTAAAAGAAAGAGGGAGAGTTAAATGGAGAGAATGAGGTAGAGGGAAAACGAAAGGTAATCGAAAGTTCGGCTTACCAAGCGGCCAGCTTGATTGTTGTGGAGATTGACCGTCGACTGTATATCCCCGGCCCTCTCGCGCGTGTCTAGGAACTGTCTCGAGAACTCCATGCCGTAGTCGAGGTTGTGAGAGCAGCCGCCCCACTTCCATTGGGTGCCCCTGGCCTTGGCAGGTGGTTTACCCTTGTAGCTGGACGGGTCGCATCCACAGGAGAGTAGCCGACCCATGCTGCACGCCCGGGCCACGTTGTGCGCCACCCCAGCCGCTGAAATCGCGAACGCGAACGCGGTCTCTCTGTAACCTGAAACGCGTAATCATATCACTTAGATTAGTATTCAAATTTCGAGAAAGTCTCATATTATTTTATCGAATTCTCGAAAATAATTCGGACATTTTATGAAGCATATATATAGTAAACAATGCGCAGGTTTGTATCGAACACGGGGGGACAATCAAGAGAGAGATATTTATTGATCGCATTGGGATAAGATCCCCTCAGGCGCTAGGCAGAGTATATATATTGTTTAATAAATAGAAAAATCGCGGCAATAGCAGTCAGTTGTGCTTCTAAATAGTACAATAATGTGGAGTGTGGGTCCGAGTGGCAAGTAGAATAGTTATATGCAATCTTAGTCTTAGCGTGTCTTTTGTGTTTACTTAAATACAGTTTAGATTGAATTACACTTTGCACCTTTTGATTCGCGAAGCCCATCTAAATCCCACAATAATATAAAATAAAGCAAACTAAAGTCAGATAACAAAAACGAAAGAAAATAAGCATGCTATAAATGAAATTATTATGACAACAAAGATGAAGATATAAATAGCACAGAAGATTGATAAGTGGCAGACATGGTTCTGAGATATTAACTCAATAATTTGAAAGTATTCATAGAGTTCATGTAAATTTCTGTTGCAAGTGGTTATGCGATAGTCTAATTTATTTACCATGTAAGTAGGGATACCAGTTCTTAGGACACTGTACATTAGGCAACCTAGAAAATAGAGTCTCCTGGAAGCAACTTTCAGCCATTTAATCGTTTGATTTTAAGGCGTGTACGTCCCTTCTGGCATCAAATACAAAGACAGAGAGAGGGGTGGGGGTATGATCGAGACGCAGTGACCGGTTAGCAAATTGCTGCTCGTCCACGGACAGGGAGAGTAATATACGCGAGCGAAGGTATACGCGACAGCCCCCGATCGCATTCGTCGTTTCTCTCGCGAGCGACGAGAACGCGAAACAGCGGGACACCGGTGGAGCCGAGCTTCCGTAGAAGGAGCTTTGGTACCGAGACCGACGAATCGTTCGACGGATCGGCCGACAGACAGCCATCAGACAGAGTTCAGAGGTAGATTATTCAGCCGTCCGTCAAAACAAAGCGTGGCCATCAGCAGCGGCGGCCGGCGGGCATCCGTTTGACTGCATGTATAAACGATCGCCCGGTGGGGTTCCCGAAGACGCGATGCCAAACTCTGTCCGCGACTCTCTGTTTGCTTCTTGCATCTGATCCCGACGTGGGTCGCGCGCGTTTTTCGTTAACGACGTTCGATAATCGAATCGTGATCGGTGTACACGTATCTTTTCTATGCCCGAATCCCGTATTAATATACGGGGTGAGTCATATAACGTTTGCACCTCAGATATCTTTGTTGTTTTTAAAGGTACGTTAAATGTTTCAAGGACAAAGTTGAGTCAATAGGGCTCACACGATGCTAAAAATATGTTTCTTTTTATGTCATTTTCTTTAGAGATATCAAGATCATCTTCATGTTTTTAAATTATTATTTTGTTGTTGTTGAATGATCTTGAATAATTATAGTCACTGAATTCCTAAGGAAAGAGACTATCATTGTAGGTGTTCAAAAAAGGGTGATACCATTTAGAAAAATGAAAACGACCTTGATATCTCTATAAAAAATGACAAAATCATTTAATGGGATTGCTGGATTGGGCGGGGGGGGGGCAGGAGGACTTGGCATGTCCTTTTATACCTAATCTGGGGATCGGCGTTTTAAATGGTTGACTCATCTATATTAGAAAAAGCTATCTGCTTCTTTCTAAACTTGGAATGCCCGTTTCAAGGAGATGCGCAGTTTATATTTCTAAGTCTATGAAGTGAACGAAGACAGAGGTTACTCAACCGGATTATTTGCATCGTAGAATTCGGGAATTCGTTTATCGGGGAACAAGAAGTCCCCCCGATGGACCATTTCGGTAAGTAATGCGACGTCAAACGCACTTTTTCTTCGGTATCTCCAAGGTCTCTCGTCCTCGAAGCGTCGCTGGAGTCGGATTGACGAATGGCCGATCGTCAAACCGCAATGGTGGCTGTCACCTTACAGACGATACGACACACGACTGGCCCCACGGGCCCTGTTCGTATACGCGGATCGAACTGTCTCCTTTCTCCTCGGCCGTTCGACAATGCCCACACATTAAACTCTACCCCCTCGGTCCCTCCTTCGAAAGAGTTACTCCAATCCACGTATACCGGGCGGTATTTGCAGTATTCATGAGAGCGAGTTACCGGGGAGAGCGCGCTAAAGGCGCATTCGAAAGGATTTGTGGTATTCGTTCTCGACACCCGATGAGGCACTGCCCGCTGTCCGTTACGTCGATCCCCCCACCCCCCTTCATCCACCCTTTCCTTCAACGAGCAGCCCTTTTGTTCTGTTCCGTTTTGAATCCATGTTTCGAACGCGACTCGCGACAGGAGCCCGTCGAAGGAGGGGAAAGACGATTCTCAACGAACCTCCTTAATTTTGTCTTTATCGATTCCCTTTGAGAAAGGATTCTCCCTCCACGTGCAACGAGCCGATCGTCGATATCCCCGTGACTCGCAGCATCGCGAATCCCCGTTCGAGAGTTCTCTGAACGTCTCCTTTTACCACCGGCGAGTATTCCGACGTCGAAGATTCGTTGGTCTCTCGTCGGATTCGCGCGGACGGACCCGATCGACAGGACGAGCCGCTTCGGCGGGCGAGATTGGACAGCCGGTAGTCGATTACGTCTGCCCTTCGTCGATCGTACGAAACTCCGGCGCGACGTTAAAGACTCCTGGCTCGACGCAGAACTCACGGGAATCGAACAGATTTTTTGGAGATGGCCGGATCGATAAAAACTTCGACGACGAGGAGGAGGAAGAAGAGGAGGACGAGGAGGATCAGAGATCTCGAGGGTTCCCGCGGAGGTCCCCCGTAGCAGGGTAAAGCGGAGCGTTTGGAACGAGGCCGGATATCGGTGGCTTCGTTTCGGGGAATGATAACCTTCTTCGTGCGGCGAGGACCGGCTTCCGAGACCAGAGAGAGAACGAAAACACAGTTCTCTTTATATGGGCTCGCGGTGGGAAGGGTTGCTGAAAGCTTACGCTTTATACGGCTATTGGCAGCAACTGTTTTATAATGCAGATGGCTGCTGTTGCTGCTACTGCTCGATGGCAAGAGGAGCACGAGGGACTCGTAATAAATCCTCCACGGGGAGTTGTACGTCTCTTCTCGTGGACAGTGGAGGGAAACCGCGATAGGAAGAGGAGGAGGAATGAGTCCGAGGTGCGCAGAGGGCCACGCACGCTGCCTTCCTTTACTCTTCGGCCCTTGACGCTGGGACACGGTGACGGATGGCGCGCAGGCCTTGCTACCCTGTGTCAGGCCCAAATCACTGTTTAGATAACTCAATAGATAGCGTACCGGGTACGAGCCGAGGTAACATCCACGGGTGCGTGTGCCTACGTTTCGGTTACGTTCTTCTCGGTCATAACAACTTTCCCCGTTGTTCTCGTATACTAGATCTTCGGGTTTTTAAGATGTCGGTACTACAGTTTAGGTGGGCCACCAATTCCCATAAGACGAAATGTCTACTCATATACCTCGTCTGTGACTACAGAAAGTGTTTCAATTTTCAAATCGAAATGATTACACGATTTGATCGTATATATTATATTTGGAGCCAGTAGTTTCACTTTTCTCCATGCAAATTCTTTCTCATATTTTTACCCTGTCATCGTTCCTCGTGAATAAACGAACAGTTCAGTATCGTGTCTCCTAGTAGGTCGCGTTGTGTGTGTGGGCCTCTGGGATCAGCAGATGAGGATAAGAAGGAGGAGGAGGATCGTTTCGTGTACATTTCATAACACATTAAGTCGTTTTACCGAGGTTTAACGAATACGTGGCAAAAGAGTGACGCTGCGACAGGGCCGAGGAGGGGACGACGGGTCGAACGGGCGGGTCGCGGGGAGGAGAACGGTGAACGGAGCAACGAGAGGGCAAGAGAACCGTGTCCGAGAGATTTAACGACGCGCGTTCTTTTCGAGATACGAAGCCAGCACGGATTTGACACGGTGGATTTCTCGAACGACCGCGGACCCTCCTCGCCCGGCCACCGGTGTCGTCTTGAAAAAGCTGCGTGGAACCGTTGGTAATGGTGAAGTACGGCCCGTTTCTTGGAGGCTGCTGCCCTCTGACTTTGGGGACGAACCACGGACGACGATCGACCGTTCTCTCGGATAATCGGCGAATACCGGCCTCTGCTCGAAAAATCGTCCGACGAATTAGACGCGTTCGTAGTAACATCTCGTTCCAATCGTCTGGTCCCAAGATTGGGAAAGGGCCTCCTACCGCTCGATAAATTTATTCCCGATACCGAATGTTCATTTGGTATAAATTACAGTAACTCCGAGACCAAATGGTAGGAGATTCTTCCCTTACATCACTTTTTCCCCTAGTGGAAGCCAAATTTGCTCGCGAGGGTTCACATACGTCCGTCGAACAATAACTCGGGTGGATGAAAAAGAAAAAAAAAAAGAAAAAAAGTCGTGGAATCGACACCTCTACTTGGCCGGTCAGCGAAAAAAAGGTGTACCGATCCACGGAGACAGATAACGAGAAGAGGAGAACAGACGTGGCGGCCCGGGCACCGAGATCGTGGGCTGCGAACGGACGATCTTTAGCTTTCAGGTCAGGTGCGCTCGGTGTCGCGCTCTCGCGCACTCGTTCGACACGATATATGTTTCCTCTTTCGACGCACGTACGCGCCACGACGAATTTATATGTCACACTGGAATAGGACAGTCGAGGGGGCAATCTTGGTCTCCTCTCGTCCCTCCCGGTTCCTCCACCTTTCTCTTACGGATTTGGGACAGGTTCTCGGAGCTGTCCGCAACCGAGGAGGACGCGCACACACACCGTATTCTGATTTAAGGAAGCGCGGCGCGGGTCTCTCGCCTACGCCGTTTCGTCGACGTCAACGACGTCGTAAAAGATTTCACCTTTCCTCGTTCCCCTCCCTCTCTCTGAATGCTCAAAAGGAGCAGGTAAACCGTGGTGGCTCCATTTATGTATGTTCGCGCGTGCATTTAACATTTCGGTCGCGAGATATACATACATACAGTTAAGTTTGTAATCTCCCGCCTATTTAACATACCGATAGTCGAATACCGACCGCAATGTCATCAGCGGTCACCATTAGGAAATAAAAACTTTTATTACTTCTTGTTGCTATCGTCGGACAAGAGACACGTGTTGGCTTATTTTTTCTCTTGTTATCCATCATACGTATGGAAATCATACAGTTCTCACTGTTGAGACTTTCGGGTTTAAGTCGTATCCTTGTGGAATTGTTTTCCCAACTTTCTGGAAGCATTGGGAAAACAATTCCACAAGGACACTGTTTACACACGAAATCCTGAACATTGAGAACTTCATGATGCCGGGCCGTGAAAGCCTCTAATCTCCGATCGTATGGAAATCCTTCCTCGTAATCCAACACACACGTATCTCTCTTTCTATCCCGTCTTTGTTACGACCGTTTTTCCCTTACCTCGCTGAAGAAGAACGCTGCTCTGCTGTGTTCTACTGCTTGGCTTCAGGGACGAACAGTTCCACCTGTGCCACATGAACTGATGCTGGCACTCGGATATAGCTATTTGCAGACCTTTGATCGCGGCCACCGTCACGTCCGGGCTTCTGTGGCATAGATCTTTTTGCTCCTTAGTCAGGCCTGGAATACCGTTGCAGACCACGGCATTCCCGCTCACCCAATCGTCCACGGAGTTGCTCATTAAACAGGTCGCACTGCGAATCAAACGAAATTTACCAATTAACGTTCTCGCGTCGGTATGGGCCGCGAAACGGATCTTGCGACGCGGGTAGATCGCTGCGCGCTCGGGTTTTCCCACGAGGCGCACGCGTTCGATCGCTTTGAGTGATTTTACATTCAGGGAATTCAGCCGGGGAGACATTCCTCGTACTTACCGCGCGCGATCTCCTTCCGATTCCTCCCTTCTGTCTCTCTCTTTCGTTCTCTACCCTCGTTCTGTGCTCCCCTTTACCGAACCGCGTGGACCACGGTTATCGAATTCCCGATCGCGAACGCGGCTGCTTTCGGATTCATCGTCGATTAACGAAACACCGTGCCTTTAAGTAGCTCTGCCACGCCTTCGACGTTTCCACGGACCTGAACGTGAAAGTTTTGCGCTTCCGACGTTTCTCCGAACGATCAGAAGTTTATCGTCAGGACGCTTGTAGAGACAATTACTTCGTAAGCAAGTATGTTATAAATGAAATTATTATGAGTACTACCAGGCGATAGAATCCTAGAGGGAATCGATTGCAGCGTGTGCACTTTGAGCCGCGGGTGCATCTACCGAAAGCCGGGTCTGCTTTTCTTTAGGCAATTTTACGAGGCCGAGGTCGAAAGGTGCGATAACTCTCAAAGAGCCGCTGGAATATATCTGCTCGTTTCTTTCTCCGTTCAAAGACCCTCCACCCGTGTATGGGTCGCCTCACCGTTACCCCTTTTCCAGCCCCCGTCCTCCTCTCTTTCGCATCGTCGCGATAACGCCATTCACCTCTCGGAAGAAGAGCTCTTAAAGCGCTATCTTAAGCGACAGCTTCTGCCAAATGGCGGCACATTACCGGGCACCGGGTGTTAATTAATTTTCAGATAAAGAAAGCCGAGGGAACAGCCCGTGCTGTGTCGGTATCGTCGAGAGAGGGTGCGCCGAAATATACGAGCTCGATGGTCGGCCGTGCGCTCGAAAACGCTCGGAACTCTCGCGGGATCGTCGAGCTGCAGCAGTCAGCTTCGTCAGGCGTCGCGTCGACGGGAAGAGGGATCGTGAGGTGTGTGTCGGGTCGCGAGGTTATTTTATTTGCTCGCGACAACGAAGCCGGAATGGTCAATTTTTGTCCCGCTCGGGTCCTGGGGGTCCTTCGGGGGGTCTCGAGGGATGTCACGGACGGGCGCAAGATTCTCGGTGGGTCTGGTGGTTATCTGCGGGTACAAATTAGCCGACGAGCTTCTCCTAAAGTAAAAGCTGTGTATAGCACCCGCGCGAACGAGGAAAAGAGAGAAATGAAAGATATAAAGGGATCCTCAGGGGGGGGGGGGGGGACAAAAGGAAAGAAGAAAGAGGATGAGCGTAACCGGTGAGGAGGACACGGGGAACGGGATTGCAAGGTCTCTTGGCGATTTGGTTTCGGTGCGTAGTGTGGGAAAGAACGGACCGCGGAGGAGGACGAAGATTTTAGGGTCGCAGAGGTTATTGAGGGCTACCATTACCGATACACAGTTGCACCGTTGCTATCTTTCGCGCTATTGATGATCTACCGAAAGCAGATTAATGATCTCAACTCACCGAAACAAATTACCGAAGACATTGCGTACGTGTAGCAGTCCGACCGCGTCGACGGACTGCTGCGTTACCTTTTCTCATCGTTGTATCTCCGTTGTCGCTTCGTTCTTTTCTTTTTGTTTTCATTGCGACGGATGTTATTTAATTTCAGACAGGGAATGGATCGATCAAGAGTTTTTCACGGTCGGAAAGTATCGCGGGTATATTAGCGGTCAATTTTAATCGAGCCACGATGTTTCCACTATACAGGAAATCCTTGATGAGCGTTCGAAGGCTCCTCGGCACTGAACATTAAATATTTCATAAACTAATGGTTATATGCGGCTGAAAGAAATATCATTGGCTTCAGAATTCCAAGCTCTGTTACTAGACTGCGGATTTTATGCATTTATAACCCCATAGAGCTCTGTGAAATGTAATAGAAAACATAACTTTCATCGGATCCAATGAGTTTTCTATTCACTGCGCTAAACCTCATTAAAAAGTCAGCATTACACCTGGAGACCTCTTCTAGTCAGTGCCAAGGATCCTTCGAACACTCATCGAGAATATACTGTACATCGTGGAACGACGAAACACACATCGCGAAAATCATCGAAGAGCAACAGTGTCCGTATCTATAGATCAGTTTCTTCGAAACCGTGGGAAATCGTCGAACAAATCAAAGGTTGAACACGCGAGAACCGGCGCGTCCTGCATTTTTGCAATGATTCAAGGGGTCGCCGAAGAATCCAACATGGCGGCGGGGTTGCACGTGTTTTATTTAACTTGCTCGCGAGCAAACAGACCGGGCACGAGGGACCGAGACGGAGAAAGAGAATCACGGAACGGAATTTCGCGTTTAATGGAGGTATACCCGCGGAGAGAGAACTCGTTACGACTGACCCGCGAGAATTCCTGCGGCAGATATCGAATCCGCCTCGGTTCTTTTACGTTTTCACGCGAAGCGGTTGCCGCCGTTGCGATGCTCCTTCGTTCCAAACATGTTCGAACTTCTTTCGCGCGAGAACCGCCGAAACAACCCATTGGACGTGTTCCGTTCGTTTACCCTTGATCGGTGCACAGAGGCTCGTCCCTTCCTCCCCTCCGTGAGGGGAGGGGGTGCTAAGCACTACGTGTCTCGTAAACTGGTTTATCGATCATTGCATCACGGGAATTATTCGATGGTGTAATTCGATACACAGTTCCGTAAATACGCCCGATGCGCACGCGTGCTTCTATCTACGCGCGTGCATGCGAGCCGCCTCTGCAACGGAGCAACTTGTCGTCGGTACACGTACGGCCTTGTTCCCGGATGCTGTTTGTAATTATTTACGAGGAGCCGCGTGGGCAACCAAGGCGAATATGTCGGAGGTCTCGTCGTGTTCGGACCGCGTCGCGTATGCCCGTAACGCCCTTATATCTTTCAGACGCAACATCGCCGCGGATTGTCGAAAGAATGCACCCTTGCCAGCAAACTCGGCTTCCGCTAGGAGACAAAGCGACGTAGAAGAACCTCCTACCATTGGTAAATTTATTTCAGGTACTGAAACAAATGTTAAATCGAATGTTAATTTGGCAGAAATTTCAGTAATTCCCAATACCCCCTACGCTACTTTTTTCCTTAGTGGAAGTCTAAAAAAGGTCCTCCTATCACTTGGTATTCGGGGATTACTGAAATTTATGCAAAGTTAACGTTCGATTTAACATTTATTTCAGCACCTGAAATAAATTTACCTAGTGACAGGAAGCCTTTTTCTTACGCCGCTTTCTCCCCCAGCGGAAGCCGAGTTTGCTCGCGAGGGTGCGTGTATGTATGGCATCGTTGTTACGCGCCAGAGCGAAGACGAGCAGCGAATTTCGTTACAGGCAGAACCGACCGGAAGAATTTATCGCGACCCGAGCGAACGGATTTATCCCGTTTAACTCACCTGTCCGGTCCCAGGAAGACGGTCGATTTTCAGCGACCACGCGGTCAGGGAATGTCAATCGCGCGAAACGAACCGATTCATCCGACGATTCTTTTGCCGAAAGAAAGATTCGATTAGAGCGTGGAGGGCGCTCGACACGGTGCCCGGCATGGAGCGAACCAGAGATCGGGGAGGCATAATGAAGATCGCAGCGGGATCGTTCGTTGTCCGTGCCACGGAGCCGGTTGAAAGGGCCTATTTGCACTTCGTCATTGTGCTCTCGGTCGGAGCCGTCGATGCGTCCGCCGGCTCGTCGCACCGTCTCTATTGACAGATTCTTTCCGCAACAGACGGAAACTGAGTGGAACACAGAGAAAACGGCGAGAAGAAACGGAGGAAGTCGTGCGGTACCGGCGTGCTCGTAAATTTTTCTCGGCGTAATTGAACACGACGATTTGCAACCATAACTCTATCGAGCCTGGAAGCTGTGTCTTCATCATCGTCTTTTCGCCCTAATCGTTTCTCGCTTCTCCTTCGACTTGGCCCAACCCTTATTCCTCTACCGTTTCTTTTCGGCCATCGTCGTTGAATTCGATAATAAACCGCTGTAGGAATAATGCAAAGAAGGATCGAAGCGACTAAATAAAAATCGTTTCGCGAATATTCGTGCGATTGTACGGTACAACGCGCAGTTTCGTCGAGAGCAGCCAATGTGGTTCATCTTTTACGACTCGGACTTCGCGAGGTATACTGTAAATAAATATTCTCGATCGGATCGAGTCTCAACAAGTCGCGACTGATAGAGATAGTATCGAACGGAAATGATTTCGCTCGAAGAGTTTAGAGGACGAACGATCCAACGCGGCCCCTTGTAACAATAACAAAAGCCGAGAAGGATAAGATAAAAGAAGTGGTCTGCTGTCCGTTGATCGAAGCTTGTATCGAAAAGATGGATCACGATCGGCTGATGCGGTGGCGTTTACTTACCGACGATTCTCAAGTAGAATGAGCAACAAGGCGATGGTCGGTCCGATTCTGGTGACGATCCTAGACGGCGGTCCTTCGTAGACGTAGCGTCCTGATCGAGAAGAAGGCATCCTGTCATCGCCCCGAGGACGTCCCTTATTCTTTTGCGCGGATTTGCCCACTTTGGAAAAAAAAAAAGAGTCGAGTGCGACCCCTCGTCCAGGGCTGCACACCCCTAGCACCCGAACGGAAGGACCCCTCTCGCTCGAGAGACGGTGCCGCGATCGCGTCTCTTTCTCTCCTTCTTTCTCTCTGTTTTCTGTACGGGTTCTTTTTTTCCGAATCCCTCTCCTACTCTGCTTCGTCTCTCGTCTCCGGCGCGGTGCCTGTGATCAGCAGCCTGGCACGCGTCGAGGACTCCTCCTCGCCCCGGGCACCGGCGCTTCTGCTTTGACGTTCCGTACGATTCTCCGAGAGCTTCCAGTTTCGCCGTTTCGAGGGGTCGTTCCGAAAGCTACCCCGGGACACACAATATCCTCGATGACGATCGAACCGGTCGTCGACCGACCACCGTGGTAGAATCTTTCACCCCGTTCGCACGACGCGAGTTTCTTCCTTCGCGTCCTTGTTTCCTGTTTTGCAGGATACTACCCGTAACTTGTCGGCACGTTCGAAAATACGTACCGTTTTTACTCTTGTCGGGTATTAGCCGGACGTGAGCTACTTTGGTTTCGAAATGTCCCTCGTCTTTGGAGAATATGAATACTGTTGTCGGTTGACGAATTACGAGACAGCGCTAGTCCGCCGTTAGGATCCCGATTCCGGAATACTTTGTCGATTACTTCACTAACACTTGCGATCGTCACGATAATCGTTGCGACGATTCACCCTCGGTATTTAAACATTCTCCCGCGACTTCTTTCTCCGCGATCGATCGGACCGGTGGTCACTCCGCGACATCCCACGAGACGAAAGTCACACTTCCGGATCTGGCGGAGGGAATAACTGCGACGACAGGATATTTATCCACTGCCAGCCGTGGACAGACGAGACGCGGCAGCCTTGTTCGCCGCGTTCGTTCCCAGGTATCGCGACATTCTGATCGTCGTCCTTGCACCCTTGACTGCGGCGTGGAGGACCGGTCGGTGGTGGAGCTCCGGCGTTTCCTCCGCTCCCGTTTCTGGTCTCGTTTTTCTCTGCCCGCGGGCGAGGCTCGCGGACGAACGATTCCGTCGACAGAGAGAGAAAACGGAAGAAAAAAAAAAACGGTATATATATCGACGCACGTCTCTATACTTCCGGTGTGTGTGCGCGTTCACGACGAAGTGTCAAGCTCAAATAAAAGAAAAGTCGCCCTCCGGGATCTCTTACTCCTCCCACGCACTCATCCCCCTCCTTCGGCTCGTGTTCCTCTTCCACCGTTGGTCTCGGTCCGTCTCTTTCTCTATCTTTCTCTCTCCCTCTCTTTCCCCCTGGCGCGCGTACCACCGCAGCTATCGTTTCGTTCGTGCAAACAGTCGAATAGCAAACTTCCCGTGGTCGCGTTCCGTGTCCACGGCACCGATCCCGCGAACGTGTCTCTTCTAGACCGGCGCGGCGAGCGTGTGTTTCTTCGTCGGCGGGAAAAATACCGGGCGCCCTGCGCGAGGTCTCGAACGGTCGCGAGCAGAGATCGGACCGAACCGGAAGTGGATAAAGGTATCGATCGAGAAGAAGGGTACGAAAGAGGGAGGAAAGTGTGCAAGAGCAGCGTAAGGATGACAAACGATGGCGTTTGCGATGGTGAACGGAAGAGAACGTCGAAGGAGGAGGTTCTCAAGAAGAAAAGGAAAGTTTGGTGGAAAAACGAACGGTGGATATAGAGATCGTACAGAGGAAGAACGCGAGCGCGATGACCAGAGAGGACACCCAAGGAAAGAGATCGCGACAGGAGATCCACGATCTGTGTTCACTTCCGTTATCCTCGTTGTTTCCGCGTTCGTTTATCCCGACACGCTACTGCGAGCCGAAGAAGAGATGGACAGAATCTGATGATTCCACCTCCGTTCAAGCCCGACGAGAAGCTGTCAGGGAGATCGGTCTGTCTATGATGAACTCGGTGCGCAGTGCGCGGCTACGGGGGCCCTCCTCGCCCTCCCATAGGGAGAGAAAGGAGAGATAGGGAGCGGCAGGCACGAAGAAACCAACTACCCCCCCACCATAGCCACCACCATCCGGACACGACCCACCACTACCGTCGGCCACCACCCTGAGAGATTCAAACCGAAGGGACGAGGACGGACGATCGCAAGTGAAACCACGAACGGAGATAGAACGACGCTACTGGCCGAGAGACGGAGACGACGAACCGAGATGGAGAGCGCGGAGAAAACCGGAGACCGAACGTAAGACGAGGAAAGACGGACCAACGGACGGAGAGAGCCTGTAGGCTGCTTCTGCATCTCCTTCTCTTTCCTCCCACTTTCGACCATCTTTTTCTTTCGAATTCTCTCCTACTCTCTCTCTCACTTTTACTCCCTCCCCTCATCCCCTTCTGTCTATCTCTTTCTCTCACTGTGTGTGTGTGTGTGTGTGTGTGTGTCTGTTTCTCTGTCTGGAAGGACTGCCTGAAAACGCCTCCTCGCAGACCAACAGGTATTTCGCGTCGATGCTCCGATTGTTTTGCACCTTACTGTCCTCCCTCTCCTCGTCGCGGAATTTTCTTCCTGCACGGCGATCGATCGTCGAAATCTCTTTTCGTTCACGACAGTTTCTAACGGCACACGTTCGGCTGTCTGTCTTTGCTTGCCCGCGAAAGATCGTCGCAGTTTCCACCGAGCGACTCTGCACGACTCGTATTTCCAATTAGGATTCGTCGCGATTTCTTCGTCCGTCTTTTCCTGCTTCGAATGGTAGAGGCTGAAGAGTGAGAAGGAGAGACAGGAAGGAAGCTACGATGGATGGAAGGAAAGAAGGAAGGAAGGAAAGAAGGTTGCCCTCGATCACGTGGCAGGAAAAGTAGGAGGAGCGAACTTCCCCTACCTAGCATCCCCCGGAGGATGCTCAATCGGCATAATTAAGGTTTATCTCGTTCCCTAACTCCACTTTCCGCCTACTCCACCCCAGCCGGTATCTCTCCCGTTCCTTCGTTCCGTCGAATTCTGCACACGCGTACAGCTTCCGTCGGATCGGAGAAGAGAGTTTCGCCGTTTCTTATAGACGTCGTCGTATCGCGAGTGCTCGTTATTGCTCGTACGGATTTCTCCCTGACGGGATTCTCTGGACAACGATTGAATGATTACACGAATCGTAACATTCACCGAAACGATTAGAAGTCTGTCCCTTTCGATTTGAATTAATTTCCCGTGAGCAATTAGCAGCGGATTCGATACTATAAACGGCACACGAAAATCTCGTTCGGCTCCGCGATTATCGGGGCGGATACAAGAGAGCTCCTTGCTCCCCTCGGATCCAAGATACCTCTTCGTCGTCCCCACCCTATTGCCCCACGAGTTTGTCCCTTTTCCACTGTCGTTCCTTCGGCACGGTCGGATCAGTGGAAGCGCGGGTTTCAGTGACGTGATCTCTGAGCTGGCAATTAGTCGCAACAACTCCGTTTCGCATAGCTCCGGCCTATAGTAACCCCCAGCGTGGCACGTGGTCGAAGATCAAACGGCGTCCTGATACAAAGCAAACGCGGTCGGGGTCTGCGGACGGTTCGTAGATGCGGCTTCGCTGATCGTCGGATTCGAAACGATGCCGGGAAACTCATTTAATACCGGCACGCTGGCAATTTACCTCCGTCTAATTAGAGTTCGTGTGCCAATGAATGGAAATGCGTCGCTAAGCGATCCGGCGAGATAGGATGGGGGTGGGGGGAATATCGACGATCGTTTCTTCTGTGAGATTCCCTTCGATGGTTACATAGGTACATACCCTTGCGAGCAAACTCGGCTTCCGCTAGGGGGAAAAAGTGGCGTGAGAATAAGGGCTGTCACTTGGTAAATTTAATTCAAGTGTTGAAATAAATGTTAGAATAAATGTTAATTTGGCATAAATTTCAGAAACTCTAGAAACTAAGTAGAAGCCCTTTCCCTATGCCACTTTTTCCCTAGCGGAAGCCGAGTTTGCACGTCAGTGTACAAATCCATCCGTGCGTCACGGATTTTGGAACGTCCGCTCGTCGTTCACGGCGCAAACGGATGGTAACGGTGACTCCGTCTGTCAGGGAAACACGCTGAAATTTGTTCCGTCCTGCGCCTCACGATTATTTGCTGTGGGGCTAATTAGAATCCTCGAGCGAGTAAACCAGTCTGCGTTCGATCTCGAGGGTCTCGCCCCGACGTCGTCTCAGGGAAAAGGAGAGGGTCGAGCCAGCCGGTCGAATGCCGCGCGAGGTGACGATAGGGATGATCCGATCCAAGTAAATACAAGTAAATAATCGATACTTTCGTTTCGGTACCAAGTATTTTTAGTATAAATACTTTCGAAAAAACGTACTGATATCGAATGGAGCGAGTAATCGATACGACAGCTAATGAATGTGAAGGTGGTTGTTGTCCAGTTATAAATATTCGTTAATAAAATACATATCATCGTTAAAATCAGAGATGGACAAATTTATTATCTGTAAAAAGAATTTCCAGTAACGAATAAAATATATGAAAAGTACGTTTTTAATCGTTCAAACATGGGAATTCCAATTGTTACAACAAAGTAATATTTCTTCTTGAATGAGTAGATACTTGGCAAACAATTATTTAATCTCATCAACTGTTTAAAGCTCAGGATGACTGGTTAAAGTGTGTTATGTTAATAAACCATAAAGTTTGTATTCATTTTCCTTCGATGCAATTAGATACCGATACTTTTGATGTGATACTAAGTAGATATCGATACTTTTTTCAATAAAAGTTATGAGTAAAAGTATCGATACCTTGTCGGTATCGGTTAATTCCTAGATGACGACGTTCTTGTGGACGCAAACGAATTTCGTAAGGCCAAGGCAATCGTGGTACGTCTCGTGTAGGAGCGATATCGTTAAAATGTATTTGTCGAGGCACGCGGGCCCGTAGCGCGGTCCGTGCCTTTTTCTTCGTTGCGCGCGCGAGAACCACCGACTACGTTCCATTCGTTTGGTAGTGGACGTTCATTGCCAGACCAGGTACCACTGACGCGATAAGATCGTTCGTGCTTCCAGAGGAGTCCCTCCAGCTTCTCTGTCCCTCCGATACTCCTCCGATCCGTTTCTCTCCTTACCCTTGAAATCCATCGTCTCCCTTTCCGTTTCACCCGTGTACCCTCTGTCATTCTATCTGGGTGCATTACTTATATCGGGCTATCGAGTGTCCCAACCATGATCTTGGCACGCGAGCGCCGATACCATCGAACCGCTCGATCATCCTATCGCCGTGCAATGCGTCCCCCCGGTGTACTTCGGCTCGGAAGCCTAATTGGCCGGTATTCGAAAAGGGGAGTTAGGGGTAATCTCACCCCTCCATTCTTCCCATTGTCGGGTAGAAAAATATTTCGCGATCAAATCTTTGTTTAGTATTGCAGTTTCAGGCGGCAAACAATCGAAAGCGCAAAAACTACCGTCTCCAGTGAGTCGACGGCCGTTTACGTAGCCGTTGTTGCGCTTGTTACCCCCTTGCGGAGCTACGGAAATCCCTGATAAACCAATTATCTTTTCTCGTCGAGGGTGTCAGTTATCGCGTCTTCCTACCAGGGTCGGTTCACACCAGTCTCTTCTTTCCTGGCAATTAGTCAGAGCCCTTCTTCGCCCGCGTTTCACAAACTCGGAAGACCCTCAGCCGGCCGTGATCCACGAGGATTCAGCGCCATAGCCCAACCGGCCGAACCACGATCACGTCCCGAGCGTGATAATCGATCGTTCCTCGGTCGTTCGGTGTCACGACTCGTTTTCACGGGACGAAAGAGCCGATCGATCGTCTTTCGTCCCTTTAATTGAGATGTCAGCCCGGTTAACGAGAAACGCGGAAAAAGCGCCGGCAGACTCCATTGCGTCTAACTGTAAATCGCATATCTACCGCCCCATTGTGTCTTTCTCCATTCAAAAGGAGAGACCGTGGCCGATCCCGGTTAACAGAGATGGGGAGCGTCCGTCTCTCCGTTCGTCCGTCCTTCGTGAAAAAATATCAGCACGAGAGAGGATCCTAGCAATTCGAACGATTCGCTCACCATGGAAACGTCGGGAGCCACGGCGGGCACCGCGGGATACACTCCTGCTGGCTGGCCGCGTTTAAACCTCTCCACCCCGGGGGTTGTATTGTGCCGCACGCGGGCCGCCTCTACAATAACTCTGATATAATTAACCAGCTATTCTTCTCGGATGAAAAGAATGCCTTTCTACGGTCCAACGACGTTGGACTAAAATCGTATTTTCTCTATATGTATTTTCATTACATTAAGGGTTAGCAGTTACCACTAATTACATCCTTATATTTTCCCTTATAATATGTATTTGTTTCGCCACACCCCACCCCTTCATTGCTAAAATGAAATAAATAAGTAAATAGAACAAATTGTTAAAATTATAGCATTCATTGAAGTAAACATAATCATATTAGATACAAAAATGGTAAAGTTGAAAATTTCATATGCATTCCTTGCAAGTAGGTCTCGAGCATTGTGAGCACACAGGTTTATGGCAACTTATGCAACCATGCGATGCTTTCCTTTCTTTTTTTGCAGGACAAAAGTAACATGTCTTACGTTTCGGCAATCAGATGTCTTGATAAGTAGCACGACTACACAACAGCGCGTCTACCATTCGACTGACATTTAGAATATGAGAAAATACACAGTAGTTAATGGTTAAACATTATCCCGCGACTTCTTTCTCCGCGATCGATCGAACCGGTGATCACTCCGCGACATCCCACGAGACGAAAGTCACACTTTGACTCTGATAACTCTGACGACGGAATATTTATCCACTGCCATCCGTGGACAGACGAGACGCGGCAGCCTCGTTCGTTCCCAGTGTAACGCGATACACTTATGGAAGCAATATTTAAAAAAGACCCAGGACGCGGAAGAATGGAACGCGGAGCTACTACATACAAACTCGAGCTGAACCCGCTGCGAACGTCCCACTTCCTACCCGTACCCTCTGGAACAGTGCCACCCTCCCCCGTCCACGTCACATTGTGTGCTTTGATGATCGCGCACGTCGGTGGACGAATTCGCTGGATGCTCGACAGGCCCCGTCATTAAGTATTATGTCGTGTAACGGCGCGTCAAGTGAACGCAACACCCACGCCCGGCCGAAGAAAGGAGAGAGAAGAAAGGTGCGCGCACCTCGTCGTCGTCGTCACGCCCCCATCCTTTCGGCGAGCATCTCGCTGCCTTGTGTTCTTCGCGATTATTTCGTAGCCCACAGACGCGAGCTGATGAAAAGGATCGCCCTAATGTGAGAGGAGGGAAGCGTACCGGAAAGGAATCGAAGAGGTACCTATGTATTCCCTAGAGAGAACCTACTGGGTACCATTCTCCAACGATTTCGACTCCTTTTTTGACCCACATTCCCGTGTTATTCGAACACCGGATGCTACACGTCCAACTCGATCGGTCGGTTGCCTAAAACGCGTTGCGTTCTGGATTCTCTGTTCTTCGAGAATAGATGAAGTGGAACAAGGCGAATGCACTCCCCATTCGTATCGATAAACGTCTCGAGCGCCTTGTTTTTTCTGTCGTCGTGCGTTTATCGTAATTTCGGTGCACCTTCTCAAACACTATTGTAACGTCTGTCCTTGTAACGTGCTCATCGAAAGACGTTATTATCGTCTCGGAACGAGGACGCGTAAAGGGAAGAGGAGTCGATCCATTCAGACCACGACGCGTCGTTAAACGGCTGTCGATCAGGACGAGTTCTTTCTTCGTAAACGATGCGTGCCGAACCACGGAGGATCGGCCGACGTCTCGAGAGAAAGGATCTTCCCGGGTATTTTTCACCGGATCGCTTGCCCTCGCAGCCATTACAGAGGACGAGCAGCAGCAGCAGCGGCCAGCAAAGATATCCGTTACAAAATGGTAACGCTCGATCGCACGATCGACGAGTAAGATACCTCCACACCGTACCCGCCGATGATCGTTCTCCGTTAAAAGCCACTTGTTGAAGTGCGCCCGTCCGTGATCGATTTGCCGGCTAAAAGTAGCTCCCGGATAATCTGCTTTCGAGGATCATAGACGTTCCCCACCCGGCCTTGTTTATTATTCCTCGGTGGCGGGACGCTCTCTCGTATCTTTTTCCTGGAAAAAACAGCGGAAAAGAACTCGTTTGTTCCGTGTGCTCTCGCGCGTGTCCGGATGCGCACGCATCTGTAAAATGTCCTGGCACTTCAAAGAAGGTGCGCCTCTCGCTCCCTCGAGCAACTAGAAAAATACGGGAAATGCCGAATGGTCAGACGTTTTTCCGACCACTCGAAGGTAAGAGCCCTCGATATAGGTATAATACCTCCGGTGTTGCTACTTTCGCACGGGATCGGTATCGCGGGACAATGGCCGTTTGGTTACGGGACTTAGAATCCGCGTCGATCCGCCTGTAATTACATGAGAGGATAAGAGGATCGAGATTTCTGGTCTTTTGTCGGTGGTTCGCGTAACCACCTGTGCAACGATCGTTTCCATGGATACCGAGTATTTTGACGGAAAAGGTTCGCCCCCTCGAGCGGGGAATGCGCGCGACTGTCAATTTGTACGAAGACCAGGAGAATCTGTCGGCGAACAAGCGAGCGTGAGAAAAAGAAAGAGATCGTGATGGTACACTCTGAGAATGAAGAAAAAAATCTGCATTCCTGGCCAGTCCTCGGGATGGGTAGGGAATGGCGTAGCTGAAAATAAGGAGCATCCACGGATGAGGAATGGTAGCCCCGAAAGATAGAGGGAACACCCAAAGGAGACGATGGGCCACCATGCTCGCCTATTATGGCAAAGGAGCCATGGGGATTCGAAGAGTGGCCCTTGACCAACGGCAATTCGAATAAATAAAGAAGGAAAATAAGATATATGCGCGTGGGTGTGGCGGCAGGCGGGACCCAGGCTCATTGCCACCTCCGAAGCTGTCGGATCTCACACTCCCCGTGGATGCGGCTATCCGGCTATGCATATGTATAGGGGCTCGAGCTCGATCCTATGGATCGGACCGTTTCCCTTCCCCTTCCCGTGCCTCTACCGACATCTGCTTGTCCGTCGATACTTGTAGTATTCCTCGATCTCTATTTCATTTGCAGACGGGATTCCAACCACCTTGTATTGGATCGGTTATTTTCCAATAAATCTAATCTGTTCGTTTTGTTTATTTGTATCGGTAACATTTTTTTAGACAATCGCTAGGCTCAATTTTCTAACCAAGGACAGATAAAACGTTCGAAGACCAACCCAGAAGGCAGCCTAATCGTTGTTGTTCTACTTTGCAACCGCGTGAGATTAGGATCTCCACACCCACGCCAGAACCGTCGAAGTAACGCGTATCTCTTGCTGTCTTCGCCTCTGTTCCCTCCCGTGGGTCCTCCTCCCAGTGTTTCTTGGTATCGGTAGCGTTGTCTGCATTTAGTCGGTATGTTAAATACGCAACGAAAGCAAGGGGTCCCCGAGGTTTCGAAGGAACGTCGGGCAAAACGGAAGGAAGGGGGGAGGAGGGTGGGGCGGATGGCCGATAAAACGAGTTTATTGGCTCGTTTGTTCTCGAAGGTGGCGGTTTCTTTGTCGCGACTAGTAACGATCGTTTTACTACCGGTTTCAACGATTAGGGCTATCGTGACGTTTCGCGAATAAAGAGAAAAAGAGAGGGAGGGGAGACGCCGAGTGATTTACCGGTCGTAAACGATCGTAATCAACCCGAGAGGCTAACTTCGGGCCGGTGTATCGAGCATTTCAGGGTGTCTGGGAATTACGAAGGGATATATATTAATTAAAATATAATACACGAAGTTTTATGCCCACTTTTGACGGATCGGTGTCTCTGTAACCGATCATAGACGATAACTCTGTTGTTTACGGCGAAATACCGAGAACAAATAAAAAAAAAATAAATAAATAAAATCGGCGATCCGTCGTATCGCGGACTCGCGGATAAAGCGCGCGAGATTATCGCGCTGGATCCATGAGCTTTTTCTCTGCGTGAGCCTTGTTCCGTTTCGCGATCGGCCGCGAACGGACAATCGGATGGAAATTGATCGAACAAAGAAGTGTTAATTGCGTTATTATGGCCGTACGTCTTATCGAGTCTCTTCACCCGTCTACCGAAACGATCGCGATCTTATCGCGGACGCGTCGACCATTGTACGATTATTAAATACGATGATGCGGCTCTATTATCCGAGAGCATCGCTTGATCCGATCGGATGGAGCCCCCTTCGATCGGATCGTACGAGTGCTCACGAAAAGATCGAGAGGACCGTCCCTGTGGCGCGCGGTAGGTCCCGTCGTCCCGCTTACCGTACGCATTTCATCGCGGACAGATCTCTATTGCCACTTAATCCGTTATTCGAACTGTCGACGATGTCGAAGCGTCGAACCGTGCTATTACAACCGTTACGTACCAGCTTGTTCGTCGTGTATATTTCTGGTAATATGTATACCGATCTGAATGTCCACAGAACGGCGCGGAACGTTGCCGTTTCTGTTCTACGTCTTCAACGAACCGAAACGCAAGACAGTGAGAGTCAACACTATGTGTACACTTTACAAATGTATCGTGTAAGACTTCTGATTTTCTTAATATTTTCGGGACGAATGGGCAGCCAAAAAAACTGGAGAAAAAGAAATTCGTAGGAAATGTGGTATAGAGGGTATTCGCGATAATTCGTACCGTCGTTTTTTTCGTAAACGGTAAACACTAGAAAAAAGCCGAATCACTAGTAATATGACAGCGTATCTGAAGTTTTTGTATTTTTGTATATTAGACGAAGACTATTGGAAGGCGCTTAAGTGGTCCTTCAAGGAATGTCCAACTGGCTTTATATGTGAAATTTCGATGTTCCCATTGAACGGTTCGCTACCATACACATTGACAGTATCATCGAATATTTTCAATCTTCCAAACCGTAAATTTCCATTTGATGCAATTCTCGCAAGATTATAAAATCAATAATTGTCATTCGTCGCTCAGGATCGCTCCGGTTCGTCCTGGATGAAAGGCTCCGTCGCGAATCGCGTCGTTCGATCGTCCTCGAGGAGACTAATCGATACTTAATCGCGAGCCGCGTTCGTACCTCACGTACACGTGCGTGCAGCACGTGCGAGGAACACGTGTCACGTGCTCGCGGCGGGCAGCGCAGCGCAACGCACACACGGAATACCTGTACGTAGGAGCGAGATCCAGGACAAGCTCGATCCGACGAGAGCCGGTTAATTTCTTTCCAGCTTTCTTTCTCTCTTCGCCGCTTGTGCCCTGCCCTCCCCCTCATCGCGAGGCTTTCGCGAAAGAGTCCAAGTAGAGGGACGAGGAACGAGCAACGTTTATTAACGTTTTGTTTGTACATCTCGATTAGAGCTAATCGATCCTCCGGCAAAATGAGGCATAATATAGAGCCGTGGCGCGCTCATAAATACTCATTTGTGCGGGTAGCCCGGTGATCCCACCTCTCCCCTTCTCTCCCCTTCCATCGCCTCTCTGTCCAACCGGCATTTCCACCGCCGCCCAAGTCGACTTCGTTACGCTTATACGAGTGGCAGATTCGAATATACGAATTTGTGTACATAATTAATCAGCGTTATTAGCCGGTAACTATATTTATCGTTGCTTCCCACCCCATCCCATACGCGACCGCCGGGACGGGCGAATTTAATGCGCGATACCTTGTAAGTCGATGAAAGACGATCGATATCACGAGGAAGCGTAACCGATGTTATTAATTGCCGCGATAAAACACGACAGAGACGACACCACGGAATGAACATTGCGAAACGACGGACCGTGTTCGACGTTATCCTGCTTAGAGTTCGTAGTCCGCGATTTTTCTGGATTTATTTGAAAACGACGTATAGATTTTCGATTCGTGCAAACTGATTAGGCCACCGATCGGTCCAATCTGCGATTCGTCACGGCTACGATGCTTGACCCTTTCCCACGCTACCGCCTCTATTAGCACCGAGGAAGCGCTTTTCTAGTCATCTATTAATCGCGTACCTGAGCCGGTTCGCGATCGTGGAAAGCCTGCTAATAAACGGGAAATGGATGCTCTTCGGGACGAGTGCTTTCCCCCCCCCCCCCGTCACATCGAAGAGATCCACGGTTGAATGCGGCACAACTCAATTTCCATCTAGGATCGAGAGCTGACGAAACAGCCGAATCATAGATTCGATGAAAAAACAAAGAAACGGAACGGGGCACCTATGACGAGGCTGTTTTCGCGGTGGCGATCCCGCTCGAACATGGCGTGTAATGCAACCTTAAAGCTCACAATGAGTCGGCCACCTACGGGGCACGGACGCAGTTCGTAAAAGATGTTTCTCATTGTCTCCCGTCCTGTGGGAACCAATTTTCCCCCAAAATCCGTCGAGATAAAGGATTTCATGAATGAAGACGATCCGGCCCACGGATCCTTTCTATTTTTCTCGGTTTCTCTTTCACCGTTCTGGATCCTCCTCCCTGTATCATCGTCTGTCTTCTCTTTCACACGCGTTGCGGCTTCCTCGGAGGATCTCTAACGATCAGTTTCGAAAGGTGGAGCTTTCTCCCTGTCACTCCTCCTTCCCCCCCCCCCCCCCACTATTCCGTTCCCCGTCTGACTCAATCACTTTTTTTCTCCCCGTCTGCCGAAGCAGCATTATCTTATAATCGACCGAATGATTCTCCTGTCCGCTAGAATGGCACGACCCGCTGAGCACGCGTTTCGCTTCGTTAATGTTCGCCCGTGAGAGCGAATCCAGCTAATTCGACGACTTCTTTCGTCCGAATCGTCGCCTATCACCTCCAACAGAACAGTTCGTTCCCCATTTTTACACGGAATGTCCATCCACCAGCCGTGTGGTCGGTTCGCGTGTAGTTGTAAAATCAACGTTGATAGAGTGTAAAAATAGTTTCCGTGGAACGATATTTATGTACCTGACACGGAACCCGCGTAGACAAACGGCCCACGGTATTGGGCCTGTCGTGTGTATCGAACACTTCGTTTCTGTGTTCGCGGCTCGCCTTATCGCGACGTGTGCGGTCCGTGACGTCATAATTCGGGGCCCCTTCGAGGCGTTCCGCCCCCTTAATGCGGGCTCCGACACCTCTCGGCTCCGCGATCCAGCACGCACTTTCCTCTCCATCTTTCACCTCGCGCTTCTTCGCCTCTTGTTCTTCCTTTCCTCTTCTACCTTCCCCTCTCCAATGCCCGTTCTCCGGAGTTGTTCGTCGTATCCTTTTCGGTTCGAACGACGTCGAAGGGAAAAGGGAGGAAAGAATGGCGAGAGAAAGGCGAACGAGGGTGAAAGAGAGACGAACCACCGTGCTTCTTCTCTCGTTCGATCCTCCACCACCTCTTCCTTCTCCTCCTCCTCCTTCTCCGTCTCACCCTACGGCCGTCCTGCCAGTGTCTCGTACCCCCCTTGTCCCTCCTTCCTTCTCGTAGTGACTGAAGATGCCTCGATGGGTATATACACCTCGAAGGCGGCCAAGGGGGATATAATGGCTCGGTCGGACTTCACACGATGCCGACCGGTACGTCGGCCCCTGAGGATGATATGGACCACGAACAGGGAGAGACAGAGGAGGAACGCTGGACCTCCGGGGGAGGACTTTGAATCGCGGAAGGAGCTGCCTTCTTCGCTCGGTTTCTCTCTTTCCTACATCGAACAAATCTGACGATAGACTGTCGCGTATCTCCAGAGGAAAATTTAAAAAGATTCTTAGGGGTACGTGGACATCGATTGCGCGTGCATTGGTGCTAGGATAGCAGTGTCTGTCGTTGGTCCGTCCGGCGATGATAATTTTACGAATTAGAATGGTACAGAAATACATATTGTGTGATAGAGAAAATGAAGTGGCTGGAGTAGCTTGAGAGGAAGATTAGGGTACTCGAAGGCGTTGGAGAGAAATCGACGGTGTTGGGACCTCTCGTGCAGAAGAGTCGGGAGGGTGGGCACCGTTAGCCGGTTTTGTACGAGGAGCCCTCGCCGCTGTCAGCCCGCGGGGGCCTTATTTCAAGACCGTACCGAATCAGGCACGACAATCGCTCTAATATCCACACGAATGCCATGCCGGGGGGCCCCCGTAGCCGAACGGGCCCTCGCTTGCTCTTCCCCTCTCTGCTCTCTATCAACAACCGGACCATCTTTGCCCACGAGTAAGAGATCTCTCTTTCTCTCGTCTTCCTCCCGTTCTTCCCCCTTTACATTGCTCTTTCTCTCTCGTGTTTCTTTGATGCTTCTTTTATTGGGTCGTTCCACGCGGGTAATAATGTTTTTCCGAAGACCACGGAATATCGCGATTAAACCGTAACCAAATGTGTATCCAACCTACCCACACGTTCCGCGTATACAATAAGTAATAAACAGAGAATTTTTCAACAGTAAAAACGTATCGTTTGGTCCGGTACATTACGTACTTAACGTGCGATTGAATCGTTTGTATTTCACGAGGATCGTGAAACGTATCAGCGCGTGGCGTTGTATCCCAGGATTCGCTTCCCTTTGGTAGACGGCCGTCTCGATTGATACATAATGCATTCGTATATACGGTGCACACAGGTATGCGGCTCGATCGAATTCGGCGTTCCTCGGGCCCGGGCTCCGAGAGCTCGTTTATCCGTTCCGATGAAAGAGAGACTCGTGCACCGTGGCGCGCGGCTGATAAACGGATTAAGAACTTTGGATCTAATTGGCCCTCGGGGGCCGATTGTAAAAGAAACCCTCCGACGGTCCTTATTGCCAGCCACGAGATTAGGATTCGTTCGTGTACGTATACACATCTACACGTATCCTTCGGGGCTTATCTCTCTTTCAACGTTGCTTTCCAACCTGTCGTGAAACCTGCCTCTATTTACTCGAGTATCCCTTGGGTTCCAATCGTTTTACGGTCCTCTAATCGTCACTTCCGCATACTCGGCCGGGCTGCTTCGGCCCCGACGACGGATCGTTATCGTTTCCGTTATCGCTAGCCACATCGCGAGTAAACCGTCCACCGGTTCCGTTGGAAATTTTCAACCGATCGGAGGGGAGAGTATCCGTTATGGTCGTCGATATTTCGCGGCCGTGTCGATTCCACAAGGATTCGGTGGATCGTAGGGAATCGGCTTCGTGGCGAAATCCGCGGATAAAGGCACCAGGACGATGCTCAGAGGATGACCGGGGCTGCGTGGAAGAAAGAACCGAGGATGGTGCCGCGGTACCACGGTATAATAACAGAGCACCCAGGCCCCGACTAGCTGATGACTTCATTGAACTGGTCTCGGTCTTGGCCCTCGGGCCCAGGACCTCCCTGAAACCGCCTGAAATTATAACGCTGGCCTGCGGCCAGGTCCGCTTTTGATGCGCTCGAGACACGTTTCGAACATTTAGCGGATCCCTAAGGAACGCGATCCTCTCCACGTAGGTATAGCTTCACGTTCGTATTCACGGATCTCCTGTATATTTGCGTCGGTAATATGCAGGGTGTAACAAAAATGTTGGAGGATCCGGAAGTGGGAGACTCTTGAGGTGATTTGAAACAAGTTTTTCCTTAGCAAAAACGTTATCCGAGGTTTTGTTAACGAGATATTAACGAAAAACCCCGACCAATCAGCGCGTTACCGGTCGAGCATTCGCGACAGCGTTGGTCGACGCGCTGCGATTGGTAGCCAATATTACCGCGGATGCTCGGCCGGCAGACTCGTGCTCTGATTGGTCAAGGTTTTTCGTTGATATCTCGTTAACCGAGCCTCGGATAACATTTTTGCTAAGGAAAAACTTGTTTCAAATCACCTCACGAGTCTCCCATTTCCGGGCCCTTCAACATTTTTATTACAATCCTGTATCTCTTGCCACGCGAGAGACCGACTCGAACGCGATAAATCGGACAGCCGTTCGATAGGTACAACGGAACGGATCGCGGGAAACACGAGCAGTTTCATAAGGAACGGTCGTTGTTAGGCCGTGGCCTATAAACTCGCAGGCTTACAAGACACGATCGCTTCCCTCTTTCGTCTCGATATCTCGTGGAATCGACGACAACGACGATGACGACCTTCCCGTAGGTTCCCCGCGTTCCTTCCACGAAACACAATCGCCCCGTGGCCTTTTACCCGGTCTTGTAAGAGGTTCGCCCCTCGCCTATTCGTCCCCGTGCGTCCCGTTCCGTACAGTTCTCTCGTCCCATTCGGTCCCGGGACACCGTATCGTGGTCGCGAGTTTCTGTCCCCCTCCCCCATCCCCCGTTTCGGTCCTTGTCTACATCGTTCCGGAGCCTATGGACGATCCATCGTGCCAAAACCTGTGAGAACGTTCGTGTGCGGTATACATGGGACAGGCCGCACGTCATGGACAAACGTCGTGATCGCTCTCGATCGTGTTCCCCGATCGAACGTAACGTTCGACGAACCTGTGTACGAATAAAGAAGGAAAATCCCGGGAACAGACCGCGGGGACAACGATAACGCGGAAAGAGGAATGAAGGGGAGAGAGCTAGCATGGGGACAAGTGGAGAACACGCGGACTCGTTGAACCCCAACAGGTCACCCGAGAATCGTAGAAGGGGTTCCCTTCTACGTCGAACGTCGGATCGGAACGTATCGATTCGTATGGTTCACCTGGTCAGATCGCGCGTACCACGGTGTAGAGAAGGTCCCTATGGGAAATAGAAAGTGGCCACGCGGTGGTTGCGCGGTTGGTCGTGCGTGCGTGCGTACGGTTTAGCCTACGTAAAATTTACGAGCGGTCTGCCTCGTAATTACTATTGTGGAAACTCCAGAGAACCGACGGGAGAAAGAGAGAGATGGAAGGATTACTGGATGGAGGGAGAGAAAATTAAAAGGAAGACAGAAGGAGAAAGGAGTAAGGGTACGCGAAGTTATACGCGCTCGCGAGGAGTGGGACGATAAAAAGTGGGGCGTGGGGAGGGAGGATGACGAGCATAGATGGGGAGGGAGATGAAGCGAAGGGAATGGGCAAGAGGGAAGAGAGAAACTACACGAGCATCTCGAGGCCGGTTCTATAAGCGAGCCCTGTAAGTGCCGTGTAATTGCTACAGCGCGTTTACTCGGGCATCTGTTTACCCACTTCGAGATCGCGAAACGTCGAGCTGTAAACGCCAATCCGATATCGTTCGGATCGGTTTCCATCTCGGCGAGAGCGCGCTTATTACCCGCAGGAACTGGCTGCCGATCGGTATCGGGCATCGTATTTAACGACGGCTGCCCCGGTTCTTTCGAAACCGTTCGACACGGTGGCCTTCGATAATTAGGAATGAAACGCGAATCGAATAATTATTAGTCCCCCGATATCTACCTGCCCCGAAGCTATGCGAGCGCGGACAGTTCTTCCCGACGACGATACGCGATAACGCACTCGATATCGAGAGTTACGAGCGGCCCAGGCCCCGACGTCGTGTACCGTTTGTCTTTCGAGCGTAATTGCCGGTGGTTTATCTATCCCCTTCCCTCCAGTCTTTCCTGTTCCGATAAAACCCGTGGAATCGTCGCAAAACTCACCGGTACAACTAGACGTGGCGCACGGTTACGGGGCCTGATTTACCTGCGCGACGTTCAAGCTATGTTCGAATGCTGCCCGAAAACGGGGCCCAGGCGTTCCTTCCCGGCGCTGATCGACCAACGCGAAATTCTTCGAGGATATATCGGATCGCGGATGACAGGTAGAGGCGCAATAAATCGGCGAAACGTCACGACGCAGAAAAACAGCCCCGGATCCAGCTCGTCTCGCTGTTTCTTTGTCGTGGGACCGATCCCGTGTCATCGGTCCCAAGTCCGCGCGGGGCTGCTTTCGAGTCCACCACTCGGTCACGAGGTCCCGGTCCGAGGACCGTCTGCGACGCGGCCTTGCGAGATCCGCGGCAAAAACTGTTTGCCGGTTCTCTCCGTCGATTCTCTTCCTTCATTCTCCTCCACCTCCTGCTCCACCTTTCGTTACCCCTTCGTTTCTTTTTCTTCTTCGATATCGAGGTCGGTGCTAGAATCGATTTCCAAGATTTCCAGATTTTGGCAGCCATTTTTTTCTCGGACAGTATTCTTCGGCGAACTTTCGTTCCTTTATTTTTTTGTTCTTCTTCTTCTATAAAACACTTTTACATTCGATCGAAAAAGTATGCATCTCCTTTTCAAGCCCGCGGACAGACCGTGGACGAGAGAAGAATCGAATGAACGGTCTGTCCGAGGTTTTATCGAGACGTGTTCGTCACGCGCGCACGTCAGCGCACCGTTTCTTTTTTTTTTCTCTCTTTCTCTTTCTCCGGCTACCCCCCCACCTTCCTTCCTCCGATTCGTTCTCGTCATAATAGAGGAATCTGTTCGTGGCCGCGCGCTTTGGTCCGCCTCTATCGTCCCGAACGGCCCGACAGCCACCGGCACGCTGCTGGGGTATCCGAGCAGGTTCTCAGGAATTCACGACTCATGCGACGACCGGGTGTCCAAGTGAAACGTATAATGGCATTTAACGAAGAGGAATCGTGTGGTAGCCGGGTACACACCGAGCTTGCTCCAAATTGCTAGGTCAGGCTAATGTCGAAACGACGGCCGAGGACCGGGCCCCGGTATTGTTCCGACACCCTTCCACCGTGGCGATGGCTCGTGGGAACACGCCTGTTTTCTTTTTTCTCCGTTCTCCATTATCCTCTCGAGCACCCCTGTCCGATATTTTCTTCCTTTTTTCGAAATAACCATTTTCTTTTGTTACCACGTTCTGTTTTCCCTTCTTTCGATTGAAAATCGTGAGCAGGATCGAGTACAGACCAAAATGTACTCACAGATCGACGGACGAAGAGGTGGAAAAAGGAAAAAGGGGCGACAACGAACGTAGAGGAAGGTGGGCCAGCCGAAGAAGCTCCACTAGTCTCTGAAAACTGGTCTGGCGGAGACGCGGCCTTAGGACCACAGGAGAGTCGGAGAAGCGGCATTCCCCGGTAATTAGTCTCACCCATAAATTACTGGCTATTCCGTGTCTGTGTTGGTCACAACTCGGTAATATCCTCTCCTCTCAGCCCTTCCTCCGTGCCCTGCTCCATTCTCATTTCCACTCTTTTTTTCGCATCTTTTCTCGTCCCCCCTTTTTTTTACGTGTTTTTCTTCGCATCCTCGTCGGTTCGTGCGCTCGTACGCTATTTTAAGATGCACGAAACGGTAAGAGACGCGGGGAAGGGAACATCGATAGCGTATCGGAAAGGGAAGCCATCGTCAATGGTCGGATCCTAGGTGGTAGAAGCGGATCCGAGTCTATGGGAACGAAACGAACTCATCTTTGCCGTAGGTCCACGGGGTCCTGTCTGATCCGAGAGGATCTCTCGAGCCGCCGAGGGGGCACAGGAACCCGCTGCTAAATGAGCTGTAATACGGACCCCCGCTGACCCCCTTGCACTCCCTGCGCTTCTGCTTCTTCCTCCTCCTCATCCTCCCCCACCCTCTTCTTCTCCTCCTCCTACTTCACGTTCTCTTCCTATCCTTTTCCATCGAACACAGCTCTTTTCTCCGCTCTGTCGCGCTTCATCTCCGACTGCCCTCTCCAAAGTTCTCTGCTTCGAACTCCTTGCCCCTCGAGGTAAGGTTCGACGGTAATGATACGGCCACACCAGACAACTCCTTTTACCGTCACTCTTCTCTCCTACGGTGCTTTTGCTTTTCCTGCTTCTTTTCATCGTTGTTGTTATCGCTTGTTCGTTCCTCGTCGGTTCGCCTTTCGACGCACGCTTTTGTCGGTGTAATCGGGTCAAAGCATCGTGGCCAGTGGTCCCAGAACCGTGTCTGTGTGCACGCATGGCGAACGATGTGGGGGGACGGCGAACGCTTTGCTTTAAATCTCCCAATCGAAAGGCGACTCCGATACAAGACGCGTCATCGATTCGATGAAAACGATCCTATTCGCAAGCGAAACCGCCCTAAGCTGAGTCAACGTTGCCGACCACAGAAACCGCGAAACGGTGCTCGCCGATTCTACGAAGTAACGGGGAAACGGTCCTGACATCGGGGCCGATTGCTCAGTCCGTTCTCTCGGTCAACGAAGCAATTGACCCATAGCTCGAGATACGCGCCGAACGAGATCCGTCAATTAGGCCAGTCTCGATACGTCACGCGGCTCCCAACGGTGCCGAAGGATGGCCTCTTAGTCGCGACGCATCCGACCTAACCGGATCGGTAGGGACGGACTTCCTGGCAATTGATGCTACCGTGGAACACGCGGGACAAGTGGCTCCGAACGGTTTTATCGGTCGTCCCAGGGACCGTGACACACACATCGGTGGTATCGATACACTTTCCGAAAAGGTAGATGTATATTCGAAGGATCGGTAAAAGCTACCTGGTCGGAGCAACCGTGGGGCTTTGTCGTGGCGGCAGAGATGAAAAGGATGTAGCGAGCCACACGCCGACAGCTTAAGCCCTCAATAGCCCTGTACGATGCGCCTCCGCCGTGTACCAGCGAGGCACGATCGAAGGGAGAACCGGGGATCAGGTTGGAATGGGACGAAACGTGAACGGGGCCTCTCGCGCGCTCCAACCTCGTCCAGGAGATAGACGAAGATGGGAATACGAAGATGCGGATGGAGGAAAAGGAAGGAGCGACGAAGGGGAAAAAGGAGGACGAGGAAAAAGACAACACAACCGAGGAGAAGTACTTGGTGTTGAAAGGAGACCTACGGAGGAGAAATTGCCACCGAGCTTATTGCCATCTTAGCGTCGTAACTGAGTCGTGCTTCAAGTTAGTCCTGCTCGAAGATCGAATTGCTGCCACGCTTCTTTCCCGTCCACACGACGATCGGAACGGTCACCTGGGAGACGAAAAATGTCATTGTAATCGATATCTTTCTACGTGGCGCTACCCTAGGATCTGAAGGAGCTCGTCCGGAAAAAAGAGAAGATCCCTCTATTAGGGAATAGAAACGGAGACTGGACAACGTCGGGAAGGATCAGTCGTCGTAGGGATTTGTTCGTCGAGGCGTGGCGGAGCTCCTCGTTACCAGAGATCGTGCTGCGCGGAAGCGTCAAAGTTGTGGAACGTTTTCAGCCTAATACATAATCTTAAATCGGCGTTACTCGTCTTCGGTGTTTGCCTCGCTCGCGGGAGCTGTATTGGGGGACCAGGTCCGATTCGAAAGGTCGAAGAGATACGGCTTGCTTCGAATCTGGTCCTCCCTCCGTGGATCTCGTGACGGCGGCGGTGGCGGCGGCAGGTTACGGAGCAGAGAGGAGTCGAGCCGAGAGCTTCGTAGGAGAGTTAAAAGAGGAAAAGAGGGGCTCGGTTGCGTCTCGTTGCCGCCGAGCGGCGCTCACCTGCCTAGTCCGCAACAGTCTCGTACGGTTCGCTCCGACCGGGAGCCTCGTCGCCGATCACGGACGAACGATTCTCCTCTCTTCTTCTCTCCTCTCTCCCCTACCATATCGGACTGCTTTCCACCTCCGCACGATCGCGCCACGCCACGCGAGCTTTTCGACCTTCTTCCTTCCACCCTTCCTCCGTACCCTTTCTTCGCCTCCCCCTTCTCCGTCTCTTCTTCGTCATCTTCGTCATCTGTTTCCGTGGTTCTTCTTGCACCTCCACTAGCCTCCGATTATTCGAAAGTAATTTCTTTCTGTTGTTCGGCACGATTATATCCAAGAGGGAAATGTCGCTCTCTTGTCGGTCGCGATTCACGCTGGGAAAACGATCGAGGAAGAGTGGTGACGTCGCGGTGGTGCAGTGATGGTGGTAACGGTGACGATGTCGCAGGGAAATACGAAGTAGGCGGACGAGAACCACCAGAAGAGCCTTAGAAGTAGAGGAGAAGGAAGAAGAAGAGGAAGGAAACGGAGAACGAAGCCGAATGGTGGGGCAGATGTTCTCTACTGCTCGGTACATTTCTGGTGGGGGTAAGGCAACACTCAAAGTTCGTGGTGACGTAGTTCTGGCAGGAACGCAACGCGTTTTTGTCCCCGCCGGAAGAAAACGGTAGCTTCCTTGATTCGGATCGCGTCGCGCCGAAATTGGTGCTTTTAGACAAACGCAAAGATCGAGAAGAGAATTTCTCAGAGAGAAAAAAACAAAAGAGTATCGTTTGGGAAAGAGATCGAAGAGCGGGATTGAAAAACAAAAGGAATTCGACGGCCGAGGGATCGAGAACAAGCAAATTACGGGAGATGCTCTCGTGAACGGGAAGTAAAGCAGGAACGATAACAGGGAAGGTAGTATCTGGTTCGAGTAACCGGAAGTGGAGGACTTCACTTCCGGATGTTACACGGTACGTTTCGTGACAGCGGCCATTTGCAATTCCCGCGGATTACGATCGACGAGTCAAAGGCAGCCAGTTATAATTTGATTGTTTTTCCATCGTTTCACGGTAGTCTGGAACGAGAAGAGACGATGAGGATTCGCGGCACTCGATATTTATGCCCGCCCGAGTGTTTCAAAGAGGCTGTTTCTCTTTGATCGGTGTATTCCGAGCCGACGGAGAAAGAAGAGCTCGGGGAAGAAGAACAGGCGGCTGGTGAAGGAGGAAGAAGTGTGCCGCAACGACATTAAGGAAGAGGTAGACGTTGAAGAAGAAGAAGACGAAGAAGAAGAAGAGGAAGAAGAAGAAGAAAAACACGATCGTGCTTCGGTGAAGTGTCGGCAGCAGCGAAGACCAGATACGAGAAAGTAGTCGAGAGTGGACGGTCGAGGAGATCGGGTGCTCGATAAAGAATTTCTCCTTCGAGATCGGGGAAAAGACTCGGACCGTCGGGTAACATTTTCAAAAGAACTCGTGTGATTTAACGCGTACGCTCCAAAGAAACGTTGATACGTCGCGTAAACTTCGTGCGGTTATTCGACGGTTTCTCGTAGGTCAGGAATCGTTCTCGGGTGGTATATTACACCGACGTAGCTGGCAGACGTCAAACGCACATCAGGTGACTCCGATAGCGCGCGATTTCCTCTGGTTCGGTTTGCTCGAGCACGCTGCTCGTGTAATTCCGTGTGCTCGGCGAGACACGAACGACACGAGAAAAGGAAAACCGATCGGCCAATTGTCGAAGGTACTCCGCGGGGCGGAGGGGATGGAGATGCGCCTCGTTCTCGTGGCGGTCTGCCTTCTTCTCGTCACCCCTATCGCCGGCTCTTTCTGGTACGTATTCTCTCCCCTTCTGATTCACTCGTTTATCTCGCTCGATTCTCCACTTGTCCCAACACTTGTCTACTATCGTTGACAAAACACAAAAACACCGTGGTACACTCCATGGGGCACTAAAACTTGATCCTCAGAAACGTGATTTCCTACAGATCTATTTTCTTTTTTCTTCAGTTCGGAAGATTCTCTCGAGAGTCCGACGATAGCACGCGTCTTGCGGAATTTTACACTATCTGGCTCCTCGGAACGTTGTCACGGCGTAGAAGGGGTTCCAAACGAGTAGCGTCGAGCCGGGGTCGTTGTAATCAAGAGCGTTACACTTTTACGCCGGTAATTACGTGAAAAATGGTCGGTCCTCGAGTGCGGTTAACGTCGGTACTTTCCAAACGTGACGAACTAACGAGTGCTCCAGTTCCGTGGTACGTCATCTGGGTTATCAATTACGCGGCACGTTACGCGCACCCGGAATGATTAATGACGCCATAAATCCAGCTTTGGTAGTTACTCTTGCTATCCCGTAAGTAAGACTTGCCCGGAGATTTACGGTTTCATTTCTCCTCGGTTAAAATGCTCGTTACCGTTCCCGGGAAAATGTCTTGCCTGCGCGGGAATTGTGGATTCGGTTCACTTGGATCGTCGTTGCGTCGGCCGGTGGGTCGGCTCATCCTCGAGGAAAGATCCGAGCTCGTGGTAAACGTACGTCGTTGAAAAGACGGTGAATACGTCGCGAATTCGTGAACGACACGTGACGTTTCCATGTAACTCCGTTACGTACTCAAGAGAGAGAGAGAGAGAGAGGTATCTCGAGGAACAGTAAATTATTCGGTAGCTCGTGAACGCGATGTGTATCCGAGTTTATTATGTAAATATTTGTACGACGATAGACCGTTATCGCTGCCCTGCCATTCCAAGGTTCCAGCATCCAGAGACGAGAAGCAACCTCGTTACAACGTTACATCGTTCCCTGCACTCGCGTACGCGTTTTACGTACCGGTAGCTCTAGTCTCGCGAATCACGCTTCGATCCGTGATGTAAAAACGATCGTGTTCGAAGCCGATCTCGTTTTCCTCGGTGCTTTTGTTCTGACACCAGTTCTCGAGAGAATTCGGATTCACGTATAGACGGGGTCCGATGTTGGACGCGTCGGTGCACAGGTAAAATTCTGAATCGTAGTTCCCGCGGAGGGCAAAAAGTGGTCTCACCTAAGGTCGAGCAAATATTTGTCAACGATTTAAAGGGGATTGTCCGCGCTCGGTCGACGCTGTACCGTCGCACCTCGCCGTCGCTTACCTGTCCGCGACGTCCACACTGTGTTTGATAAATATATTAGAAGGTATTCGTGGTTTGTTTCGGCGACAGGTATTTAACAGGTATTTAAGTAGGTCCCAGGAACCTTTTCTATCATCGTGTTTCTCGAGTTTTTCTCCATCGTGATTATCCATCGCGGTGTTTCCATGGAGAACCATCGAGGTTTATCATTCTCTGTTCTTGTTCGGTCGAATTCGAGGGTCGATTACTCCGATCGGAACCGGATTCTCGGCCGAGATTCCTCCGTTTTTTCGCGACGAATACTATCCTATCTTCCTCCCCTCCCTTCCCACCACGTTCGTTCGGTGGCTCAGCTCGATCTCTTCTGGGCTCCATTCTGTTGTTCGTTTCACGTTTACGGAGAGACACGCGGACGGAGGAAGCTCTGGATCCGTACGATCCAGGGTTGGGACAAAGACGGGAACCGTGTGGAGGAGTAAGGAGGTAAAGAAGCGAGCAGCGAGGATGGACAATGGTCTCGCTCGGAGCGTCACCGTAAATCTCGTTGAGCGCGTATAATTTGTAAGTCGGCAGCAGCCCCGTTTCGCCTGCTTCTTTTCCATCCTCTTCAGCCCCCTTTTCTCTGCCTCGCGCGTCCCTCTTCCTCGCCGGTCAAACCGCGAGCAGTCTCACGAAACACGAAAATCGAGAGCGAACCAAGAAGAGGACCATAGGAGGCAGGCGCCTCGGTGAATTCTTGTGCGCGTTCCATTTCCGAAACTGTGCTTGTCGACGAATCTTGCGACGCGATCAGAATTCAGTTATCCATTTACCAGTGGCGTCACTAGGGGGGCGGCCCGTTCCTGGTGACACTCTGTGTTTTCAATTGTATTTTAAAAAATTACATTTTTAAAATGGCCATTTCTTGTTAAGAAATTTATGGGTATTTAAAGGGGGGGGGGGTAATATTGAGGGAGAAGGGGTGACACCAATGCTAGGAACGCCACTGCATTTACGTTCATCCGCGTCCTCGATCACTCGTTAGCTCGTGAATATTTCTAAAACGCAATGGCCTCTGCGTCATTAAACCTTCGTAACATTTCCTTTTCGATTATTCTGATATTCCAATCGAATTATTCGAAACGATTTAATTGCACGCGATAAGATAGACAAATACGTATCCCTCGCGATATGATCCAATACTTTCCATTATCGTAATCCCTTTCCTCTTCTTCTTCCCTCGATGGGGAACGGGACAACCTGTTCGGTGGGTCGCAGGTGGAAACGGCGTGTCCCGTGATCGGGGGCGAGATCGGCCGCGGGTATCGTAACGACCAGGTTGCCGATAATACGATAGCGTTCGGTCGGGTCGCGAAGTCGGCCAATGAGCCGCGGTGGGCAGTCCACGGCTACCTTCTCGCTGGTTGGACAACACGATACTCCCACCCGATGCACTCTCTCACCTGGCCTCTCTCTTTCTTTCCCGCGGCCGGGTATAATCATAATCATAAGACCCGAGCAGACCGTGTGACGCGAGGTCACGCGCGTTTCGCGTTCGATCCTCGAACTGGCGCGATCCACGCGAATCCTATTCCCCCGTCCCCACCACTGGCCATTCCCTCTGCTCTTGCACAATTTCCGTCGATTCGCCAAATTGGCCAGACCTGACGTGTTACCACTGCGCCACATCGTAACGCCGTGTTTCAAGGTAGAATACTTACGTACACCGACGAGCAAACTCGGCTTCCACTAGGAGAAAAAGAGGCGTAGAAGAAAAGTCTTCAAATTTAAATGTTCGTTTTTAAATGTTAAATCGAATATTAATTTGGCATAAATTTCAGTAATTCCTAATACCAAGTGGTAAGGGCACAGTAGAAGGCTCTTCACCTAGATTACTTTTTCCCCTAGAGGAAGCCGAGTTTGCCTCGTGAGGGTACATACGTGCCGTAAACTCGTCGGAGAGTGTTTGCTCCCGATACGGAGCGTATTTCGGTCAGCCATCGTAATGCTTATTTTCGTCGTGAGTAACGTTCCTCGAGGTTTCGCCGAGGATTAGCACCCTACCGTGGCGCGGTTTACCTAGTTGCAGTCGTAAAAGCCTTTTCGTACGAACTAAGGACACGCGTGCACCACCGTCTGTACACAGTGCCAACGTGTAAACACAAATAATTTCTTCCCTTTTCGTTACCACGTCTGATACAAGCCTCGAATCACGCCCGAACCAACCGTTCAGGCTTCCTCGAGCCATCCCGCGAAAAGGTATCCGAATGGCGCGACTCTATTGCATTTTTAGAGCCGAACAAAGACACGAACATCGATGCCTGTCTCTACCGAGGGGTAGCGCAATCTCGGCCGTTTATCCACGGTCAGTTTCAATTCGATCTACGCCGACGGAGTGATAAATTTAGTGCTCAACCCTCGAGTCACGCGCGCACTCGATCATCCTCGGCCGGCGACATCTCGATCCCCAACCTGCAAGACAGAAATAATTTTGTACGGCTCTGATTTACCGCTCGGCGAACAACATTACCGAGATTCGGAACGCGCATCCAACGATTTCGCGCGAAGCATATCTATAAGCATATCTGTATTCTAATCTTCAGTACACTGCCCTGCTTTGTATTTTCGTTACGAGAACTTTCTGGAGTCCAGTACCGAACGTACAAAAATCACGGCATGATCCAGGAAGTCTCTCAATCTGTTTTGTTTGTAGGACTGTCCGGCATCATCGTGGCATCACCTGTAACCTGAAGCCACCGGGAACGTCCCTCAGATATAAATTCTGGTTACTAACAATTTATCGGTGGTTGTAGTGGTAGTCGAGAGGCCACGACAGAATATATTCTCAGAATTTCAGAATAAAATTTATCCGTCACGTTTCATCAAAACGAACAACGTCGAATCTCGTTTGAAAACATTCGTTGAACAACGCGTCGCGGAGTGGCGAAAATCACGAGGCGCGGCACCGTAAAGAAATGCTCGATTTGTCACGATACAAGGTGTGTCGATCGCAGCCGGGTCAAAATATGCCGCGGTGGTAATAACGGCCGGCTAGGCCCCGCAATCACACGCGTATCAGAAACGAAGCGTTTAACGACGGATCCATTGACGCGGTCCTGCACGCGTTCCGAACCTGCTCCCTGTTTGCGCTGAATCGGCGTAGCGTGGCCCAACGACACGCACGAACCGAGCCGTTGAACCTGAACTCTCCTCTCGGTGCTTTTATGCTTTTTATTCGTTCGTCTCTGTTCTTTCTCCCGGCGTGACGGGAGGAGGGGAATTCGGATGGAATCCGGGAATAGGTATACTGGATTCGTCGGCAGTTTCTTCGTGGTTAATTGGGAGCTATCGATTAACCGGTCCCGCTAATAGCTAGTACACGTTCGAGTGACGTAACCAGCGATTAGTTTGAGAGATGACGTTGCGACGAATTCAACGGGAACGATAAAAGACGGAGGATACTTTGATCAAGGGGGAGTGTAGTTAACGCGGTTGGAACTCGTGTCTCGTACAAGCAAGAGCAAGGAATCGATTTTCGTGGAATGCTGGGACGGGGGCGTAGAGTTGCGTTTCCCAACGCTAGACGTACCGACGGAAGAATTCGAAATTGTTTCGAGCCGGCCGACTATGTATGGAATTTTAAGACCCCGGCGTTATCCAGGCTGTACCCTAATTTTATTGGTGATCTTTCGATTCGATCGGGTTTCATTAAGCCGCGTGCCTGGAATAATTGGTAAAGCGCGAGGAATACGCTCTTCGATCGGGGCGGCGGGGGCCGATAGGGAAAACGGAAATAGAGGTTCGTCGCGACGCGAGCCTTCTTTCTGGTCTTTCAACGATCGGGGGCCTCGGGAGAGTCTCGCCACGAATTCCTGGAGGTTCTTGGGAAACGACGCTCGAAACGCAATCTAGACTCGCGGCTGCGAGCTAACCCTTGCCACCAATTTGTTAGGGCATTCTCGAGCCGAGTTAAAATGCTCTTTTTACGCGCGCCGATCATCTCTCCTCCCCGTACTTAGTTTCTCTCGCCCGGTTTCTCGGTATCTTCGCTCTCTGTGTCTTCTGTTACGAATGTAACGTCGAACGATAATCCAGTCGAGGAAAAAATTGGAGCGTGAAACTATCTTTTTCCCGTCCCGGTTTGGCGCGTGGCGATAGGAGTAGCAGCGACTCTCCGCGTTTCTTTGCTTTCTTTCGTTTCCTTCGTACCCCATCGTTGCAGGCTTGTGTCCCGTGGCTTCACGGCGCGGCAGAGCAACAAGAGGATGATTTAGATTAAGTGCGCATATTTAGCTGGCACGAGCTGTTGTGACTTTCGACTTCCGTTCGTTGTATTTTTCACTTAACCGCTTCGCGGCCTCTCTTTCCTCTCGCTCGTCTTGTTCTTTAGCTCCCCGATGGCAGACGGATTCCTCCGGTAGTCTCGGTTTGGAAATTCAACGAAAACAGAACGATGAATCGATACCCCCGTTCTCGATCGTACGCTATATCCCTGGTCCTCGAAACTCCTCTCGGAGGCGAGGTACTCCTGACTTCCGTCGTGTTTTCTTCCTATCCTCGAGGGTCTCGTCCGGACGGTGCGAGATATTCGAAGAATTCACCGGGGTGGACTGGATCCAGCGACCGTTCTTCTTCTGCTCGTCCTCCTTCTCGCCCGTTCCGTTCCTTCTTCCCGAGGTTCTTTCGGCAGTTGGGGGGGGGGGGACAACAGTCCTCCTCCTCCTCCTCCTCCTTCTCTGGGTTCTCTCTTTCTCGCGTCCCCTATCGAGACGTCGTTCTTTCCCTTTCCGGTTCGCCGGGCTTCGAGAGCGTGTACGAACCGACGAGCCGAGTGAGGCCAGCTACGTTTGCTCTCTCGTCACTGTCTATCCGAGCAGACAGCGTGGAGCTGCCTTCGAGCAAAGTGAGTGCGTCTAATGAGGCAATAAATAAGTCGACCGCCCTAACCGGCCTCTCCACGCTTTTCGTTCGCGACGACGTGTCCATCCTCCGGTTCTTTTCTTGCCTCCGCGTACGCGAACACAAATCCCCTCCCCACCCCCCTTTCCCCCTCCTCTTTCCTTCTAGTCGAAATACCACCCACTCTCGATCACGATCTCCCGTGATCGACTTCGTTGTCTCAAACTCGAGGCGAACTAGACTTTCTCTCCATCTGGTTCCCACCGTGCCCACACTCCCGAATCTTGTGCCAGTTCGTCATCCAGATGACACATAGTATCGCTGAAGCGAAACGGCTCGGAAAACCCGCGGGGACCTCGATTCTTGACCACTCCAATTCCGCTAGGCTGACCGGGGACTATTAATAGCCAGCAGCGATCGTCAAAAGACGCGACTTGTTTGCACTAATAACGTCGTAACGTTGCTCTCGTAACAGCCGGAGCGAGATAGGTGTATCGACAGACCTGAGATCTCCTCGTTTATTTGCGTTAGGAGAGGCTAGCTGCACACAGCTCGTTAAAGAACCAACGCAAATATTCCGTGGCTGTCATCCTTTGAACTCTAAGGCCGGGAGAGTGTCACGCAGCGGGGGGGGGACTCCTACGTTTTTCCTGCTTTCCTCTATTTGACTCGTGGTTTTTGTTTTTATTTGTTTGTTTTTTTTTTGTTACATTGTAGCCGAGAATCTCCGAACCGGGAATAACTGTGTTCCCCCCTCGTAGTTGAAATTTCGCTTCGGTTATGCTCGATGCCAAACCATAAGACGTGTTTCCGTGGAACGTGACACGTTTCGAGGCGGTCTTCCGAAGAGAAATTGGCTATTTTTAGGAGCCCGCGTAACAGCTAGTTCTTCGTTTGTTAGCACGACGATAAGAGAATCGTGTCACGACTTTCGACTTCTTGGAAACCGTCTGTGCCTATTATTCGCTCGTGGAGAGTGGATTTACCGTACTCCCCCGTCTGCGCACCTGCGCGAATACATACAGCAGTGATAGAATTCTGAATTCAACGATATTTGTTTCAGCCACACATGGTCATTAGTTTATGAAATATTTAATATTCAATTCTGAGAAACCTTCGAACACTCATCGAGGATTTCCTGTACAAGGCGGTATATTTTCCCCGTGAACGAGGGCAACGTTTATCCGTTTTTTCATCGGGTGAACGTCTGCGCGGCGCGGTTCGCAACCGGCTTCAACCGACATCCCTCTTGACCGTAGTTTCGATCTCTCGTTCTTGAGTTTCTCGAGAAATTCCTTCCCGCGTATCCGACGTTCTTGTCCTCGCTGTTACGGTCGCCGTTCGAGCCAAGAATCCTCGCCCAAATGACGATGTCACTCGGTGCACGACGACGACTACTTCTCCGCCCGCATTACCCGCTTCTTTCCCCCGTCTGTTCTCTTCTTCTGCTCGCGGGATTCGCGCGGAACGAAAACCGGCCAACGCGTCCGTGTACACGCGGGCGCGAGCAACCGTCGTCGTCCTTAACGGAATTATTGCCATTAAGGTCGTTGCATTCCCGAGAGGCCGTCGTGTACGCGTCCCGGCATCCTACCGACGCAGAACTAATGATCTTAATTAACGTTTCGTAACGAAGGTCGCCTCGAACTGTCTTTCCGCCCCTCCAACCCCACCCCTCGTCCTTCTTCGCTTGGCTGTTTCGTCTGTTCTCGTCCCGTCTCGTCTCGTTTCTCTTCTTTCGATTCGTACGAGGTTCTTCCTCTTCTTCTGCATCAGCCAGGACGTTTTTACGCCCCCGGTGTCCCGGTCTCGATCCTTCCGTTCCTCCCTGTTCTTCTTGCCCGTCTTCTTTCTGGTCCCGCAGGAGAGTATACTCGCGGTTCCCACTGCGTCCACGATTCCCTTCGGCTGTACGTTTCTCTTTTTGCTTGCTACCGACCGTTTCTTTCTTGCATCTGTTCGTCCGTCCTGTCCGTTTCTGGATAGTTCTTTGCTCCGTGCCCCTGTCACGAGTACAATGGCTCGGAGATTTAATTACCGTAATGGCTTCGCCGTGTCCAAGTACCGTCCCTGCCCGTTCTTTTGTTACTCTGTTAGTCCAACTTCAGTTTCAGGGGGGTGGGGGGTGGGCTCGTTCATCGACAGCGACTGCCCTCGAAAGAGAACAAAAAAAAAAAAAACGCGCGTTCGATACCGACCTCCGTCGAAGGCGAAGAAGGAGAAGGAAGGAGGAGGAGCTTGATCGATTCTCGATTTCTTTTAGGACCGTTGGAAATCAGGTGGTGATGGACCCGATGCTCATCTGCAAGAAAACTAGAAGACTGAGGGGCAAGATGGCGGACATTTGTCGCAAGGAGCCCTCGTTGCTGAAGGAAATCGCGAGGGGCGTGCAGGTCGGGACCAGGGAGTGTCAGTATCAATTCCGTAACCGCAGGTGGAACTGCACCACCATCAGGAGGTCCTTGCGGAAGATTTTACTGAGGGGTAAGTGATTCCGACTCGATCTATTGGCAATTAACGCGTCGCCCTAGAAAAGAAAAGGCTGGACCCCCCTTTGAGACGCGAAAACGTGGCGAAAGAGCCGTTCCGAATTAATATTTTTTGTAGCCCAGAGCTATAAAATTTTCGGGGGCCCCCTTGGTTGAAAAGAGGGGAAGGATTTTTTTGTAATACAGCACAACAAAATACATAAATCTTCAAAAATTAAAATTTATTTTAAATAATATTGAATGACATTTAACGATAACGAAATCGAAGGTCAGAAAGGGCCTCCTGGATCGTAAGGCCCAGGGCTACAACCACCATTAGACCCCCCATGATCTGGCTCCGCGAAAGAGCTCGCGAATCCGCGACAAGTAGGCAAAAAACACCGTTTAGTAGACCATGGGCTGGTTACAAGGCGTTTCTAGTTCGAGATTAGGCGAGCCGGATGTCGATTACACACTCCCTTTCAACGATCCGTGCCGATTCGTTACGATTAAACGCAATAGACCGAGAGCGACACGCCTCTCCGGAAGAGACTCTCCTCGCGGTGGGCATAGATACGTATCGCCCTCGAGCTCCGCCTTGACATTGATCGCTTTATTCGAGACGAATCTTACCGATCGTCCATCGAAGTCGCCCGAGTTGTCCTCGATGGACGCGTAATTATTTTCGAATTAACCTCGACGAGGTTGTCGCGACCGAGGGAAAGTACACTGGCCCAGAACTCATGGCGGAGGGGGACGGTTATTTTTTGCCGGACAAGTTGCGCAACAGTCGGGTTCCATTAATCTTGGAAATTGTTTGCGTACGCGTCGAGATTGCGGCGGTTAAATGGCCGCGCTCGATTGCCATTCGAAGTCCCGTAGGCGGCGCAAAACGTTTCGCTTACTCTGTTAGGTATATACACTTTTTCCCCCCTGCTATTCGCAGAGGACGATTTCGTAAGAGTTCTTTAATTAACGCAGTTGTCCCTTGGTAACATTCGCGGACTTCTCACGCGGCGGAACCCGTGAGAGGAATCGTGATCTCGATCTAAGCGTGAGATTCTTCGTGGTCGATGTGAAATTGTCGCGGTTCGTGGGGTCCACGACGATCCGAATATTCGATAGAGGCGCGGTGGCGCGCGTAAACGGTTACGGATTGTGAAATGGAACAAATTGATCGGCCGTGCAGGGTCGAGCGCTCGTGTGCACGAGAAAAGATTCTCACGCGGCCGTTGGGTTAGCGCGCGCTCCAAAGGAGACGAGAGGAGAACCGAACCTGTCTCCGCGTGGCTCGCTTAGTTACCCGTCCGATCTATTAATTCCGGGTGATCGAGCACGACAACTAAATCGAAGACAGCGTGTCCAATAGGCCGAACTGCTCTCTAGGTTCCGCTATCAGATCGGTGCCTTTTGGTAGCTTGACAGATTGACACTGTCCGTCGGATATTAGTGGCAATATGTTCCCTTAATTAAAGGCTTCATTGCCAGGCGACCGTCTTCGGAGACTGTTCTCTTTCGTCTTTTCTTATTCTTATTCTTCTTTCTTTCGTCTCTTTCATTCCTATCCCCCAGTACCCTTTATCTGTTTCACTGTTCGGTTCCCCCACGATCGCGAGATTACCATCGATCCTGTCGATCGTGATTCCTGGTGGACCCGATGCGATTCGTCGGCAGGCCCGAGCAACCTACCCGCACGAACGTACGAAGAGCGCGCGTGGATTCCACGCTGGACGATCGATGATCGAATTATATCCGACACTGTCGGCGATGCCCTGACGATCGGCGTTCGCCCGCTCGGAGATTTCAGAGATACGGTACACCGTATTATTTCAGAACCCGCTGCTCGTCTCAGGGCCTCGACGCGAACGAATCGCGACGGGTTAATTAACTCTCTCGTCCTCTTTCACTCTCGTTCTCTTCCGAACGATATTTGCTTGACGGGATGTTTTGTGCCGTACGATGGAATTCACAGAATCGAATTCCGATACCGCACACGCATGGAAACGGAAGGCGAGGCTTCGTCTTCGGTGAAAAAAACCACGAACCCATCCCCCCGTTTTTAGATGACAGACGGGGGAATCGATGGACTCGACGGGAACCTAATTTGCGTTCCATCTGGCACTTACGGGCTTGCCTCACCCCATAAAAACGATACCGCGCCGTAAACACGACAAAGTCCGATTATATTATATACCGTCGTCGAGGAATCGTAAACTTTCAGACGGCAGCTGCGTCGTAAACAATTAACGAGCTTCCGTGGCTGATGATTTTTTACGCGATCGTACCGTGTAACCGAACCAACGTAAACGCGTGTCTTCGTTGTAATTACACAGTGATATGTACCTACACTGACAAGCGAATTCGACATCCGCTAGGGAATAAAGTGGCCTAGGAAGAGGGCCTCCTACAATTTGGTATCGGGAATTATTGAAATTTCTGCCAAATTATCTTTCGATTTAACATTTCGGTAATTAAAATAAATTTATTAAGTGATGGGAGGCTCTTCCCCTACGCTACTTTTTCCCCTAGCGGACATCGAGTCTGCACGTCAGTGTACCTCTTTGGTGCATCGATACACGTTTACCAGCGCCACTAGATCGCTAGGTTTGTCTCCTCTTTCCGTGTTGCGTGCATTTTTCGGGAAAGCTTGGGCCCTACCCCCTCTACTCCCCCGGTACACGTCCCAGAAACGGTAGTGGTAGTAGTAGCCGGTTCGGAAAAAGGTCGAACGGCAGGTACATAAATCCTGGGACCGCCGGGTGCATTATTAGACGGCGTGGATCGATGACAGGGGCGGCGATGTGTTAACCGGTCGTTTCGGGTGACAATCCTGGACGTCGTCATTTATCTGCGACCCCGGGCGAAGACAGCTCTCGCCCTGGGAAGTCGACTGGCAAGAAATATACGAGTTTTTCGGGCCCACCCTGGGCGAGGCCGCGTGTACTCGGACAATACCCGCCTTTTATGTTCGCGGGGGTCGCGACCCCCGCTCGCGCAATATTCTTTGGGAAACCATGCCGGCTTTAACCATCGCGGTTTCTCTGTTTGGAAACACGTGTTTTCTGTATTATAACGCGCTAAATGTACCAGCTTTTACCCCTATTTCTTTGGCAATGACGACGGCTTGAATAAATTATAAACGACAGTTGAAGTGAAATTCGGAACAGGAACGACGTTGACATTGTCTTTGTATTCATCTTGTAGTGTATATTTACAAAAACGATTTCCCTTAAACAGAATACATGTTACGGTTTGTTAAACAGCCAAAAATAAAATTGAACACTGTAGGCTGTTCCGATTGAAATGTTAATCTTTTAATCGATGGGTAGGTTGAAGAAACGAAGATCGAGAGGTACTCTTCTCGGGTTGGATCGGGTATACGTCGATCGGAACGGAGGAAAGAGAAAAATTCGTGGGAGCGTGTCGGGGTGAGTGGTCCGCCGGTGTGTCCGTCGATCCTTCTAAAAGGGGGGGGGGGGGGGGGAAAGACACGCTACCGGCGGCGCCTATCTTAATTCTCGATTGACGTTTATTTATCTGGCGACGTTTAATTTTTATGGACGCGATCTGGCCGATAGGTTTAGCTCCGCAGGTAGCTCCCGCTGTGTGGTCCGAGTTCCGAGGAGATCCGAGGTTGGACTGGTAGAACATTCATGGACGAGCAGCACCTCTTAATTGAGGGGTGCCGCGTGTCGCGATAAGAGGAACACGGGCGTCAAAAACCCGTGGAAAGAGCTACCAGGGGGCGGATGGAGGGGAGATGGGGTGGAAGGTAAGGAGGAAGGAATTTATTGTGCTGCCACGATGCGTTCGTTCGGTACCGGGGGCCAAGGATCCGGACGATCCCCGAATCCTCCACGGTCGATACCGTTGCCTGTCTCGGCCAAATTAAGAGAGTGGTTTTCTTCGTTCACCCGGGATTCCGTAAAGTCTTGCTTGGCTGTAGAGGAAACGGCTGCCCACTAAAAACGGTCCTCCTCGAAACAACAAATTGCTCGTTCTTCTCGGGATCGAGAGAGGCGGAGTTCGAGGGACGATATCATTTCGACCGTCGTGATTTTAGTGGCCACCGAGAGTCGAGCCAACGATTGAACCGATGGATCCGCTGGATTTCAGAAAATTTCCCCCGAGAACAGGGAATCCGAGTTTGCTCGCGAGGGTACACACGTTCATTCGTCTCACTCACAAGATTCGTTTGTTTCACTGTACGTGATACGTGCGCCGTATATCGGGTCACCTCGAAAACATTCTTTTCGTCGACGTTTCACGTCTCTAACGAGGATGCTCACCTTGGCGCGTTAATAAAACTCAATTCCCCGTGTCGCTCGCGCGCGATTCGTTCGTTGTTAGTTTTCGCAACGATTTCGTTCCGCGATAATTGCCCAGCAGTTCTATTTTCGTCCAGCGGACGCGCGACGCTCGAACGTGCCGCTCTACTATCTTTTTTTCTCGATACCGTGGTAGATAAACACGCGAACGCGTGTTCAACGACGCGTTAACTATATTATAACCCGATTTCTTGTTGAACCTGGACAGAAAAACAAGATAGGTATCGCATATGGATCGGCGGCGTTTAAACCACCGATCTTCCCGGTAGCGCTCGCGGAAATAAAGAGGACGGTTTACGCTTAATAAACCACGCTTTCGACCAAGGTGGTCCCGTGGATGCCGCAGCGTTCGTGCCGCCTCGAGACGCCGGGATCCCGCGTTTATCGGTTATAGGGTAGGAACGGCGGCGAGAGCTAAATGGAATCGCCAGTAAATCGGGGGCTAATTATTTGGCGGTAAGAGTGCGCGGCGAGCGGCGTCGTCGGCTCGTAAAAACTCGCTCCCTGAATATCTCATCGTAACCTCCGATCCGGCGTCGCTGGAATCTTCCAGTAAACTCGACAACTTACGACGTGTATCGCGTCTCCCTTCGGTCGGGATACACACTCGCGATACATACGGTACCGGACAAATGAATTCAGACAAAGACATTTTTCGTTGTATTTGTTGTCACGGCGATGTCACTGAAGCTCTGCCCTCCGGAGTGCTTACTGTTATTCCGACGCAAGCTTTCATGATTTTTCATGATCCACAGGCGGATCGGGGGCGATCGAATTGTTTTTCTGGGCTACGTAAACGTGGGTGGAAATGTCCTGCGAGCAAACGTGTTCGGAAGTTACGAGTTCTTTCTTCTGGAGTCGCGCACGGAGGTCCGGGGTCCGTTCGGGACGAGACGTATGCAGGATGGGACGGTACGGGACGATAATGAGCGAGCTAAAACCGATTTAGCGCCACGGCGCTAAGTGTTTTGTCGCCTCGCGAACTCGGTGCTAACTAATGCGCTCCGTAAAGGACGGGGAACCGTCCCAATCGCCTCGCTTCCCTCACCGTCGTCGTTGTCTCGAAAATATTCGTAAATTCGCCAACGCATTTCCCGTCGACGTGCAACACGCTCTGGAACCAAGAGTTCGCCAGACACGTCGATCGGTTGATTATCGTGTTTTTTGGATTCTTCACGGTTATTTAACACTAGAACTACCAGCGTTGATATACATATAATACAATATAGCTTACTATAATGTAATATAAAGTACATCAGTAATTAAAAGTTAACATAAATGCCGATGGAAATGTCTCTAAGACTTCAATAATCGTAAAATAACAAATCTGAAATCCGTCATTTTGACGGGTTCGGTAATTCTAGTGTTAAAAATTTTTTGTTCAGACGTTGCCAGTGAAATGAAAACCCCATTTAATTGACGCTGGACGTCGGAATGTATTCGTAACGGTTTTGGAACGTCGTTGTGCGGCAGGGGATTCTTCGAATCGCGCGAAACTCAATTGACACCGTGAAGAGCAACGGAGGTGGGCAACTGTCGGTGGTGTACACTTCCCGGTAGGTCCGAGCGAGGAAATTTTTACGATTTATCTCTCTCTCTCTCTCTCTCTCTCTCTCTCGCTCCAGAAGCGAAGCAGTGGCTGGACTGGTCGGGCACCCTCGCCGCAGGAAACAACAATACGCGAGCCATGAGCGCCGATTATGGGGGAAGCGTGTCTGCCCGTTGAATAGGGAAACCCCGATTTTTCTCGCTTCCAGCGACGAAGTCGTCGGTTGGCAGGAAGGAAATTGCCCGTGACTAAACGAGGCTCCTCTGGTGTCCACTGTCAGCGGGAACTACAGCCTTTTTTTTTTCTTTTTGGTCGTCATCCTCGATTCCTTTCTTCTTTCCTCTCTACTTTGACGCTTCTCCATTGTCCCGGGAATTTACGGGTCGCATACCGATCCGCGTTCCCGATTTAAGACGGCGCTAGGCGTACATTTTGAATTTCAATCAACCGCGACGTTTAAATACCCAGCAGCATCAGGGGGATGAATCGATACTTCTCCGATCGACTGTACTCAGGCGGTGCCTCGATGCACGGAGCAGAAAAAGATGCGCGCGGCCGGTATCCTCCCCACAAAAGGATTGACAATAGCAAACAGTTTAATGTCCCGTACGTTTATTGTATCTCGGCTACCGTGGCTTTAACTTCCATCGGAGGAATCGGGCGAAAGGGTGAAAGGAGGATGGCTCCCGCGGAGAAAGAGGAGAGCGGGAATGCCGGGACAGATCTGTTATTCTGTTAGACTCTGCCCGTTCGCCGGTGACATTTGAATGCTCGGTCGATTTCACGAGTCGCCGAAGGGAACGCTGGAGGAACAGAAACACCGTAGGGGGGTGGAAGGGAGGGGGGGAGAGAAAACGAGAACTTCCATATCTTTTGCGTTCTCCGTTCTCCACCGTGGACAGGATGCTCTTTTCGCCACGCTTCGTCCTGGCTCGCCCTCGCTCGTATCTCCTCTCGATATATGGCCTCCACTCGAAACCGCGTTTTCCCCGTGAATTCCTCCGGTCGAATCGCCGGCGGTTCACTCGGTCTGGATGCCTCTCTATGTCGTGCAACGCGCACGAAAGAAATAGAGAAGGAGTGGGGGAAGGACGAAATGAACGGATAGAGAGAGGATTCGCCGTAATTACCGCGGTATCTTCGAGTTCAGGTCCCCTCGGCGAAGAGCACACGGGAGCATGAGGATGCTGGACGACGACGACGGGTGTCGACCGAGAAAAGAGAAAGAGAGAGAGAGAGGGAAAGGGCGAAGAGAGATCGAGAAGAAATTCCTGCGAAAGAGGAGAATCCAGCGGTGATACCGAGCCGCCGAAAAAATCTCGCGGAATCTCGGGAAAAGGCGAGTGGCCGTTGCCGCAATTGGTCATTGGGCGATTTTTGCTGGCATTCATGCGTCCGTTCTCGCTGTATTTATTGGAGAGGTTTCTCTCGTAAGATCTCTACACCGGGGGTTAACTAAACGCGTATCCCAACGTGTGCCTCTTTTCTCATTCGATATTCCTCTCTTTATTTACGGTACGAACGGTGCAATTTATCTCCTCTGCTTGTCCCTCCGGTCGCCGCACGATCGGCTCCTCTTTTTCCCCCCATCCGTTAGGTCGTTCCTCGGCCATCCCGCGAACCCACCGGATCTATTCGCAATTAGAACGAAGCCGGCATCCGGTCTCGAGCCGCGACTCGTTTCGAAAGACGGTCGATCGCGACTCTGCCCGATTTACGAACGTCAGTCGATCGATCCGTCGGTCGATCGGCCGAGAACAACGATCTATTGCGCACGAATCGGCGCATCCACCGCGATAAATCGCGTGCTGCCGGCCAAACAAATCACTCGGCGAGAACCGATCGATGGTATCTGGGACCCGTCGATCGGCCGAGTCGGCGACATAATTCCTACAATGGCGGCCACGATGCATCGCGTACGTCGCAAATTACTACGCTTACATAATCCGTCCGATCGATTAATCACCGCGCGATTTACGACGGAACTCTCGAGGCCAGGCGTGCGCGTGCACTCGTCGTGCAACACGCGGGAAAATTCGATAAATCAGCGTGCCTACGCCACCGCGATTCGCCGTTTCGCGGATCGGTTGCGGATTACACGACGATCCACGTCAAAACCGCTCCCACGGAATCGGACCCATACCCATCCTTCTTTGCTCCGTTCAGATATCGGTTTTCGCGTCCAATCGTTCGTTACCGCCGTGTGCCGGTTTGTTTCGCTCGGACGTTTCACCGAACGTCGTAAGTTTGAAACGTCAGCCGTTTACGGCGATTCGCGCAGAGTATATCGCCGTGACCCGCGGACGAGAATCGCGGCGTCCCGTTAAGCGAGCTGATGCGCGATCGGTGTCGCAAAAACGCCAATCGCGGCTCGCGAATAAATACCGTCCGGACGGATCCTCGCCGTATACGATGGACGCTTTTCGATCGACACGAAACGACGGCTGACGCCACCGCGATCGTTTGACTTTTTCGAGGGGTTAATTTGGCATAAATTGTAATAATTCCCGATACCAAACTGTAGAGGGCCCATCACACAAAAATTTTGCAACTCTGGAAAGGGAGGGGTGGAGGCAAAATCCAATTTTTCCCCCTGTCCCCGTCTGGCTACGCCCATGCATGACTTTGATTCGTTGCTTCTTATAAAGTCGTCGAATCATACCTTCGTCTTTATAAGAATCAACCAGTCGAAGTCACGTATGATAATTTCTACCCATCTGTAACGGGCGTCCGAGTGGCATCCGTGACCACCGTTTCGCGAGTAAACGCGAAAATCAAGAGGCGACGCAAGAATAAAAGATGAAACAGTCACGGGAGGAGGGGGATGAGAGGAAAGGGATGGAAGAAGAAGAAGAAGAGGAACACTCGCAATTAAACACGGCGTAAGTCTCGCTCCGAGGATAATGCCCCGGAATGCTGATAATTGGCTGAGCCGTCGGGACGACCCGAGACGATGCCCGCGCTGCTCCGTGTGCGCACCTGGCAGCACTGCAAGATCATCGGCTCGCGATCCCTCGTGTCTAATTGATTCGAAGTGATTTATATTACCTGTTGCTCCTCTCCGCCTCGAACATTCCCCGACCTCGACGCCACGCTCTTTTACCTTTTCTCCGCCACGGAGCTCCGCTTACGAGTACCGACAACTCGGTTTGCACCGCAGTGTCGTTCGCCCAGATCGCGAAACGAATTTCAATCGTATCGGTCAGCTTCAGGGGTACCTTCGATCCCTTGCTCCCTTGGTGCAGCGTACCTATGTCGATTTTTGCCTTACGAGGACACAAACGGTACCTGCTAAATGATCCATCGACCTTTACCTACGTCGTTTCTCGTATTTACAACCGGACATACTGTATATGTATATGTACGTTTTACGCGGGAGAGATCGAACGATTTCGTCGCGTTAAAAGATCGACGAGGACGCACGGAAAGGCGGCCGAAGATGAGGGGGTTGAGATCGCGATCGAGAGAACGGCGGGCAAAAGCCAGGAGACGCAACACGGGCAACCAACACAAACTCTGGGATCCAGCAGCAACAACACGGAGAGCCTTTCGCTCTCGAACCTCGATATCAGATCGCTCGTATAAAACTATCGTATCGTTTAAATACGCACTGAAAGGTGAGGCGATGCATCGGAAGATACGCGGGCGGTGGCAGGCTGCCTTCTCTCTTGGCTCGCGTCTTCTCGTTTCGTCCGTCTGTCCGTACGTACGGTTCGTCCGTCCGTGCGTCGATCCGCGCCGAAGATACCCGGCTGGAATCCATGGGAACCACCGAAGAACCAGGCTTAACGCGTATAACCCCTTCTCGAGCCGCGACTCGCCCATCCTCCCTTCTCTTCCCACCTCCCTCCTCACCTACCCTTACCTTGATTCTTTCCTCGTTTCGTTACGAACAAGTCCGCGTTCTGGAGCCCCACCTTCCCCTCCGTTGGTTATTTTTCCGTCACGTTTTCCGCCGCGATGTCGCCCGAGATTTCGAGGCGCGTGCTTTGATCCGCGACGCGCCGCAACATTAGTATTCGCGACTGGTTTTCGTTTAAACGCTCGAAACGGATAATTGCCTACCGGCGCGGAAACGCTTCGACGCGACCGGCCCGATTCGATCGTTCCCTGGACCGAGCAGATCTGCTCGCGATACTCGAAATACGACGACGCCGCGCCCTTTACTTCCTTTTTTTCCCTCCCCGCCGACGAGCGCGCAACGAAATCCCCGTAATTGGGCCCCGCATTCCGAGTTACGATTATAAGTTAATCGGGACCCCGCAAGATTTCTATCTGTCGCGCGACGTCGAGCGACAAGAACGTTGATCGCGCGAGGGACTATTGAAGGGAGGGTGAAAGAGGGAGAGGAAAGCTCTCGAGAACGGCGAAAGAGAGTAAAAGGGTCACCGTAGACGCGGAAGTAAAAAAAGAAAGGGATTCGTGAGGATTTGCAAAAGCCGGATGCTCGGCCAGGTGAGAGACAATGGGTGACGCGGAGATAGAGAGGGGGATGGAGAGTGGGAGAGACGTTGGATGCAGGAGGTAGTAATCTGCCGTTTTGAAGAGGGGTGGAACTCCTGGCCGTGCATTGTCCGCCTAATGATGGAGTGGAGACGTGACAGGTGAAACCGAATACACACGGCCACCGAAATCCGACGTGGTCGCGGCCCCTCGGATCGGTTTCCTTGCCCAGGCACCCCGATCTCGAGCGGCGTCCGCCTCGAATCGTCGAGCGCTACAATCTCCCCTTCCTCTGTACAGAGTGCCCTAAATAGTGGGACCCAGATCATTTTAACACTAGGTTTACGGGACGCGTCATTTTGACGAATTTCGAATTTCATAAGAAAAATTACAGAAAACATTTCTCTTCGCTTATGCTGATTTCTATCCATTTAACGAGACAAATGTACAGGGTGTAAGGAAAGTGTTGTGGGTCCCTGAAATACGTATCCCTTATTTTTGACTGCTTAACAGACATACGAAGTTTTATCAAAATCGGAGGGGGACACTTCCGTGCCTTCCCTTGTTAGTTTTAACTATCACTGTAGGTAAGAAATGCCCGTAAACCTTAGTGTTAAGAGTCTCATCCGCGTGTTTTCTAGACACAAGAGAGACAGGATTCGTGAACGCCATCACCGCGGCCGGGGTCACATACGCCGTCACCAGGGCCTGCACCATGGGACACCTGGTCGAATGTTCCTGCGACAAAATGACATCGAAAGGTAAGAATGGTGGTGGGCTCCCGTACACAGATTGGCAAACTCATTGTCTAGATTCTAGATAAAAGATTTCGAATAACGAATAAGAGATCAAAAAAAGTATTTCGTCATTTCCAATCGTTTAAACGTGGAAATTTTAATTTTGATTATAAAATAATACTTCTTTATGAATGAATCGACATTTGTCGAACAATTATTTAATCTCATTGACTGTTTAAAACTCAGAACGACACCCTTAGATACTGCTGCTTTGCACTGTGTATTATTCGAATTAAATTCTGCCCGACTCTGCTTCCGTATTCCCCTGGAATCCTATCTTGGTATCCCGTTCGGACGATTTAGATCTTGCGAGATTCGTACACGTTGCGCGCAGGTAATCGTCTCAGCAAATACATCCGTACCGCGGAAATCGAGAAGAGTCTGCCGACCGAGGGTGACTGGGAATGGGGTGGATGCGGGGACAACGTGAAGTTCGGATTCAAGAAGTCGCGGGAATTCATGGACGCGCCTTACAGGAAGCGCAGCGACATCAAGACGCTGGTCAAGCTTCATAACAACGACGCTGGTCGTCTGGTAGGAAACGCACATCTTCCTCCTTTCTTTTTCTTCTGTTAACCCCTTGCACTCGACTGTCCCCTCTGAACGAACAAAATGTATGAAAAATTAGAAATTCCGAGTGCAAAGGGTTAAATATGGTTTCACGGTTGAATTGGTCGCGTGAACGGGTACCTGTCTACCTACATAAATTTCGATCAAATTGTCGAAGAACTACTTCCTCACCGATTTCATTCTGAACAATCTTTTCCTTTCACGAAAATGTCGGTCGGCCCTAGTTTCTGAGGTATTCACAAAACACTGTCGGTAAGTAGAAACGGAATGCAATGAACAGACGTGGTAGCCAAGTCACCATCCAGTGTTAACCACGTACCCAAAACGAATGTCTTGGAAACTAGGGCCGACCAACATTTTCGTCAAAGTGAAAAGTTGTTCAGAATATTGATCTCTACAACATATTATAAAACCGTCGAAATCGTCGAGGAAGTAGTTCTTCCAAAAGTTCACCTGAATTTCCCTTCTGGATCATCGTACGTTCTCCCGCGAGTTTTCGTTCTCGTTCGTCTCGCAGGCCGTCAGGGATTTTATGAGGACAGAGTGCAAATGCCACGGTCTATCGGGCTCGTGCACGGTTCGCACCTGTTGGCGAAAAATGCCGCCGTTCCGTGACGTGGGAAATCGGCTGAAGGAGTCGTTCGACGGGGCCGCGAAGGTGATACCGAGCAACGACGGTCACAGCTTCATCACCGAGGGACCGACCATCAAGCCGCCGGATCGGTTCGATTTGATCTACAGCGAGGATTCCCCCGATTTCTGCAAATTGAACAGAAAAACGGGCTCGTTGGGCACACAGGGACGCCGTTGCAATTCCACCAGCCCTGGCGTCGACGGCTGCGAGTTGCTCTGCTGCGGCAGAGGATACGACACTCGGATCGTCAAGGAGAAGATAAACTGCGAGTGCAGGTTCCGTTGGTGCTGCGAGGTCACGTGCAACACCTGCCTGGACAAGAGAACGATCAACACTTGTCGTTGAACGGGTGATCGGGACACAGTCCGCGAACGCGTTTTCGTTCAACTCGCGAGCCATTTTGTGTTAGTTACGTACCCTATAAGCATTTGTAAATATACGCGTTTGCGCGAATCGAGTCGCGCGTTTAGCAGTAAGAGGAGCGATCCGTGGTTCGTCTCCCATTGTTCGAAGCTTTCCAGGTATCTCCAGCTGTACGTTTTAAGCATTTTTTTTTTTTGCGCACGCGAATTATTGTCGCTTTCTCGCTTGTCGTGTTCACTGCGCGAGTTTATCCGACGGAACTCTGTCGTTTTAACCCCTTGCCTTATAACATTGAGTCAGACTCGTGTTGATGATTTCAAAATCGATTCAACACAGAAGAATATTATCGGGGTTTCTTTGAGTCGAAGTGAAATGCCATGTTGCTGGCATTAATATTTAACTTTTATAGTGAAAATACAGTTGCGATAGGTACAGAATTTCTTTCGTTTCTGGGACACTATCGAGAACACAATCCTGGAGTTTGCAGACTTCAAGGAAATCGTAGGGCAATGGGTTAATCCGTACCGTTTCTCTATTTCTCTCTCGCGCTTGCGGCCGCCGCGATTTCTGTAAATAAGACTGACTAATCGAACAAACCGTTTATACCATTGTGCATCGTAAAATTGCGAATAAAATCGTGTATCCTCGGATGAATTCTCGTTCGATTACTCCCCGACGCGTCGCAATACCCGCTGACGATACATCACCGTCGTCGAGGCCAGAATCATCGTCGAAGCTTTTCCTTTCAACCTCGATCGAACATAGCCGATCGGTCAGGTAAGTCAGATTAAGCCCGAGTACTCGCGGGGCGTCCGAGGCTGGATCATTTCTGACTCATATAGACGGATTACTAACACAAAGTCACGGTGCCTCGAGCTCGAGGCCCTTACCGACACTGTAGAAGTTTTATCGGCTACAAAAAAGGACAGCGAGTAAAAAAGGAAATAACATCAATGTCCCTATTTCTAATCACTAGACTGCAGACTTTTATGCTAAATTATTTATTTAATCATTTATTTCTGAATAGAAACTTATATAGCCTGAAATTTAAGTTGTTCGTAACAGTTATTCAGAATAAAAGTTCTTCATAACTGTTTCAAGAACCTAAACCGAAATCATAACAGTTTCCAAGCTCTGTCTGGAGAACTGAACAGAGACTGGTAAGGCTGGTGGAGGGGATGCAAGACGGAACGCCGAGATGTTAGGAGGCCTCGTATATTAACGCGTCTTGTAGAACACAGGCTTTTAGCTGTAATTCGACCTTGTACACGGGAGAGGTCGCGCGAGCAATAAACAACCGGTGTCTACATCTCCTATAAAATAGTTTTACGGCGAGATCGGAGAGACAGAGGAATTTCGCATCACCATAAAGCCGGAAAGGAGGCGCGCGTCGTATCCGCGGCGCGTTTCGGTGTGCGATAGCGGAAGCCATAAACTCGCCGTGGAGGAGAAATCCTTTTCCCATGGACGCGTGTCTGTTTATTGGACGTGAAAATTAGCGCGGTCCGATGGCCGAAATATTCGGGTCGAACGATCCGACCGGTTGGTTTTTTTTTTCTTCTCTATCAATCGTCAAGAATGTTCCAACTTTTTCTAGCCTTGGATCACACTTGATTTTCTATGCGTTAAACTAGGGGTGGCCAACGTATATGCGCCAAACGTGGCACATTGGAAGATTACAGTGGCGCATTTCATCATAAAATTTCTCAAGTACCAAAAGCTCACATTGCCCTATTTTCCAACCCCAACCGTGAACGTAAGAAGGTGGAAAAGGTGCTTGAGAGATCACGGGCAAAAAGGTGGCAACGCGCACATTTCCGATGAAATTAGTCCGAAGAAAGGGTGGATAGCCAGGTCTCGGTGGGCGAAGATCGAGGGTCCTCGAGCCTCGAGAAAAGTCGTTCAGAGGGGTTAAGTAAAAAGTTTAGGATCTCGCCTACACCCTCCAATTTAGTACGTGACGCGGCAGAGGAGCCGGAGCGCGTGAGAAGAGGCAGCGTAAAGGTCTCTTAATAGAGAGGTCGACCTCTGGAGGGTACGAAGGTGGTGAGCTGCAATTAGCCCCACCAGCGATCCGGGACCGGACCGTCCGGACTCGATTAGCCCATAGCCAGGAGATTGGTCTGCTCGGGGCCAACTGGGTGGTCCAACCGGGGTAATTTTCGGCTGCCGTCGACGTTCCCCTTTGAGGGAAAAATGGCCCCCCGTTATATGTACCCAGATACTCCCTGGGCCTGTGAAACCCGTCGCCATCTTCGTTCCTGGTGCTCCACCCCCCTCCCTCCACCGTGGGGCCCCTTGGGGAAAGGCGGCGGCGAGCGTGATCTTCCGGTGGTAATTCAATTTCGCCCGACAGAGACGATACATACCGATTATTACCGGCTTAATGAAAACATCGCCGTCACGTAAAGCAGCATGCTCTCGACCAGTCGCGGACGCGATGCTCGATTTACCCGATTACCGCGTTCACGCGATTATTAACTTGTACCTTTGTTTTTTTTTTTTTCTTTCGTCGTCGTCTCCGGTTAAATTGCCCGCGAAACCGTGACACGGGATAAATTTCTGCTGTTCCGCGACGAGAAGAACAGGAAAGATTGAAGCGAGTGCGCGCGTGCTCGCGAACGCCATTTAATCCTCGTAATGTACGCGGCCCGTTCCACGAATCCTCGTCCCTGAACGACGCAACAGCCACGTTCTTCGCCGGGAAAGCTGTTTCACCGTCCACGGAATGGTTCTCGATTTTCAATCGACTCGGTACACGTCCGGTGATAATAGGCGAGTGGAGAACGGTGACCAGTCGAAAGCTCGTAAAACGGCAGGAAAAATGAACACGGGGACGGTTGTCCGAAAGGGCATCCGGAGTAAACGGTGGGCGCGCGAGCGGAACTCTCCCACGAAGAACGATCGTTCGGGCACCGTTCCTGGAACGATTAGACGCGGAACAATGGGGCCCCGCGGAACGCACGTGGGTCGTGACGCGCGACAAAACCGCAAAACGCGACCGTGATTAATCGTCTTGCTGGCCCTTGACGCGCACTGGAGAGGGGGAGAGTCGGGCCCTCGAGCCGCGCGCCATCAACGTTGTTGCAGCGTCTTCGTCGTCGTCGCCTTTCTTCTTCTTCTTCCTCATCGTCTACTTCTCTGTCTTTCCATTCTTCACTTGTTTTCAGAAGACTCGTCGATGGTTTCCAAATGTTACGGCATGTTAGGTCTATCCTTACGTATCGTTTGTAGTGAAACGTCTCCAACTCTTGGAAATCGAAGGCACGCGCTCGCCGTGTTTCTTCGCCAGAAATCGACGAAACGGTCCGCGTAATCGGTACCGAAAGAAACGGTCGAACGAATCGGTGAAACTAAAGGAACCGTTCGGAGCAAAGAAATCGAGAGCCGGCCGGGGAAGGAAGTTCTGGAAGCGGATCGCCTCGTACGCGTTAGTGACTTTAGACCGGTGCAAGTTGCAAGTGTACAGGAGGCAAGACACATCGGTGGCGCCGGAGGTGGTCGGCCGTTCGAGCCGGCCGCGCTGGTCCGACGCCAATATTAATTAAACGATCCCATAAGCGCCTAAGAAACTGGCTGTACGTTAGGCGGTTTATTGGGGTCCCCGAGCAGGACGGTAAAATGTTCCAATCTTAATTAGGTAGGTGTTTACAGGAGGATAATTCCACTGGCCTTAAGCCGGTGCACCGTTCACCGTTTCTACCGGACGCGGGCCACCGGCCGCGAACGCGTCCACTTCGGTCTCTCTCCTCTCTCTCTCTCTCTCTCTCTCTCCCTCTATCGCGTCACGGAATATTTTTCGAAAAAGATATCCCTCGAATGTCCACCGATGTGTTCGCCTTTTTCCCGTCCTGGTCGTTCTCGTCGTTTCTTCCGCACCCTTTCCTTCGTCCAACCCGAAGGACGAAGGATAGCGCGCGACGAGGTAGGTGGAGAAGGTCGTTGAAATCTTTACGGTTCTTCCAGCTTCTTGGAATTTCTTGGTCCTCCACTCCCCATCTCTTCTACCTCCCTACCCCTCAACCCCCGTTTCACCGGCATACTGGTCTTGCGTAATTAGCCGCGCGCGCGTTCTTTTTTTTTTTTTTTCTTTCTTCCCCCCCTGAAGAAGAGGACGCAGAGAGCAACAGGGGCGGGACAAGTAATTTTCGCTCGGAATGCGCCATTCGGATAAGCTTTCTCGTCCTCCGGTTCTCCGATATCGTCGGCTGTATGTATATAACCGAGGTCCGCGAAAAGATTCGCGGCGATCTAATTTTACCCGCCCCGTTGTAACCGCTGCCTCGGGTAAAACGTTTTGACCGGTTACAGCCTACTGCTAGCATAATTCGCGTCGGTTCGAGAAACATTTAGGAGCGGTTAGCGTTTCCTCGCGATCTTCCGCGTTCCTCGCAAAGTCCTCTGGGTCCCCGATACGTTCGGAGCTGAAACCAGATCGGGAAATCGTCGATCTCCTTGGCCTCCGGCACGGCGTTCGTTCGCCCCCTGTTCCCCCCATTCTTGGATCGTTATCGCGGCGCGATCGCAGCGCTCGGGAATAATTCGATCCGCGGCAAGGATTTACGGGAATCGCGTTTTTTTTTTAATCGGTTACGACGAGGGAGAAACGACGGTTACGCCGATGGCCGCGTGGAACCGGGGCTGGAGAAAAAGGGAAATTAGTATGCCGACGAGATCGTAATTTTCCTACGGTACCAACGCGAGGCGAATCGGCTCCGATCGTGCTCGTGATTATCGGCCGCGTAATATCGGCGAGTTTATTTCCAAGAATTTTTTTCCATTACCGGCGGAATTCGGTAGTATCGGGACGGCGGTCTTGCGCGACAAATCGATCGCGTTTCACCAGGCCGCGACTCGTTATCGATTTATCGGCGAACTCGCTCGCGATCGACTTCTCGAAACTGCTTTTCCTGTTTCCCGATTGAAAACCCTGCGGTCCTGTCGTACAACTAATAGACGATATCGGAGGAACGTAGCAATGAACGAACACTTGGGAGATTTTGTATCTAAAAAAAAAACAGTTGACAAAAAATGTCCTATAATTACGTTAAAGCTCTCTTGAAACCATGCTATACCAGATAAAAACATTTTCGATCGGACTGCCAATAACAGAGGATTCTCTAACGATCCCGATTCGTGGTTCCCCTGTATAAATACCGCGAAAACTGTTGGAATATGAAAGAAAGGAGACAGCCTCGCATTTCCCAGCAAGTTTCCACTGCTGGAATTCGAGTATCGCGAGCAAGAGGGAGCAGAATCGTCGAGCGCAGCGACATTATCCGAGATTCGGCGGATCTTGCGGAAATCGTAGACGGATCGCGAGCCGAAAAGAAGGAGCGTAACGAGTCGGCCGAGCCGTGGCAGAGGGGTAGAGACAGAGGTAAAGGCAGAGGCCGAGGCAGAGGCAGCAGGACGATAAATATCTCTGTGCGGTCGCGTTGCGAGCACACGACATTGTGGGCAATGGTCGTAAACCGACGTGTTGCCGTCCCCTCCCGGCCCGCGCGCGACTCCCTTTCCCTCCACCCTTACCCCCGACGACCGTGCGCTGTGTGTGTTTCCGATGCCAGATTATACGCGCTGGACCGTGGCACCGACAACTTCATCCGCGGGGCGCCTCTGATTTATCCTTATTAATAAAACTTTAAAGTGCTGTTAACATGTGCCGGAGGGTGGCGGTGACGGAGAACGCGCCAGTGGAGCCCGAGAAAGACCGAGCGCGCGCGAGGGTGGTACGACGAAGAGGAAGAAACGTGCCACGATCGCACAAGTATTGCGCGTTATTCGTAGGCGGCAAAAATTTCGGCGGGTTTCGATCGAGTTCTTGGAATTTCAACGTTTCCGAAGTCGTCGCATTTCGTAATTCCGTTCCAGTTGAAATGACTGGTATCGATAATGTAGTTCGGTCGATAGGATAGTGTAGGATAGGGTAATTATATATATATATGTGATATTGGTCGTTTTGTGTTCATTGCCCCCGTGAAAAGTTGAATTGTTTATATCAAGAGGTAGTTGGTTGCATCTGTGAGAGAGACTGAGAGAGAATAATTTGGTCGTGAATGCGAGAGAGAAGAGTATTTTTATTAGTGTTTTTCTAGTAATAGAGGAAGTATTTTCGTATCGAACGAAACGGAACAGCTCTGTCCGTGGAAAACGTTCAAAATATCGCGCGAGCGAGGATGTGCCCTGGAGGCGGTCGAAAGTTTCTCCGGCGAGCTTCAGCGCACGCATGGTCGCGCAGCGGGGTGCTCGGATCCCGATGGAGAATGTGCACGAGGGGCGAGGGGTCGAGAAAGCGGTCGAGAGGGTCCCCACCCCCCCGAGGATCGAGCAGCGCCTCGACGAGATATCAGGCATTATTAAAAGTACATAAACACCGCGAGGTAAAACGCGAATTATGACCGGAGCCGGCTGTGAATTAAGGTTGGGCGACGACAGAACGATGAGAGAGCACCGGCTAAAAAGAGCCGTAGCGGGCTCGTGTCTCGCTACTTCCGTGCCCCTGGATCCTCCGCCTCGTCGTCACCTTTCTCTCCGTTCGTTCTTCAATTTATCTACTCGCTGGACAGTTATTCGTGTCCGTGATTTCGCTGTTACAAGAAATCGAGTAACGAGGTAAAATTGAATCGTAAAGAGTTTGTAGATCTCGTTCGATCGATCCAGTTGGAGACTCGTTGACCAGCAAAAGGAGAGAGAAGACGTTCGAGGGACGGCTGGTCAAGCTTTAATGAAGCTGTTTTCGTGAACGGACCCACCGCGGTCCCGCGGGTGGGAGCGTGGATCGTTTCTTTATCGGTCGATCAGAGATCAACGTTTAACTCCGTATATCCGTTCTCGATCGGCCATCGATCCTCGATGAAACTCGGACGTAATGCACGATCTCCCGTCGTCCAGGGGCCTCCTCGAACGGGTTCCATTCTCGATGCCCCTGCCGCGACTACGATTCCGATTTCGATTCTCCGATCGATCGACGCAGGGACATTTTTTCGCCCTCCAACGACGCTATCGGACGTAAATCGGGAAACGTTGGACGACCAGTCGTCCTTCGTCGTCGCAAAAGACAGTGGAGAGCACGCGCGCAGTTCCCCTTTACGAACTCGTTAATCGCCGCTCATTTTTCTGGGTCCGAAAGCAACGGTCGGTTATGAAAATCCACGGGGGAAGGACGGCGACGTGTCTCGTGCTTGTCCCCCTTGACTTTTGGCTCATGTCGCACGTCCACCCACGATCGCGAGGATATGGATGGGAGCAGTTAGCCGGCCGGAGGGTCCGCGCGACGCTGTTGAATCATCGCGGGCCCTCGCGATAACGCGACTCGTGTTACCATCCTGCTTCTAAATAGACGGAGTGGCCTCCTCTCGACGAAACAATCCGAATCGTGGTTTTCCTGCTCTCGACGCATGCAAGAGACGTTTGTCTATAAGGCCGACGTTAACGTCTCTATTTCCATGTCTATAAGGCCGATATGTATCCATCGAGAAACATAAAACTAATCGACGGTTGAACATTGCGCAGGAATATCGCGCAGATTCTTCCTCGGTGGGTCTCTATCCTCGAATCGCTAGAGAACATTTATTGCACGACGGCCGATGGAAACGGTCCCCTCTCCTCTGGTCGCGTCGGTCCCATCTCATAAACGGCCCCGTTTTACGATCCCAACGGTGGTTTTCGCTGCACTTTTTGCCGGTTGCTGCTCCAAGAGCTTACCTACCGGCGGCCGAAGAGGCTCGCAATGCCGACCTCTCTCCCTCTCTCTCTCTCTCTCTCTCTCTGTCTTCTTCTCTCTTCGTCGTGGCCGGTTGGTGGATGGAACACCTACCGCGATAATTACGTGACATTTTGTTTTGCGACCGCAGGGGATTTTTTCCTCGCCTCCGTTCCGACCTCGCGCGTCGCTCCGAAACCACCGTACGAACGGTCTTTCTCTTGCCAATCGCCTGGACGGGGAGAAGAGCAACTTCGATGCAGCCGATCCTCGAGTAGCCGCGCCGCGCCGCGCCAAATCGTTCGCCCGTTTTAATTTCGGCTATTACCTTTAAATTATCTCGGCCGCCGACCACGAGTAGCCTAATTTTTATCGTCCACGGCTACAGGGGAGAAATTTTTATCGCGCGATACCTCTCCCGAGCCGATTGGGACCCGCCGCGGAGCGGGGCAGGAAGAGACGATCGGGGCCCAACGACGAAGTTCCGCCGATTATAAGCCTCGAATTATCTCGGTCGATTCGTAATTATCGGGAAATAACTCAATAAAGGGTCCCGAGGGATTACGTGGCGCGGGCCATCGATAAAATATCAATTTCGATAATGGTCGGTGGGCCGGAGCGGGATCGTGCGAGCCACGAAGAGTCAAACAGGGGGTTGAGGGTGGGGGGAGAGGAAACGATTCACAGGGAGGGGGGTAGAGAAGGGAGTTGGAGAGAGGAGAAGACGATTTTGACGCCTCTCTTTCGCGGCGGCCTTGCGGCGTAATTACGAGGCTCCGCGGATCACGGCGGTGGGTCCAGCTGGGCCCTTCGGCCTCTCTCTTTCTCTTCTTCCCCTTCCTCTTTTCGTCGCTCCCCTATCCCCGCGATCTTTCTCCAGCTCGCTCCACCTTTCTCCACCACCTTTTTCGATCGATTTCGCCGGTGTTCCATCGCGGAAGGGAAACCGTCGTCGATGTCCACGAGTCGCGATCTCGAAACGTTCGCGCGATTTTGTGCTTCGCGGGGAATCGGAACGGTCTGTTCGGTGCGCGTTCCTCGGAGTGAGAACAAAGAGGCGCGGATACCTTCGCAGTCACCGATCCGAGCGGTGTATGCTAATTTACCAGGAATCCCTGTTCTTCTGCTTCTTCTTCTTCTTCTTCTTCTTCTTCTTCTTCTTCTTCTTCTTCTTCCGCTGCTGGTGCTGCTGTTGCATTCTCCCTCTCCTCCTTCTTGATCGTCCAGCATCGGACAGAAGAATGAGACGAGTCCTCGGATGACCAGGTGGTCCTCTCTTTGCGCGTACACACCCGAGTGCTCTCGACTTTTTCCCTCGCTTCCTTCTCGATGATCTCGACGTCGAATCGCATCCACCGCGTCCGACTGGCCGCGATGTCTCGCGTTCTCCATTACAACACACGGCTGCCTATATCTTACCCCTCTTCCTCGAACATTCTTCCGTCGTATAATTATATTCCGAAACAACGAAACTCCGTCCTATAATACAAAAATTGTCGTCCGCAAATTTAGATATGTTTTATAGGCGCAGCTTACCGAGCGACGTGTCAAAGAACCAAAATTAAAACATTCGACCCTGAGGAAAGTAGGTGGATACAGAAAAATTAGGAGGATTTAGGATTGTTGGATTTCAAGCCAAGACGGAGCCAGGACGGAGTTCGAACTTTCGTTTCGACGCCTGAACGGATTCTGCTCGAGTGCCTCGCAAGATACTTCCAATATCGTAAAACCATTAATTACCGAGTGGACCCGGTGTCGGTGTATCGGCTCGCCTCTGCCTCCGAACGAACCCTCTCCTCGGCCACCACCGCCGTTGCCTCCTCCTCCGGTCGACTACTTAGGTGGCCGTCGCTGCCTGGATGATGTATTTCGGTGTTTTTGCTCGACATTAATAATAACGTCGCTCGGGCCCGGCTCTCCGTAGTCGCTTCTACGGTGAAAAGACCTCTTTCCTTCTCGGTTCATTACCGGTCCTCCGGTTTTCGTTGGCTTCGCTTACCTCGATGTTTCTCGCGAGGAAGTCTTGGTCTGAAATGAAAGAAAAACGATTTTCGATTTCCCCTGCGACATTTCGTCCAGTTGTTCCCATGGAAATGAAAATATGGTATATATATATATATCGTCTACCGGTGCGAGATCTCGTTCCTGGACCTCGTTCGATTCCGCCGCAAATACTCGAAGTTCGTTCGGAAAAAGACTCGGAGATGGTCGATCGGTCTGTGAAAATTGAGAATGGGAAGGATCGTATGGTCTAGACGTCGGGGGTGGATGGGACGTCGGAACGAACGCATCGCGCGAATTCCTTCCCGCGGCCGTCCGAGTTAGACAGAGGGGTGGAGGCTGGGCGAAGAGGCAGGGGGGAAGGGGATCGGTGGAGAGATAAAGCTAGATAGGATAGGAATCTGGTTGTCGATGAACGCCTCGGAACACGGTGTACGGAGAATCGCGATCTCGTGCTTTCGTTCCCACAGTCGACGGGGACGTGGATTCCGGAGGAGATTCCCTTTGCTCGTTCCGCGGAAGACGGTGGACGAGGGCGAAAGAGGAGAAGGGCAGCAGGGGAGAAGTGGCGAAGGACGAAAGAAGGAACGAGCGAGGCGAGCGGCGGGTACGGAGAGGAGAGGACGTGTGCGCGGGAGCGCGAACGCGAGCGCGCGCAAATTCGGCTACCAAAAGGCGAGAGAGAAAAAGGAACCGACTCCGACGGTGGAGCCCTATAACATGCCAAAACACCGATAATTCGACCGTGTGGTCCCGAACGTCAGCCGATATTCGTTCCCACGGATGGCCCTCGGAAAGGACGACGAGATCCAGGACCCGCCAAAAGGGATTCCTGCCATTCCGTTAGGGTATGCCTCTCTACCGGGCAAGAGACGTCCACGACCCACCTTCTTCCCAATCGCAAAAACGATAAATTAGTTGATTTACTCGCCCGTTTTTTATCGGAAATAATTCCTACGGTGGACGAGGCCTACACGGGAGTGGAAGATTAGCGCAACAGGAAGCACGCCGGACTTCTTCTCCCCCTCCGCCTCTTCGTCCTCTACCTTCCCCTGCCCTCTTCGTCGGGTTCTCGTTTTATTTCGCCTCTCTTTCCGTCTCCACCCAGTCACCGTAATCGTTTACTTTAACCTTTCTGCCCGGTTTTTGTCGGGTTCTCTGTTTGTTCCTGTTCTTCTGCCTCTCGAAATTGCAACTTGGTGGACCGGGTGTACCCGAAATTAATCGCGACGACTTTGTTTTTCTTTTCTTAGGCGCGAGCCGATGGTTCGAGCGTGGTTACGAAGCGAGATCGCCTCGGGGTCATTCTTCGGCTAAGCGAAAATCATTCGGAATCGTCGTGTCGCATTGACGTATTAGACGGGAGGAAGGGCCGCGAATCAGGAGGCGAATCGACTTGCTTTTACGTTCGTTCATTCTATCGTATACCCCTGGTGGGGCCAAGAGACCCTCACAAACTTGTAGGTTTTTCCGCCATCTTTTTGCTTAATTGATATTAGGAATAGGAGTGGAGATAGTGTGGGATTAATGAATAACGCATACGTATGGTTTGACTGTTTTTCTTATCGAAAAATCGTAAGAAAATATACAATTTACAATGGCATTTGTATAAATTTAATAACAATTACTTTAAATACTAGTTATACATAATAGTACCTAACATAAAGGCACCATTTTCGCGTGACCAACACTAGATCAGGTTGCTTCTATCTGTTTTGAATAAAAAGAAACATAAATGATTATTAATCTATACGAGTGATACGCTATTTTCGATTAAAATGTGCGAGAAGGGTCAAGGAATCCCAATACGCAAATATGTCGTTACGTTTCCTCCCTAGCGTCGCCTTCACAGGAGCCCGCTCGGTTTCCCATCACTGGGTTAGGAGAAGCCGAGAAGAGACGATAAAATCGGGGCAGAAAGGCGGGCGAAGAGCGGCACGCGGCGCGTCGTGCCCGATCACACGCGCGTGGCATCCCTGATGGGGTCCTGTTCACGAAGCGACGCCCGATTCGACACGGCTCGACGCGACGCGAGCCACTGTCTCCCAAGAGGGTCCCCACGATTGTCAACCTCGTGGACTGAATTTCGTATTCGTCCGAGTATAATGAGCCCGATGCGAACCGATCGAAGAAGACGAATCCTCTCGCGAGAACCGTGAGAGAACGACTGGTCGTCCCGTCGCCACGCTTTTGCACGGTCGGCCTCTTTTTCCGAAACATCGTTCCCGTTCTCTTCGCCTTAAACGCCTTGCATTAAACTGAATTCCCGATCCTGACTGCTTCCGCCGTTCTTCTACCTCTCAGTTTCTCCACTGGTCCTGCGAAAACCAAAGGAATAAACCTTATATTCGAGGCTCTATATTTCTACAAGAAATTTTTCGTCGGCCAACGCGTACAATCGAGATTATCCGTCCGACCGACCTAAACGAAATTGGCACGCGCTGCTTCGGGAGGTCGGGGGGTAGGCGAGCCGAGTAAGAGATCCTCGGGCGGCTTGGAGCAAACTCCGCTTCGAGCCGTTCCTCCTGCCATGCCGTGGAACATTCCGGAGCGTGGAACGAGCCGCACGCGTGACGGTATGCGTAATAATAGTAAAACTGAATGAATTCAGCTCGGTCCCGCGGGGTATATCTCTCGGTGGGTTTCTCTTGGATCGTGCAAGTGGGTCCGTGTCGTCGCGGCACGAGGAACGGGATGGAAGGACGCGAGGCGACGACGAGAGGGGAAAGCAAGAGGGGCGATGAGGGGGGGGGGCGGAAGAGCAGCAACGGGTAAAAAGCCGAGAGGCGAGCTGCCGAGGGAGGCGGTCGTGGTCGCTGCCGGTGCTCGAGTGACCGTGATGGAGACGAGGGGGTGGTTGGCCGAGATCAAAGGAACCGCCGTGAGAAGTGGCCCGGCTGGCCGAGATTCTTGTCTGTCGGGACACGCTGGGAGCCCGTTCGCGCACCAAGAATTTGTTTTAGTATAGCGGCGAACCTACCCTTTTCCTGGTGCCACCTGATTTTCGTCCCGAGGACGCGACCGATCCGCGCCTAGTTGACGAACATTCGACGATAGAGATTCGTCCTCTGGGTGACTCGAATCGAACGACGACGGAATCGTGACCGATCGACGCCCGCGGACTCTCGGAATCCACTTACAACGTGGAAATACCGATCGTTAGAAGGGAACGGAACGAGGACAGGAACAGAAGGAACGTGGCGATCTGGCCGACGAGAGAGAAAGATGAAAAGAGAAAAAAAAAAAAAAAAAAAAAAAAAAAAAAAAAAAAAGAAAAAAACGAGCACGAAGAGAAAAGGGAGAAAGGAAGAAACAGGGACAGAGTAAGGGGCAGGGGGCAGCGGGAGTGTCGGAACCATTAGCGCGGATGCCTGTTCGTATGCGGTCAGAATCCTTTTATCCCGTACTGAGATTCCTGCGGGATTCCTTCGTTCGTTATCATCGCGTGCAGCAGCGCCCGGCCAAGGAGAAACGAAACAAGGTAGAAACGTAGGAGGAAGGAACGCGATGGGAAACGGCCGCGGGGTAGGAAAGGGGGTACGAAGAAGAAGGCAGGCAAGCAGCCTGGCTGGCTGCGGCAGGGAAGAAGGGGAGAGGAAGGGAGGAAAGGAAGAGTCGAACCAGTCTTCTTCGGGGCACGGGCCTCCCACGATATTCACCCGGCGAGGAGTTATGAAGTCGTCCAACTGCGGGGAACCAGTCGGCTATATTTCGCGGGGAAAGGGCCCCGCGTCTCGCGCGAGACCACGAAAGACTCGGAGACGACGACAAACACGTCGTCGCGACGATCTCTCGCTCGTAACCGTCTCTTCTGGGAAACACGGGAAAGAAAAACAACTGGCGCGACGCGGACCATTCAACTCGAATACGTCTTTATTTTTCCAATTTCTTATACGTCCATCTGTATAAATTACAAAATAAAATTAATAATATAAACAATCGAGACCTTGTTGTCGTATCGTGTGCGTACAAATATCTTAGTCACCGTTTTCATTCATCTCGACGGCGATAGCGGAGCCGCGCGATCTAACACTGGGCTAATTGGTACATCTTTAAACCTACGAGGGAACGCCGCGCGATCGCGAGGCGAACGGTTCGTTCGTTTCGGGGAGAACGAGGAGATACGTAGAAAAATAATTTATCCGCCCATTCATGGAGCGTTGGATATTCGTCTCGAGGGGGAAGGGGGCGGGGGACGATTATTTACATGAAGGCTTTCGTAGCGCGATACTCTCACGAACGTAATGCTAAAAAATATACATGTATATTTTTACAATTATTATATTTCGTAATCGTATTTATATAAATATATAGCCACATATATATATATATATATATATATATGTATATATGTATACACATATGTACATATATATATATTATACGTATATACAAGCACGCGATCCAAAGGATCGGAATAAATAACGAGTCCAATGTACACTGACGTGCAAACTCGACTTCTGTTAGGGGAAAAAGCGGTATATAATAAGCGTCTCCTACCGCTTGGTAAATTTATTCCAGGTACTGAAATAAATGTTAAATCGACTGTTAATTTGGCATAAATTTTAGTAATTCCGAATACCAACAGCTAGGAGCATGGTTTTCCCTACGCCACTTTTTTCCCTAGCGGAAATTGAGTTTGCTCGTAAGTGTACCTCGCGTGTATTTGCGAAAATGGGTGCGTCGCGCGAGGCGAATCCGAAGCTTCGGATTTTCCCGGGCAAACGGGGGCACAGCGATAAAGAGTGTCGCGCAATAGACGGAACAAGAAGTATCGTAGACGTACATATATTTACAGTAAAACGATATCAAAATTTTCATTTCTCTAAACTTACACGATAGAAGATTCTTTAAAGTCGACGATCGCGAACCACCAACGGAGCTCGACGCGCTCTTCCCATCGCCTCAGTCTTTAGTACGCGTCCATGGAACATTGTAATAAATACATGCATACGTGGTTCCGATCGTTTCGCATTAATACTGGGCGAAAAGAGCACCCCGGTCGCACGAGGGCTCTGCCACGCGACAGAAACACGGTCGGTGTGGCCTGGCTCGCAGAGTTTCGCGGTAGGTGATCACCTGGACGCACCACCTTGTCTCGGACAATCTAGCCGGGGGGGTTGTCGAGAGACTACGAAAGCATCCTTCACCGGGAAGGTGGTAGTCTCTACGAGAGGAAAAGGGACGGAGAACCGGGAAACAGGTCTGGGTATAGTGATAGGAAAGAACGAAGGAAGAGCGAATGGTGGCGGCCTAGAGGCACGTGTGTATCGTTTTTTTGTGCTTGCAGAGATTGCATTTGACCTCGCAACACCAGTGGAAGGTGCACGCGCATCGTTCGACGACCATCACCTCCTGGGTCTTGTAGCCCCGGCCGCAGCACATCAGATCGCAGCCGTCGACACCGATGCTTGTGTCGTTGCACTGTCTCCCGTGTGTACCTAGGATACCCAGCTTCGGGTTCTTCTCGCAAAACGGTGGAGACGGCTCCAGGTAGACCAGATCCTTCGGTCCAGGCGGTTTGTGCTCCGGATTGTACGGTTGCAACTGGAAGTTGTACCGGTGCCGACGACCAAGACCATCGCGGTGTCCGTGCACGGAATTGCTGGCCGAGTTGCTGGCTATCGCGTTCCCGTTTCCCCGTACGCGATCCGAGTTGCTCACCATCACGCGTGACGCGCCGTCGAAACGATCCTTCAGATTGTCGCCGACCACGCGGAAGTTCGGCAGCCTCATCCAGCAGGTCTTGACGGTGCACGAGCCGGACATGCCGTGGCACTTGCACTCCTGTCTCATCTCCGAGGACACGTGCTGCGATACAACAGAGAAATATTCTCACTCATACCCTTGGCTCGCGTAGGCACGGGCGTAGTTCAGAATGGGGCAAAAATATTAACGTATCGACTGCCACAGTGAAAAATGTCGTACGTGGCCAGACAACGTTTATTTTAAAGTTATAAATCGTCGAATGCGTTTTGTTGATAGAGGTTAAATATTACGCAAAAATTTTATAACTCTGGGGAAGGAGGGGGAGGGGCAAATCCAATTTTTTTTCTTCTAGGATGGGGCAAAAGCCACTTTTTTTATTTTTGTAGGTATCGTGAAATGTTCCCTCAAAAAAGAAAGAAAGGATCAGAAAAATGTCTGCTTACCGCTCTGCCAGCCTCGTTGTTGTGCAAATTCATCTTCTCCCGCAGATTCCGACCACGTTCCCCGGTATCGACGAACTCGCGGGAGAACTTGAAGCCGTACCCGATATTGTCGGAGCACCCACCCCATTCCCATTCAAGGGAGCCGGACGGTGCTCGCGATTGGTGCGTATAGTCACACGAACACGACTGGATGCTGCCCTCGCTGCACGCTCTCGCGATGCTGTGAGTCACGGCAGCGCTCGTGATGGCGTAAATGAACGCAGTCTCTCTGCATCCTGCAATCAAACGATAATCCAACGTTTAATTTACTTTTTTACCCTGTTGTTTTGACGGCATATGCCTCGATATGCCTTCGAATGAATTATTATACGGTCGTAAATACTCTTACAAGGAAAGGCACGGAAGTGTCCCCCTTCGATTTCGATGAAACTTCGTATGTCTGTTAAGCAGTCAAAAATAAAGGATACGTATTTTTTTTTTATCGACTGAAACGCGACTTTAAGGGGTGAAACAACCCCTTGAAGTTTCGATCCGAAATCTTTTTGTTATAAACAAATTATATTTTGTACAATTTGTTAGCACTATATTATTCTACATAAAAAAAACCGCAAAAATCGTCCATCACAAGTTTTCACGTATCTCCTTTCTTTCGGGTTGAAACTTCGTGGAGCATTCTCACCCCTTAAAGTCGCGTCTCAGGCGATAAAAAAAAATACGTGTCCCTTATTTTTGACTGCTTAACATACACACGAAGTTTCATGAAAATCGAAGGGGGACACTTCCGTGCGTTCCCTTGTTAGAAATTTCTGACTGTAAGGTGTCGCTGACAAAACTTTTGCGATGGTGTGTAACGTGGGAGGCGAAAGAGCGAGAACGAACGGTGACCACAGAGAACGTCTCAATCCTACGACGTGGACTACCTGCGAGATCTGTTCGGGGCGCAGGTGTGCAAGGAACCCGCAACCGTGTGCAACGAACAAGGACGCGCACTCCGAGAATTCGAGGCAGAAACGAAGAGAGAAAGAGAACACGAAGTGGATAGAGAGGAGGTAGAGGGAACACGACCTTAACCCTGAGTGGGCTGACCCGAGAGGCACCTCGACCTTATCTGCATAAGGCGCAGGTGCCTGCCGGCACCTTTGCGACCTGCCGTGCGAGGGTATCGCGAGCCACCAGTTCAGTGGGGTCGTCTCGCAAATTGCCACTTTTATCGGTGCCGTAGATAACGCGATGTTATCTCGTGCCACGAAGTAAACGTTAGCTCGACGTGAACGGTGTATCGACCGTGTAATATTTGAAGAACTTACTCTCCGATAGATCGTTGTCGGGAGAAAAAACGGAACGGACTCGAAGCACGCGTTCGCATTAAAGCTATTGATTTTAACCGGGTATCTGAGATGTCCGGGTACTCGGGTACCCGTGAGATAACCGAGTAAACGAAAATTACCTGGATGTCTCATGAGATACCCGTGTACTCGAGTATCTTATAATCAACAGCTCTAGTTCACACCCTCTCCAACTAATAAAAGCGTCGGACCCAAAAATATTTCCATCCTACGGTGCAATAAAAAATCTTCCCAGGTGGAAATGTTGGCCGGGACAGGTCAACGAAGATCCGAGAAATCGGCTGGAAATGAGACGTCAAACGGAGGCTCCCGGTAGTCGAAGAATGGAAAAACCGGTGCGGCGGAAGATAATCGAGCGCGTCCAATTTCGAAGCGAGATCATCCTCCTAGTGATTCGTCACGATAGACGTTTTTCCGCCGCGGGGCTGCCACGACGACCTCGGTGCCGACCCGTTCGCGTCGACACGGTGGGCAGGGAGTCTTCACGGCGAAACGACGAGAGAAAGGAAGAAAAGAGGGTGGAGAGGGAAAGAAACACGATTTTCCCTAATCCCCGTCCAAGGCGAAGACCGGGGGCCAAAAGCGGTCAGACACGGAAGCGACCGAGACTCGGTCCTTTCCAGGCTCGCGTCGACCGATGGGGGAACGGCAAGATTTACGCCGTTCCACCCTGTTACCTTGTCTTCTCGACCTGGTCTCCCGAAAAATTTCATCGGTTCCAGATATTATTCGTCATCATCCCCTCCGGCTGCCATGACCGAGAGGATTACACAGACGGTGGGAGTTCTCGCTACGCGAATACGCTTACAAGGCACGTCGACCAGGCGTCGACGACCTGGCTGTGAACCGATGAAATCATCCCAGGTGTTCGGTACACGGTACATGTAACGCTACATCACGTGGATCGTAATCCCATTGGCCGTCGATGGGACCGCGACTTTGAGTCCGTCGGCCGGCTTCGATCCTTTCCCCGAAGATTTTACGATCGTCAAACAGCCGAAGATAAGGAGCAGTCGGTGTCGGTTTGCCGCGAGAACGATTATCCGAAGCGAAAAATCGTTATCGGGTCCCAGACAGGAACGGTCCGAGAGAAAAGAGAGAAAGAAAAAAAGAACCATCGTTCTTGGCTCCGATAATCCCGAGCGAAGGTGTTGTTTGTTCTTCGTGGACGAACGGCGCGCGACCATCCCGACCGTGTGTATCCCGTCGACTTTCCGCGCGGCCCGATAAACGGTTTAACGTTCCGCTTTATCGGGGCCCCGTGCAAATAGCGTCGAGCAAGGTGGATAGGTGCACGTTGCCGCAGGGCAAACAGCCGCGTCGACTCGGGTCGATGGAAATTCCTGGCTGGTTCGCGGGACCCGGACGGCCTCGTACCTGTTCTCTCGGTCGAGGAAAAACAGACCAGGTCCTCGCGGTGTTTTTCTCCGAAACGAAAGGGAAGTCTTGTCGCGAGCAAGCAAAGTTTCGAGAGGGGGGGAACTACGAATGCGATCCCGCGATGTCTCGTGGGAAGATGGCCGCCGTCAGCTTCAACAGGCTCCACTCGATTATTGTCCCGAACTTGGGTCCGCGACAGGACAATAATCATATAGGGAAAAATACTTCGGACCCTTGTAAATTCATTTTTTGCTCGAAAGTATGCGCTTGACAGGTTCAGCCCCCTCCCCAATGGTGGGTATAACGCCTGGACAATAATCGTGTAGAACGACCCAGTCTGTAACCCAACTGTAAATAGATCGCGACACGACTTCACGACGAACGTAGAAATTCCCAGAACGATAAGATCGCCGGAAATCATGCGCTACCAGGCGCCTCGAGGAGCCATCGTCGATCGGATCGGTAGCGTGGCCGAGGGAAACGGGAATGAAATCTCGAGAAACCGAGCGGCGTCGTGCGTCGTCGCGCGACTACAACGAGGAGGGACGAGGAACGACGTCGATCATCCACGAAAAACTGCATCGACCAGCTCGCGTCCGTTGAATACGAAAGCGAGGCGCTCTGTGGTTCTCGGTCGCGTTAGAGAGGGGTGGGGGCAGAGGGGCGCGAAAACGCGACCGCCATATAGGCCGGCCTCTGTCGCGGGAACTCGTACACGTCGTGGGGGAGGGGGGGGGGGGGACCAGGCCAGCAGGCCCCATTGGCTCGCGGCTCACGTTTTCGCAAGAAATCGTGGCGTGCCGTCGACACATGTAGCCCATCATAGGCCGCGATTTATGGCGGCGTAACGCCGTCGCAAAAACCACGGACCGGGTCTCCGTATAAGACGCGACCCGCGTCAACGCTCCTCCGCTATCGATCAAATTTATTTGTTTATTTGTTTCGCGAACAGGAGTCTCGTTATCGTGGAAATTCACGGAATTAAAAAGCTGCCGTTGGTGAGGATCATAGACATAGATATAGACTGCGCGTCAGGCTGACGTCCCAATTTTGAAAAGACGCGCCTAATGACGCCTTGAAGACGGCTTAAAGGCGCCTTAGACCTGAATTTCCGTAAAATGGACGTCTTCGAGGTGTTATGTAGGGTTAACTTTAAGAGGACTTGCTATCTATTTCTAACATCCTGACCCCAAGAACCTCTTAGATTTACAAAAAGATGCCAAAACCTCCAAAATCTATATACTTCCTTCTAAACTTAGGACGTCGTTTCAGGGAGATGCACAGTCTATATGTTATGTCTATAGTGACGATAACCGTTGGAAGAAAGAAAAAAGATGAAAGATTATCTTTCGAGGATCGTCGGTCGTCTTGGAAGCTTCGCGTCGATACTCAGCTGTAATGTTAAATACACTCACGCTGGCCGATAGTATCTACGAACCATGATTGGTACCGAACGCGATCTATACCCTGGCGGACGTGTGGCGTTATTCCAGCGGGTTTCGTTTCGCGCTGATCTCCGAGCGGGATCGACGCGCGATGCCCGTGAAATCGGCGGAAAACGCGAGCTGCACGGAGGCTTTCTCGCGAGATTCGCAGTTTACCGAGCAATTAGGCTTGGCGAAGACTCCGCTCCGGCTTCCACGCGAATCGCCGAACAGCTTGAAACGGCGCGCTGATCGCGCGAGCGCCGAGCGCTGGACAAGGGGCGAGATAGAGAGAGAGAGAGAAGAGGAGCGAACGAAACACACCGAGGGTAGAGACCGATGCGGTAGGTGGCTCTTGGCGGCGAAATGATTACAGGCCGCGAACCTACTCACTACCAGCTATAATATCGAGTACAAACGCCTCCAAAAGTATCCCGCTGCTCTCCCAGCCTCGACACGCGCGAGACGCTCTCTTTCACTCGACTAAAATCTAAGTCATCTTCTTATCGGTGGGGCTGTGACGGGTGTTTTTTCAGGAGACACGACATAAACGTGTACTTGGGTAGATAGTCACTGTTACCCGATTGTTGAAAAGAGTACCGGCGAGTGAATTTAATTTAATTTAATTTAACTTAGTTCTTACGGGTAAGAACCCTTTTTACAATTATTAACTCTTGTGCGGGCAATCAAAATATTCACGGTTATTGAGCAATCGGAATACACCCGATTTACACGGAGTGTTTGCTCCATGTGATTACTTTTTTTGGATAAAAACCGTTTAAATGGAGTCTACCTGTACGAAAAAAAATTTTCTCACTGAATGAATAATTAGGAAAATTGAAATTTAACAGTTCAAGTAAGTCGGTGCAGTACAGTTTACCATTTTGCTCTTCAAGGGTTCTGATATTGAACCTGCGCATAATCAGGCCATAATCGTGATCGTAATTCGAAAGAAGCACGAAAATAAAAAATAAAGGAGAACAATGCGTCGTGTGTGAATGCGCAGCTCGCGGAGCATAATCCGGAAACGACCGTTTAGGCTGGCGGCGTGCGACGACCGGTCGCCAGCGATCCCCTTCTCGATCTCCAAATACGACGAGTACCTACGCGCTAGCGTTACGTTACGGATCGACGATAGCAATCTGCGTTCTGTCCCCAGCGATCCACGCGCGAACCGAGGGCCTCGTGCAGATTCTAATCTCGAAGATCGGTTCGAAGACAAACGATACGGGGCGAGGAGGAGAAAGACGGGAACAGGGGAGAACGGTGAAAAACTAGTCCTGTTCGTATTTCAGCGAGGCGATCGAAAAGGGTGAAAGGTCGTGGCCCTTTTGCCAACCGGTCGGGAATCTTCATCCACGAGGGGAAAAAAAAACGACGACGACTAACCTTAACGTTGTCTGGATCGTGCTTCTTGTCTATTTATACAATATAGGTACATGTATAATAGTTCGAAACGACTCAATTTTCACGGTACGACAAAGACTGGAGTGGGTGCCACCGAGGTTGTTCCTCCATTGTTTGCAAATCCGAGGTAATGGTAACAGAAGGGCGTGCAGGGGATCAGAGAGGAACGCGCAAGGCTCGACGGTGGTAACAGAGAGAACGCTAATAAGACCATCGGCGGTGTCGAACGCAAAAAGGTGGCATCTGCGACTATTAGACGCTTCAAAGTCTATTCATTGGTCCCCTGTTTTGGCCGGGTTTACGGGTAAAACTATTAGGAAGAGAGGCGTGTGTAACGCGATAGGGACCGCGGAGGGGTGAACGACGCAGCAGCGCAGTGTTGCGCAGCGCGTCGATGCGTGGCGTCACGGGAAAGGGTTATATGTACATGCGCGTTCGCGCCGATTCGCTCTTCCTCTCCCGCTATTTTGTAACCCGTTGATTCTTTCTTTTTTTTTTTTTCGGTTTCACCAGCGCGATAAGTGGCCATATGGGGACACTGGATGGCGATTGGGACGGGGGGAGCAGGGCCGAGCGAAAAAGCTCCGCTTACAATCGCCTCGACGAGATCTAAAAGAGCCGCAGGGGAGCCAGAACTGGTACGAGAAGGTCCATTATCAGGTTGCAAAACATACATCTGGTCGGCGAGGGCACGTGCCCGGGGCCTTCGGACCAAGGGCACCGCCCATTTCGATCCCCCTCGTCCTCGTCTCGCTTCACGATCCTCTTCGCATCGGTCACTCTCTTCCCCCGTTGCAACCCTTTTGCCGCGACCGACACGCCGACACCCCTGCTCTGGGTCGTGTCTTCGAACGCGACTCTTCCGGTCCCTGCGCGCGCGACGACCGCCTGCTGTTCCTTGCGCGAAATTCTCCGTGATACATATGTACATACATACCAGAGATGGGCAAATTCATTATCTAGATAGAAGGTATCAAATAACGAATAAAAGATAAAGATCGAAACTTCAAGGGGTGGTTTCACCCCTTAAAGTCGCGTCTCGGCCGATAAAAAAAAAACACGTATCCCTTATTTTTAACTGCTTAACAGACATACGAAGTTTTATCAAAATCGGAGGGGGACACTTCAGTGCCTTCCCTTGTTAGACACTGCTGCTTCTCACTATGTACTATTCGAATAAAATTCTGCCCATCTCTGATACATACATATATAACACACTTCGTAACTCTGCTCTGGCGACCGATTTACCCTTCGACAAATTATCGTGCGCGGCTAACTAGCCGTAATCCCATTTACAGGTATTTTAATTATGCGGCGGACGCGTTAGTTTTCTACGGTGCTTCGCGAATCGATCGACTAACGATATTACCGCGTTGAAACTCGAGCAGCCAGTATGTACCTATAACCCGTTTGTCGATCGCCTCGATTATCGATGACGTGTGTATACCACCACGAGCGATCGAGAGAGACAACGACCTCCGTTGATGCTGCCTGTAGGTAAGCGACACGCTGTGATAAAGATAGAGAGCGTTTCCGTTATCAGAGTTCGGGACCATGCGTCTTTCGCGATTCATAAACATTTCCTTGCGTTCCACGTATGTATTCAATTGTGTTCCGACACGGTAGGATTCGTCCGATTCGGCAACAGTTCGGACGAAAACGAGCACGTCTGTCAGACACGCTGATAGGAAATCCCACCTTCGGGGACCGTCGAGACACCCGGCATCGACGGATTTGTCGGTTGCAATTTATAAAAGGGGGATTCGCGGGGCCGCGGTCGCGGAAGCGTTCTTCTCTCTCCGCTACGTTCTCCCCTCTTCGATGGTCTCCCGGTCTGTCTCTGTTTTCTCGAAACTCGTCTCCTGTAAATCTTATATATATGTATATATACATATACACATACAAACAGCAGATATACATATACAGACCCGTGGTCGTTTTATCACGAATCTCGATTCGTCCCGACGACTCTGTGATTCGGAGTAGCTGCGCGTCGTATTCGGTCTACTTCGCTCACGGAATCTTTCGACGGATCGTCGCGAGGAATGAAAGAAAAATGCACGACACCGACCGACACAGGCCACTAGCCACGCAAGAAGCAAATGCTTTCGTTGTTCCAATTAGCTCGGAGCTCGCGTAATATACGAACGATAATTTATATTCGTCCGACCGCGTGGAGAGACGCAAGATAGAGAGAAAGGCAGTACAGCGAAGAGAAAGGAAAAATCGTGGCTCACCTCTGTCGACGATCTTGCCGAAGAGATTTTTCCCACGAAGGAAATTCTTGGTGGAGCAGTTCCATCGACGATTGCGAAATTGGTGCTGGCACTCCGCGATCGCTTGGTTCGCGCCCCTTGCCACGGCCATCAGCACCCCTGGGTTTTCCCTGGCCAGTCTTCTCTGCTTTCTCCTCAAGGTCGCGTACACCGTGGGATCCATGTGCAGGGAGGCCGGAGACATTGGCAAAAAATTGTTCGGTTCGCCCGCCTTGGCGATTCCCCTGAGGAGAAAGGAAAAGTTATCGAGTGCTGTTCCGTTTAGTATTCTACGCTGAAAAAAATAAATTAATCGCGCGTTCCACGGTCCGATAAAGTTCTTCCCGATACCAAGTGGTAGCAGGCCTTTCTTTTACACCACTTTTTCCCCTAGCAGAAGGAGTACCTTCGCGAGCAAACTTTGCTTCCTCTAGGGAAAAAAGTATACGTAGAAGAAAATTCTCCTACCACTTAGTAAATTTATTTCAAGTACTAAAATAAATGTTAATTTGGCATAAATTTCAGTAACTCCCAAAATTAAATGGTAGGAGGCCCTTCGCCTACTTCAGTTTTACCCCTAGCGGAAGCAGAATTTGCTCGTCAGTGTACATAGATCGACGGGCCGATCTACCAAATGCGTTTCGTTCAGGAGGGAATCCCCTCGCCATCGTCATCCCGACGAACTCGGACGTCGTAGACGAGTTTTCAAACAAGGACATCTTGGACGACAAGCGATACCGATGACGTAACAATTCCATCGTGAGAATTAAAAACACCAACTACGAAACTTTCGATCGATTCGTGTTCGTCGATTACGATCTCCGTATTTCGTGGACGTGATCGGTTCGACGCTAATTTCGTTCGCGCGTAAAAACGACACTCTTCGGACTTTGCTCGAGAATAAGAAGCGACAACGATGAAGAGGGACTCCGAGGTAAAGAAAAGGGAATCACCGCGGCGAACGCGAGGAGGGAGAAATAAGAAAGAGGTGAAGAGCTTATATATATAAATCAAGCTGCCGCGCGAGTTCAGCCTGCGAAAGAATTCGCGTCTCGATCGATCGAGCGTCGCGCAGAAAAACGCTTAAGAGCGTTCTGCTCGCGTCCCTTCGTGGGAAGAACGTGCAAACTTTCGAGAACGGTCTCGCGCGCGCGCGAGAGAGATCATTGCTGCTCCGAAATCCGGTGATACAATTTACGATCGGTTCGGGACTCTCGATCACGGGGCGACAAAAACGATTCCCATCGCTCACGAATTCTCCGTTCACGCTCTCTACGCGAGCCAAACAGAAACGGTATATAAACGTTTGCTTATTTTTCCGAGCGGAATAGAACGCCTGTATCCTCTTCTACTGTACCTTGACGCTCAAAAGTTTCCGGGGGTACAGCCAGTTTCCATACGAGCTGGTAACGTACACATGTACTTTGCTCGTTTTGTACGCCGAAGCTTCTATTGGTTGCACAACGAATGTATTATTATTATTATTACGATTACCATTAGGTTTTCCTCAGAGCTTTCCACTGGGTTTTCTCTCTATTTTACGGGCTAAAACCAAGTAAAGTAGGGGTTCACTGTTTCTATGGTAGTGGATTCTTATTTATATTATTATTATTAAGGAGAACCTAATTCGGGGAACCGTTCACCTATTAACCCTACTGTGGGCAACGAAAATATCCACGGTTATTGAGCAATCGGTAATACGCCCTATTCTGACAGATTCGATAAACATAGATAACTTTACTTTCATACTTTTCCGAAACTCTTAGACCTCCCTTCCTATTATATACCAAGTTCAAACGAGAAGATAAAGAATTGTAAAATTTAGAAATCTGTACCTGGGTTGCCTACACAAGGGTTAAAAGCGTCTCTCGTTGGTGCGAGATTTTTGGATGTTAGCATAGCGTAGTCACGCGCTGCAAGGGATCAGGGATCGCTCGTCACCTTCCATAATAAACAGCTAATCACCGTCGTTGCTTCTCCGTCGACGTTCCGTTGTCAACGACTTTCCTGATGGCTAACAGAGACAGCCAGAAAAGCAGACAGACAGACGGACGGACAGACGAGAACCCGGACGCCGATGCCACCGCGAAAAGCCAGCCAGCCGAGGCCGAGATTTCTCGTTGACACTCTCCGGTGTCGTGTAAATAAACCGAATCGCTCATGCACAGGCTCGTAAAAGCGTTACACGCCGGTTAGTGTATCTTTTTCAGCGTCTGACGCGACGAGTCCCCGTGCCTGACGCGAGGAGAATCGAACGATCGGAACGTCATCTTTCGGTAATAATCTCCACGATGATTCGTTGCCTTTTCACCGATTTTCTCGAAATTCCTTCAGAGATCTGTGGAACTCTCGTAATTACCGGTGGCCGCGTGCCGAATTCGCGGCGTCATCGGGTTGCGTTCGCAGCAACGGTAATTTCTTCCCGTCCTTGAACGAACGACGTCGCGGCGAATCACGTTGGCTGACGCGCGCTCCCGCGATCGTTTACGCTGCGCAAACGTTTACACGACACGATGCATTCGATAAGCGATGCCCCATAAATAAGCACCGTTCTCCGGACCGGTTAGGATATATCTATCGCTTGTAATTCACGTTCGCCCTGGGCAAAAGCTTCGGGGACGACTCACAACGATCCAGGCCCGATGCTTCTTTCCCTTTCCCTCTCTCGCGGTCACCCCTTCTGGCCCTGTCCACGTGTTTTCTGCCAGCGGACACGCCGCGACCACGAAAATAATTTATCGCACGGGGTGGGCTAATAACGATCCGGCGCCACGCGCTCCCAGTGACAAAGGCCCGCATTAAATTCCCGCGATTATCGCGTGAATTATCGTCTCATCGATTTACCAAACGATCCTGGAACCCTGATATTCACTACTCTTGCCTAACCACCAACGATCTGCCCGAGTTACATCTCTTCTATACGATCTTCAGCCGTGTTTTTTAAGCTCTTCGTAGCGGCCCAAGAAACCGATCATCCTTGGGGATCGCAAAGACATTTCTAACCGCGGCCTGTCTAGAACGACACGCACAGCGCCTCGAGAGTCCGATGCGAGATGTCAACGGGTCCGATCGGGGCACTCTTCGTCGACGTCTTTTTCAACGGGGTCTGTCGACCGACTTGTCGGTCCCGATACATCGCTCCGCCCGCCACAAGATACACCTCGTTTCCACGATGACTCGCGCGCGTCAACCCCGATAAATCCAGTCCCGAAGCTACCGGTTTCCAAACAGGGATACGGTTTTGCTTTTTTTTTTTTTTTTTTTTTTTTTTTTTTTTTTTTGTCTTTTTCAATCGATCGACGTTATTGGCGTGCGCTACGAGTCGCGGGTCTAAGACTGGACGGGGACCACCCAGAATCGGGCCCGTTTCACGTACACGGGAGGGCTCATGCGCGATAAGTAAACCGTCTAGTTTACCGATGAATATATTGCCGATTTTGCGATATCTATTCGGGGACCGCCGTCTCGCCGATACGCCGTTCTCGTGAATTCGAACGAAAAGTCAATCCACCTTTCGCCGTGGGAGCCCAGCGTATAAATTACTCCGGACTGCGAAACCCGAGGCAGGCTTGCCCGTATCCACGCGTGTCCACGCGAATGTTACCGACGTATTAGATTAATTAATTCGTAGGCAATAATTACCTGCGCGTGGCCGTGTCTTAAATCAACTCGCGGCTGGAAAAGCGGACCGAGCACACGGGCTGATTTATCGCCGGCAGTTTATCGTTCTGGTACCCGATGGGATATTTCCGTGACTATCTCTTTCGGTTGTAAACGAGCGGGGGCCCCGTTGCGGTTCGATCGGTCGCGAGCGCACGTTCGACTCGTTCGTGGTACATACACCGCCGTGCATTATTTATTACCCGGCTAATGAAGTTAGCCATTATCTAATATCCATCCAGCGTTTTCTTGTTCCAACGAGAAATCATTGGCGGATCGAATAGTGTACCGGCTCGAGACTTATGATTAATGGATTAATAAGAAGGCTCGCGCGCGAGTGTCGCTACCACCGTTACCTCGATATAAAAGCCCCGTGAGACAGGTGTTAACGCGGCCATCGCGGCGCAATTAACTCTCAAAGGTTGTTTCGTGTTCGAACGTGGCGATCGTGGGCGATCGTTGACATTTGCGTAATCTATTTTCCTCGACGCATCGCGTCGATTACTTCGAGACTCGTCGTGATGGACGACGTTAGACGTAGAGATGTGTATTTAAATACTCCGTTTCGCGTGTAAAAAATCGTTCACGATTCGAAATAAAATCAATTTACTCCACTTACCACCACATGGATCCTCTTCCGCGATTCTTGTTCCTGGTGATTTCGGCGAGGGAAGCGTGAATCGCCACCGCGAGGGCGCCGAGAATCACCCAGAGCCTCATCTTCCTCCCGTTCGGTGTCTCCGTTTCAGCCTCTGTTTCCAGACTACTTTTCCGAGATCGCGATCGCAGTCTCGTTCGAACACGGCGACAACACCACGCACCAAATCGTCTCACTCACCGAATTACGAACATCACACGGTGCTGTTCGCGATCGACGTCGCGCACATAATAGAATCGTGTACGGAGACGTTTTAATTTCTCGATCAAGACGGTTTCCCCACGATAGGTTCGACGACGCGTCTCGTCGGGAGTGCACACTCGGAATGAATCGGTCTCAGGAGCGTTCAAATCATCGTGGTTCCGACCCTTCGCGTGACGGTTACTCGGGGAATTCCGTCGTGTAAGAAACGTCCAAGGGAGCCACGCCGTACCCAGATATCCGAGCGGTAGAATGGCCGAAGACGATCGGTCAGCTGTCAAAGCACGGAGTTCGCCTCGCGAGAACCGTAATGCCGACAGTCCGACAGTTGAGTGACTGTAGTTGGTAGCGGGCGACGTCGAGAGTCCCTCAACAGAAACTCACCCCCCGAAGGGCTTTTTTTTCCCGAGGGGTGGGTGTCACCCTTGCCGGAGTTCTCGCCGAATCAGAGGTGGTGGGAGAGGCACAGTTGCAGCCGGCAGGATACCTGGCAACCCTCCTCGAAGCTTTCCGTCGGCACTGCCGGCCCGGATAATAATGGAGTTGCCTTGAGCCCCCGAAATCGGTAGTCGTCGCTGGCTTCCCGACCGAACGGATCGGTCCAGTCCGACCAGCCGCCGGTCCCCCGGTAGGCACACACCGTTTTTCGTTTCCCTCTCGTTTCCCCCTCGTTTCGTTTCCGTCCCTTCTCGTCCCGTGTCCCGACCCGACTCGGATTCTACTCGGCGCGAGGACACGTCCTACCACCAGCCGGTTGCGCGCTATCGCTCCTCGTATCGAGAGAACCCCGGGAGGAGTTGCGTGCTGCGACCGGTCGCGCGCGCGCGATCGATCGACCGATCGAACGGACGAACGGACGAACGAACGAACGAACCGAGCGAGCGAGGAGCGGGCGAACGAGCGTCGACCCGCGAGACGAACGCGGCAAAAGGGGAGCCAACCCGTCGTCGTTTCCTTTTCTTTCGTTCGCCACACGAGGGGTACGGTACCGCGCGTCGAGAACCAATACCCTTCGACGGACAAGTATAGGCCTCGGCTAGCGACTGCACGCGCTCGTCCGCGGAAGAGCCGATCTCTCTTCAGAGAGAGTCCCCCCCCCCCCCCCCCTCCTTTCTTACAATCCTTCTTTTCCTCCTTCTCTCTTTGTCTTCGCCTTCGGTGCTCCTCTCCTCGTCGTTTCTCTCCTTTCCCTTTTCGTCGCCTTTTCCCTTTTCTCGTCCTCTCCTCTTCTCTATACCCTTCCGTTTTCTTCGCTTCTGTTCTCCGTGCTTCGCTTCCTCCCGACCAGAGAAATCCGTCTCGACTCCCCCGAGATCGATCGAATCTCGCCCCGCCTCCCGTCGTCCAGCCTCTGCCCTTCTTCCTTCGCCCGTTCACCGTTCGACTATCCCCTTTTCCACCGTTCCGTATCCCACCGGTGTCTTTCGCCGTCTCTATCTATTGTATTTCCACCGTTCTTCTCTTTCCGTGTCCTCCTACCGATCTACGCTTTTAATCACTTACCTTCGAATCCTACGACTAGCTTTCGATCCGAAGAAACACGCAAAACCTACTCCTTATCTACCTTACGACGACAATCATCTGTGCGAGGAAAAAAAAAGGCCTCTTAAATGTACATGAAAGACCGAGAATCCATTCGGAACGTCGTTGCCTACGGCATCGAGCATTAAGGATCGATAAACGTCTTCGTGGTCCGGGAAAAGATTGCGCAGCCACCAAGCGCAATCGGACCGAAGAGAATAATCCGGCTGGATCTGACAGACGTCTACTCCGATGTTCTCTCTGGCTCCTCGTAGACACGAGCACGTGGCTCTCAAGGGGAAATAGCGGGCGGTCCTTATCAAGGCCACGCCTGTCGGTCTCCCCCACCACCTTTCCCGTGGTCATCGCGCAAGGAACTTTCGTCGAAGCTCTCCCACTCTCTGAAAACCATCCCGGATATCTGCCTCTCTCTCACTCTCACACTGTTCGTCTCGGTTCTCTTCCCGCCCCCTCCCTCCCACCCGCCCGTCGTTGCTCTCGCCTCCTCTTTCTTGCTCGCGCCGATTCCGTCTCTGTTCGACGTTCTCTCGATCGTGTTCGGATCATCCCTCTCCTTTCTTCTCTTTTTTTTCATTCATCCGAGTCGAGTCGACTCCTTCCTCGTTCCTCGTTCCTCCTTCCGCGCGGCTCGTCGTCTCCTTCGGTCCGCCGTCCCCGCCGTTTCCGTCACCCTTCCTTCTTCGACGTCGAGAGGGACGTCGCCGAGAGAATGCATGAATCGAAAGGTGGAGGTGCACATGCGTGCGTGCTTGTGTGTGTGTGTGTGTGTGTGTGTGTGTGTGTGTATGTGTGTGTGGGAACCGCGGCTCGGAATGCAGGAGAGAAGCAGCGTAGCCATGGAACCGCGCCGTCGCTGTCGCAGCCGCCACTGCTATAGTTGAGAAACTTTTTTTCTTTCGTCCATCTTTCTCTCTCTCTTTTTTTTCACTCTCGTCGACGTCCTTTCTTCCGGTATGAATTCCGTATGCGAACACTTCGATCGAGAACAACGCATTCACGGTGGAAAACTTGGAATTAACCACCTTTTGCTGGTGACGTTGGTCAAAGTCTTCTTCGATTCAGAACTTAACCAGGATCGAACCAAAATGTGACTTTAACAACATTTCTGTGTTCGCTATTAAGGGAGTAGGCGTGGTTTCGAAATTTTGAAACAAAATACGAAATTACAGGACGTTTCGGAGACCGAGATGGCGCGATTCACAAGCGACGCGAAAAGATCGGAGCGGTCGGATATTCGGAAACGAGGTCAGAGCAGTCGCCGAGTACACCGGCGAAGAGTTACGGAGATTGATCGGCGTAAATCGTCCCGGCGACGAGCGCGATTACGTTTTTGTCGGCGCGTGCCCGTTCGGCCGAGTTCCTACGGATCGCGCGCGATCGAGGAGCTGGAAACACCGAGCAGGGAAAGGAGACGAGGGCCGAGTTTGTCGTTCGACGACAAAATCCCGAGGCAATTATACGTCCGGAATGCTTCGTCGAGCTCGCGAAACCTTCTCGTCCCCTGTTCTTTCGTACGCCGCTAGCAGTCGTCTGTTAGCTCGCTGAAAATTGATCGGTGGATGACCGAACCAAGCGACGCAATTCGTTATTGCCGTCATTTGCGGCGACGAATCGATGAAAAAAACATTCCACCACGATCGTTCAGTTTTCTCGATAATTCGCGATCTAGATGCGTCCCTTTTTAATTTTATTCATCCTTACTGAACCTGAGGAATCTCCGAGTCGATGCTAAAGCGTCGAGACTTCCTCTCCAGTGATAGGTGGGTACTAATGTAATCACGGGATAAAGAAAATATGAATTTAATTCTACCATAATCTCCGATAACAATCGCATCGTGCCGATCTGGCGCGATTCGCATTGATAGGTTTCTTCACGGTTTTCTATCCGGCCGTCGAAAGAATGGCGGCCGCGTACGAGCCACGGGCGAATAAGTCGTTAGCTGGCACGTTCGCCGTGAGCCGTGGTTTCGCGTGACGGACAAGTTCGTCGATTGCTCGCTCTCGAGTCGACGCTTACGGTAATGACTTAATGCCGGTACACGCGTTACGGCCTGGCGTTCGCTTGCCGCGACTTCGTATTCCACGGATCGGTGCAAAAACCGAACAACTCGTTTCGCCGTTGTTGGTCACAGGATCGCGTCGTCCGTTCGATTCCTTCGCGTTTCGTGACGACGAAAATAAGCGGCGAACCTTGGCGTCGGATAAATATAAACGGCTGGAGGTCCCGTTATCTCCAGACGCGTGGCATTCGGAGCAGATACGTGCCCTTTCGACGAAGCCCAGTGGTGAACGGTTATCCGTTATCGGTCGTCTTGTTACCGATTTAGAAACGACCAGCCACGACAAAACGGATCGTCCCGAGGCGAGATGAGAACGGAAAGCTTTTTGGTGGCGAGCGTTCGTCTTGCCCGCCCCTCCCGATGATCGTTTTTCCCCCTCGAGTAACGGAGGCAGCTTTCTCCGAACGAAACGATCGGA